>NC_090439.1:630678138-631000013 GCF_031143425.1 Pleurodeles waltl
GCATGCTTTAGTGAAGACTGTCCATGCAGGGCTGTGAGGGGTGTCCATGCATTAGTACAGCATGCAGTGCTTGGCATTGGGATTAGTGAGATGAGATGTGATGGTGGAGTGTGTGGGATGGAGTGGAGTGATGGGAGTAAGGGTGGGGTGTTTGATGGCATGCAGGTATGGGGGATGATAACTTTTGAAAGTTGACATACCAGAGTCCAGTCCTCCTCCGACTCTGGCCAGCCCTCAGGATGCAGTATTGCCAAGACTTGCTCCTCCCATGCTGTGAGCTGTGGGGGAAGAGGTGGGGGTCTACCGCCAGTCCTCTGGATAGCGAGCTGGTGCCTTGCTGCTATGGAACGTACCTTACCCCGTAGGTCGTTCCACCTCTTCCTGATGTTGTCCCTTGTTCTTGGGTGCTGTCCCATGGCATTGACCCTGTCCACAATTCTCCGCCATAGCTCCATCTTCCTTTCAATGGATTTCTGCTGTACCTGTGCTCCAAATAGCTGTGGCTCTACCCTGACAATTTCATCCACCATGACCCTTAACTCATCCTCTGTGAAACGGGGGTGCCTTTGTGGTGCCATGGATGTTATGTGAGGTGTGTTGGTGAGGGTGTGTTGGGTAATATTTTGGGGTGTGTGATGTGGAGTACGTGAGGTTTGTATGGGTGTAAGTGGTGTGTGGCTCTAGTTGTCTAAGTGGTCTTGGTGTCAGTCTTGTACCAATAAATTGTAATGGTTGTGGGTAATGTGGGAGTGTGTTTTATAGTGTTGGGGGTGTGTGGGTGTGGTGTATGTATGAATATCAGGTGTGTGTTGTTTGAATTGTCCATTGTGGTGTTGTTTTGAATGTGGGTGTCCATTGTGAGTGCGGCAGTATGTACCGCCAATGGCTTACCGCTGTTGAATGTCTGCCATGGTGATTGATGTGATGGATGTTGTTCTGTTGGCATAATGGTGTGGGTTTTGATACCACCACTTCATCACTGACCTTTGGTCTGGCGTATTTGTGTCTGTGGCTGAATACTGTCGGATTGGTGTATGTGTGTGTGTGTCATAATACGTACATCCGCTGCCGCCGCGGTAAGTTAGTGGCCGTCAGCGTGGCGGTAAGCGGGATTTACCGCCAATGTCATAATGAGGGCCTATGTCTGTCAGATTACAGTAAGGACTTACACTTATTCTGTCATGAGAAGGGAAGCTGCTCTTTAGGGTACTGTGGCTGGAAACATGGATCCTTTTACCATCCGGTGACATACTACACTGCCACCTTAGACCCGGTCGCTGCAGCACTTTTGCCATGTTTGAGGGAGTGGCTACCACAGCCCTGGTGGTAGAACAATCATAAGGTGTAGTGCTGGCACATACTTTGGTTCTTCATGTTCCCCATGCTGTCAATACATTATCAACAACTACAAAGACACAGCATCTGACAGATGACAGATGCATGCCACACACAATATTAACTAACATTGTTGGCACCACACACAATAATAGAAAGCCTCTCCACTCTGAATGCCACCTGTTAGCAGCCAACTGAATGAGACCATGATAACCCTTCAATAATGCCTTCCATGATTGTGTATGAGCAGTAGACAGACATAGGAAGATATGACCATACCTGAGGGACACGCTATTCCCTGATGCAGAGTTTGTTGATGGGTCATGTATCAAAGATGACACAGGAAAACGTCAAGCTTCCTATGCAGTAGGAATTGCCAGAAAATTACTGGGGGCAAGGTTGACAATAGTAGAGTACCCAAGTGCCAGAACGTGTGGCACTAACAAGGGCTTGCTATCTGGCTGAGGGAAAAGCAGTAGATATCTATACGGATAGAAAGGACACTTTTAGTGTAACATGATTTTGGCCAGCTCTGGGAGATGAGGGGATTTCTCACCTCAGCAGGCCAACAAATGCAGCATGCATCACTGATTGCTGACCTATTGCAAGCACTGCTTTTACCCAGAAAAGTAGCTATTGTCAAATGTGCAGCTCACACTTCTACTAAAGACCATTGGCCAGAATTAAGAAAAAATGGCACTGCACCCCTAACACCACCATGTGTGCTCTGCATCTAGGATACAGCGCACTATGGTGATAGTTAGGGAACAAGCATCAGAATTCTTTATGCTAGTTCAGAGGTTTGAAGGATTAGCATAAAAATGTGGATGTTAATCCTGCAAACCCCATTGATGTCCATTGTAAACAACGGTGTGCCTCCTAAGCAGGCGTTAAAAGTGCCAAAATAAATGATGCAAAGAAATCTCTTAGATTTCTTTGCACATTGCTTCGACCCCCTAACAGGGGAATGTCCCCTTTGCATACATTATGCCTGGCTCAGGCATGATGTAGCGCAAAGGGTTACAAAGTTGTGCGATGCATGCACCACTTTGTAAATTTGGCACATCGATTTTGGCCTCGTTGGGCCACATTAACATTAAAAAAATGATGCTACGGTGGCACAAGGATGGGCTAGGGGCTCTTAAATTTGCCCCTCTGTTTCCACAGGAAATGCTTTTATTGATGGTGAAGCCAATAGAATAGCACTAAATGTGTGAGATTATGCAATGGTACAGCTGACATCTGCCCCTGAAGTAAAAGACAAGTGCACATATTTTGATCCAAAATGCATTAAACAACAGGCTGGGGAACAGGAGCTGGAGGAATGGAAAAGGGGCGGTTGTGTGCGAAACTAAGAGGGGGTATGGAAAGATCCAAATGATAGGATTTGTTTACCATCAGCGATGCTCCCTTCCCTGGCCCTTTTGTTTCATGGCCCTTCACATGTGGGACGTGATAGAATCATTTGTTTGTTTTCCCAATGTTAGTACAACACCAGGTTTCACCAATATGCTGAACATCTGTATAGACGAGTGGTTAACAACCTTTTGACTTCTATGGACCCCCACTTTATCATATTGTAATCCGAGAACCCCCACTGAATCATTATTGGAAGCCAGGGACCCCCACACTGAGTCATTACTGAAAGCTGGGGATCTAATCTGATAATATTATTTAATTTTCTAAGCAGTTGCGGTCCATCTGAGGAGGCTTCGCAGACCCTCAGGGTCCCCGGACAACAGGTTGGGAACCACTGTGGTAGACAGTGCACTGTTTATGCTCAGCATAGCTCAAGGAAGGTTACACCAACTACACCAGGCCACTTTCCAGTACTGCACGGACCCTTCAAGAGTTTGTAAATGGATTTCAGTAAATTGCCTCCTGCACATAAGAACAAGTATGTTTTGTTTATTGCATGTTTGTTTAGCAAATGGAATGGGGCATAGTGGACAAAGAATTGTGATGCACAAACTGTTGCTAAATGCCTTTAGAGTAACTGACCTCACATTTTGGAGTTCCAGCCCTTTTGAGTACTGACAATGGACCGGGGTTCAACTCCCATGCAATTCAGGGAATATGCAGCGAGCAGTGAGTCACTCAGAAAATGCATTGTGAATATCACCCACCAGACATGGGAGCTGTTGAGAGGAAGAATGGGGTGCTGAAAAATAAGATAGGGATGATTTGTGTATCCACTGAGGTCTCCAGGATTGATCTGCCATCATCACCATGCTACAACCTCTGCTCCACAAAGGTAGCATGTGGGCACTGACAGGGCTGCTTGTGCTGCAGATTTCCAGAGGAAGGAGGGTGCAAGTAGGCCCTGTGCTGCGTCTTCATAGGACTGCTCTTCACTCACCTCCAAGGGACAAAGGGGCAAGGGAGTCCTATTTCAATTTTTCAACAGAAGTTCACAGTGAGCATCATGTGCTAGATAATGTCTGATGCCACACCAGAGGGTACTAACGATTGCCATTTTCTGCATACTCTGATCTACAGTTGTTAGAGTACATATGAACAAAAAGGTAAACAAATTTAACAAATAGACAGGTTTCAACTACCATGTTTCAGAATTTCCTTGTCTCCTTCACAACATTACGAACTCCAAGAACAATGCCAAAGGAGAAGAAAGAAGAAAGAAAGTGGCCCTGGGTGCTGACAGTCATCTGTACTCCTGTCCCAGGAATTAAAGTGACAACAATAGTAATACTATTCACTGAGAAAATAGGTATACCTTTCCTAGAGTGACCCAGTACCCTAAATGAGACTGAAATGTTGTTTGGGGCAGTGACCTGGTAATGTATCAAGGGTAGAAGGAATGGGAGAGCTGGGATAAGTGAGAAATCAAGAACAGGTAGCATGGAAAGAGTATAAGGAAATATATGCTGAGAATATGATTATACAGATGTTAAACATGTACGTGGAAATAGCTAACTTATCAGGTTGTTATGTGTGAACGCATCAGCCAACTTATTCTCAAGAAATGATGAACTACACAGCTATTCCAGTTAGCAATCATGTAGGATGTAAGGTAGTGGACAAATTGATACAGCAACATTTCAGGGCACCCATCGGGTGCACAAGGATATCCTGTGACCAGCACATCATGTGATGACCAGTGCCCCCAGACAGGAGATCAGGTAATGCTAGACCAGCTCAAGGCAATGGGGCAAAGAGAAATAGATAAGAAGGGGGGCCAGCAGCTTGGAATTCCCCAGGAAACAGGACTACAGAGAGCTTGGGCATTTCATATTTAATGATTCACAATAGCACGGTTGCACCATGGTGCATAAGATACAGCAAGGGTAGTAGCCCAGTGGCCAATAACCCGGATAGCAACCTGTGCCCCAGATTGAAGTTCCTTCTTCCATTTGCAGATTTTCCCCTGTGCCCAACTGTGCCCAACTGTGAGAAAACAACCACTGACGCAAAACTTAACATATATGTAGGCACTATTAAATGCTGTAGCTATACATACTTGAATAAGGTAAGGGATGGCCCTAAAAATCTGTCAGTTGGCCTATCAGGCCCAAGAGGATTATTCTTCATATGTGGGAAGTCAGTATACTTTCCACTACCTGCTGGATGGTATGGTAGCTATGACCCCTCATTAGTGTTACCACACAGGACCCACATGACCAATATATCCCTGATACAATACCTACCCAGCCCAAGAGGTCACAGGAGAAGAGCACCCACCTGGATTGATACCTCCCTGACAGTTGCAGGTGGCATGATGCCCTCAGTAGGGGTAGTATATTCTCTATGTAGGATACATAAGCTGGCTGGGTTGATAGAGAAACTGGCAGATTTCACAGCAGCCGCCCTAGGAAACATAACGGAATAGCTGACTGATATGAGGGCTGTAGTAATTCAGAACTAAATTTTCTCTAGCCTCATCCTGGCTAAAGAGGGCGGGGTCTGCTAAATGTTTCACCAAACATGATGTGCTTCTACTCCAGACAATAGCGGTCAAATAAGCAAAGCCTTAGGAAACAATAAGAACGTTCAAAAAGAAGCTAAGAATGTATGCACCTCTACAGATGTCGGTGAAATATGGGGAACACTAGGCGCATGGTTTGGCAACTGGAGTTCATGGCTGATAGAAGCACTGGTAATAGGGAAAGTGGCATTGATTACCTTGTGCATACTGATACAGATCTTCCCTACCGGCAAACAAATATTGCTGGATAGGTGTTGCAATAAAATTGTTATTCCCTCTCAACATCATCTAGAAAAGTACATCAACAAACAGGAAGACATGACGGAACTAGTTCCACTTAAAGAACGGATATAAGGTTTCACTGAGTATCAGAGGGTGAAATGTGGAATTGCAATTCCTTTCTATCAAGTACGTAATCCATTTTGCTGTGCTTGGCCCTGTGGTACTCAATAATAACAAGGCCTGTTGTTGAAATTTATGACCCTGATGAACCACGTTTGCTGTTTTCTCATTGTTAAAAATTGGGTCTCTAGTAGGCAGAGGTAGACACCCTTGTCCAAGTAGGGACCACAATACCAGTCAGGTTAAGTCACAGCACAATCCCAATTATCCTGAGCTTATCCTCTGATAGCTTGGCACAGAGCAGGTAGGCTTATCTTAGAAGGCAATGTGTAAAATATGTGTGCAATAACTCATACAGTAACACAGTGAAAGCACCACAAAATTAATCCACATGAGTTTAGGAAAATAGATAATGTTTATGTCAAGAAAATAAGACCAAAACAGCAAACATCCAATATGCAGAAGTCAAGATATCACTTTTTAAAGGTTTAAATGAGCCTCAATCCTTGTGAATCAGTGGTTGTATCCTTTCAACAAACAGTACCTGGGATGCATCCAAAATAACGACGCACAGATTCGCAGAGGAGCAGATACATCAAACAATAAGGTGCACTGGATTTTCTGGTGCGGCACACACAATGCATTGTTTCTTTCCATGCTGCAAGGTGATGCGTCAGTTTACAGGAGCGTAGTCTTGGTTCTGAAGAGATGCATGGAAAAATAAGGCACTGCATCAGATTTTATGGGGCAGCACAGACAATGCGTAATTTCTTTCCATGCTGCAAGGGGATGCGTCAATTTACAGGAGCGCAGCTTTGGTTCCTCACTGCAATGTGTGGATATTTTGATGCCCAGGGACGATGCGCTGAAAGTCCTTGATGTTCTGGTAAGAAGGAGCTGGTGCTGCTCCCATACATAAGGTGATGCAGTGATTTTTGTGCCACAACGCAGATGCTGCATCAATTTCTGTAGGCGTTGCATTGATTTTCTGATGTACAGGGATTTTCTACTCTTTGGTGACACCTTTGTGGGTCTGAGACTTTGCAGTTCGGGCTGGACTGTTCCCATGGGAAGCAGGGTTAAGACTGATTTGCATGTGGCTGGGTCAAAACTGGAATGGCAAGGGTGAATGTTTGACATTGTTCAGCATTCCACCCATCACTTGTTATTTTTGCATTTTTCATCCTAAGTGGAAAGGATATGCTCAGACGTGGGTCCCTTGCTCACCATGTTACTAGAGCCAAGCTAGCTTAGCTGATGAAAGGTGATACCCTGAAGCTGGTCCCAGAACGCTTGTTTCCTGTCCATGGAGGACCTGGCTTGGCAGTTCAGTTTGGAATGTTCCCATGGGGTGCAGGGTCACGACTGCTTTACATATGGCTGGGCCCCAACTGGAATGGGATGGGTATCAAAAAAATGAAGGATTTAAGCCCAGATCCTTGTACTTGGGGTGAATGCTTGACATTGTTCAGCATTCCGTCCATCACTTGTTCTTTTTGCATTTGCCACCCTAAATGGGAAGGGTATACCTAGATATGGATCTCTTGTTCCACCCCCCCATGCCACTGGAATTAACCTACCCTGACTGATGAAGGGTGATACTCTAAAACTGATCCCAGGATGCTTGTTCCCAGTCCAGGGATGACCTGGCTTGGCAGTTCGGGCTGGACTGTTCCCTTCGGAAGCAAGGTCAAGACTTATTTGCATATGGCTTGGTCCAAACTGGAATGGCATGGGTAGCAAAAAAATAATGGATTTAGGCCCAGATCTCTGTAAGGGGGGTGCATGTTTGACATTGTTCAGCATTCTGTCCATCACTGGTTCATTTTTGCATTTGATGCCCTAAGAAGAAAGGGTATGCCCAGATGTGGGTCCTTTGTACCCTGCCCCCCATGACACTGGTGTCAAGATAGCCTGGCTGATGAAGGGTGATAGTCTGAACTGATCCAACTTCATTAGTAAATAGGATTTTACATTACCATTCTGGCCATACTAAATATGACATGGCTACTCCTTTCAGATCAGAGTATACCACTTAAAAGTATATAAAGACAGTTCTAATGCTGGCTGATAAAAAATGGGTTATTGGTAAGGGCAGGTGTGTACCTACACCTAGCAACAGGCCACTAACTTCCACTTAGGTCCAGTTAGGTATCAATAAATTAAACCCAGGTCAACCCTTGGTAGATTGGCAACGAATGACAAGGCTTAACTTAGGAGACTAGTGTGTAAAGCATTTAAAATCAGTAAATAAGTAAAACACAAAACACAAAAAAAAATACAACACCAATTCATAAAAATAGGTTATATTTTTATCTTTAAATTGACACCAAAATGATTAAAATTGTTAAGGGGAACCGAAGATATGATTTTTTAAAGAAGTAATGCTTTCTAATGCATAGAAGCAACTAGCGCACAAAGGGTTAAAAAAGGTCCCGCTGGAAATGAACAAAGTCTAGAGTTCAGGCCACCCACGAGGTAACACTGTTGCACTTACTTTCAGAAGTGTTTCTTGATTCAGGAAAGTGGTCCACAGCACCAGCCAAAGGTTCAGAGGCTCTGGTTTGCCTCTTGGGGTCTGGGACTACAACTCCCACAATGCACCTCTTCAACTTATGGAGTTGTTCCAAATGCCTCCAAACTTCTGGATCTTCTTCCGGAGGTCCTTTATAGGACATTGAACTGTCCACAACTTGATCCAAGGTTCCAGAAGCTCTGAGTTTTTCCTTGGGAGTTGGGACTAAAATTCCCAGAATGCACCTGGTCAGAATCCTCAAATGGCCACTGGACGCACGTCAGCTGGGCTCTGCTGGCAGGACTTAATGCAGGCTACTCTGGGCAGCTCCTTTGTACCTGTAGCAAACAGGCAGTGTCTTCTTGAAGCAGTAGAAGACAGGCAAAGTCCTTTTAGTGGAGAAGCCCAAGTGTGCAGCTGGTGCAGTCCTTCAGAGTGCAGTGTCCAGGTGCAGGTCAGCAGTCCAGTCCTTCTTCTTCAGATGTTCTTCCTTGTTTGGATCTGGTAGGGAACTGAGGTGTGGGTGCAGGTCTGCCAGTTTTATCCTTGCTCCTCGGTAAAAAAACAGGGTCCTGGTTCTCCAATCAGGTGCAGAGTCCTTCCCCCTGTGATGACCACTTCCTGGGAAATGGGGCAAAAATCAATCCCAGGGAGCAACATTCCTCAAAAATACATCATGGCTGCAACTGATTTTTAGAGGTTACATCTGGCTGAGCCCGCCCACGGTGTGGTTAAAAATCTTAAACACACCCATCTCCTGCTCTCTCCTAAGCTCCAAATGTCCTTCCCTGCCTTTGAAGACCAGTTCAGCAGCCCTCCCCTCTTCCTGCTTCTCCATCTGCTGGGGGAGGTTCTCTCCCCCCAGGCACATCTCTTTGTGTTCAGCCCAGGCTACTTCACACCTCATCAATGCAGTCAGGCCAGGCTGCCAGAGGCTGGCCAATCAGAGCAGAGACCTACAGGGCTGAAGTTGGCAAATTTTTAGGTAGAGTTTAAAAGTCTTTGCCTGAACAAGATATATTAAATCCAACAATTATAAGTTGTAGGATTTATTATAACAATTAATTTGATACCAAACTTGATGTAGCTGACAATTAAGGGGCCTTTATAAATTAAAATAAAGTCTTCCCAATCTAGCCTATGGAGGCCATTCACTACAATGAGGGAAAAATGAATCTGGCTGTTTTATCTCACCACGGCTTATAAAACTAGGTTTATAAGGTCCCTGCTTATAGTTACATGGCACCCAGCCCTAAGGGCAAATAGGGCACACCTTAGGGGGTAACATATGTAAAAATAAGGTAGTTTAAGACTTTGGAAGTCCAAAGTCGAATTTGCATATAATGTTAATTGAAAAGCAGCTAGCAAGGCAGGTCTGCCTTTAAAATGGCCCTGGGTACCTCAGCAGTGCACCTATGGGTGCACTACCTATGATGGGGTCCCTAAACCTACACGCCCTACCATATACTAGAGACTTATAGGTAGGTTGACATAGCCAATTAGAATTTGCCTAATTTGCATACTTATTTTAGACAGAGCACAGGCCCTGAGACTGGTTAGCAGTATCTAGGGCACCATCAGAGTCAGGAAATCACCAGCAAAAAAGTGAAAAATGGGGGCAAAAAGTTAGGGGGGGGGCTCTGTTATCAGCCCTGTTTTCTCACACTGGCCTATGAAAGAAGCAGACCATACAGTAGTTTTTCACTACCAGGACATGTAAAACACATAAGTACACGTCCTGCCTTATACTTACATAGAACTCTGCCCTATGTGTTACCAAGGGCCTGCCTTAGGGATGACTTATATGTAGAAAAAGGGGAGTTTAAGGATTGACAAGTAGTTTTGAATGCCAAGTCAAAGTGGCAGTGAAACTAAACACACAGGCCTTGTAATGGCTGGCCTGAGACATGGTTAAGGGGCTACTTATGTGGGTGGCCCAATCAGTGCTGCAGGCTCTCTTGTAGCATTTAACTTACAGGCCCTGGGCACATCTAGTGCACTTTACTAGGGACTTCCAGGTAAATTAAATATGCCAATTTGGTATGAGCCAATGTTACCATGTTTAGTGCTAAAACATGCATTTAAGCACCGGTTAGCAGTGGTAAAGTGCCCAGAGAAAAAAAGGAGGAGGAATGCATAATGTTTGGTGTGACCCTTAAGAGAGGGCCATTTTCCAACCCTTATTTTATGTCCTGAATGCATTAGGATGCATATTTTGCCAAGAAAACAGCACTTGTCATGTACTATTGCATGCTTGCTTAAGCAACACATATAAAACATCTATTATTATGTGCACATACTGTTAATTAACTATAAAAAGTCCATATTGTCATCATGTAAGGCACGTAGGCCATTATTTTGTAATGTCTTTATTTGACATTTCATTGGACCACATATATGGATGTTATGAAACCTTAACTGGAATTTTAACCATAATGTTCTAGAAATGATCCTGTTGCTTTAGCTTAAATGAATAGTTGATGAAACGCCCAGTTACGCCTTTTGTGGTTTGCAGAAATAAAAGTTTGTACAGGAATTCTGCAATTTGGACTCTTGGACTTGGCCTCTCAATTCAACTGTGCCTTTGTCACGATGATACATTTTCTTTTCTCTTTCATGAGGGATTCCTGTGTCTAATTTTATCAAGCTTCAACACACTCAGTCACACCTAAGCACCATTTGCGTGTGGCTGTCTGGAGGGAATGCACAAGGGCCCAGCTGTCACCCACCCAGATGTGTATTCAGAGACAGGCAGAGGCACTAGATGATTCAAGGTGAGAAAATGGCAACTTCCTGAAAGTGGCATTTTCAGAACTACAATTTAAAATTTGACCTAATTATTTTAAATCGTGATTCCAGAGACACCACACATGGGCGTACCATCTTTTCCCATTTGGAAATTACACTCATGAAATTTAATAAGGGAATCATAATGTTAACTTAATGGAGAAATAGGCCTTCTAGTACTGAAAAACTAAATTAGGGGTTTTTCACTACCTGGACATGTACAACTTACAAGTACATGGCCAACATTTTAAATGCACTACACCCTGCCCTTGGGGCTGTCCAGGGCCTACCTTAGAGGTGACCTATATGTATTAAAAAGGAGGGTTTGGGCCTGGAAAGAGGTTTAACTTGAAAGGTCCACATGGCACTTTAAAACTACACATAAAGACTCTGCAATGTCAGGCTGATTCATGTTTAAAGGCCTACTGAAGTGGGTGGCACAATCAGTGCCGCAAGCCCACCAGTAGCATTTATTGTACAGGCCCTGAGCACAGGTACTGCACTATACCAGGGTCTTAAAGGTAAATTAAAAAAGCCAGTTGTGGATAAGCCAATGTTACCATGTTTTAGGCTGAGAGCACATGCCCTTTAGCACTGGTTAGCAGTAATAAAGTGACAAGAGTCCGAAAGCCAGCAAACACGAGTCCGGCAAAACAGGAGGTCAGAAGATAAACAGTTAAGGGAAACCACACCAAGCATGCCAGACTAACAGTCTGTTTTCCTGCTTCCCTTTTAGAGACATTGTGGCAGCTACATGAGTCCATTGCTGTTTCTCCATTACTAACGCACCAGAGGCGTTTGCTAGCCTCTACAGTACAATGGGCTTCTATGCTGCAGGAATTGAATGCACCTGCAGTTTTTACTACCATTAGTGTCAATGTGTGCAGAAAAAATAATTATTCATACCTCTTGTTAGGCATGAGAGCATAGCACATTTTTGTACATGTAGCTATGCCAATGCAGTGTGCCCTTTACGATGACTGCACATTTTACCATTCCTATTTTTAATGGGTATATTTTCTTCACCTTACCAGCTCCTGTCTTGTTCATTATCGTGTAATTCTTCTTTTGTTTGCTTTACATTTCCTTTGTAAGTTCAGGGTCAGTGTGTGGCATGCATGTTAAATCAAGTATTTTCTGGCGTTCCCAAATTTAGAAAGATTGCTAGAATCTGGTATTTAAATATGTAACAGTAATTTTTGAATTTTGACAGAAACCCTCTATTTCTTAATCCTCGGGCGCGGCAGGCTAGGCAGAGGCCCTGGCATTTTTTATTGGGTGCCGGTGGTTTACGGAGTGTACTAAGTGAATAATATTAGGAACGTGCTATGTTTCAGAATGTTCTGGAAATAAACAATAGGAAAGATCGATTTAATTTTTTTCTCCTCTCCCTCAAGACTACTCTGCACTGTTTGCCAGTCACACCTTTCCTTTTTTATTCTCTTTTTCCTTCAGTGAGATTGATTTCCTGTGGTATGTAGTAGTGCCTTCAATAGAGACTTCTCTGTAAATAACCATCAATAAATAATAATGGGTGTAGAAACTGTTTGTTTAGTGGAGCAATGTATAGGCTGTTAATCAAGTCCGTTAATGTGCTAAAGAGAGGGCCTAATGCAGTCTATGTCGCGTCAACTTAAGTTTTAGGTATTGGACCACGGGCTCCATATTCCTTTTACTGAAGTATGTTCAATAATTTTTGTGGTTGTTAATGAGCACGAGCCATTAGTTTTTTTCAGAAAATGAGTGTCAAAAAGAAACAAAACGTTAAATAAAAAACACACATACACACTACCTAAAAATAAATCTTAACTTCGTTTTTTTTTTTTTTTTACTAACATCCGAGATAAATAGGTGCACTGTGTTAAAAACATATAAATTCCTTTAAAACGCGAGCAGAAGGAACATTTTGCTGCAATCCAAAATATAAAAACGATTGAACATTGTCAGTTATGGTGAGAGTCTCACCCAGAAATTCCCCGTAATGAGCAGCCCATTACCTCACACGTCAATGATGATGTCATATGTTAAATAATCAATCATAGAATTGGTGCTATTGCATATTGCACTATTGGTTTCAAGATCAGTGACATCACTAAAGCTCCTGAAGGACGACTCAGCTCTGAATCTTCTGGTGTAGACCATTCCCCATGCCCAGTATCTGTGGGTATATAGAAAGACATTTAGGATATCCCGTCCGTAACATATTATGGTATCGTAATGCGTCATATTTGTGACGGAGTATTCCCTGCAGCCAAGATCAAAATCGGGCACTTTGTTTGGTCATGTACTGAAGGGGAAGAGGTGCTGTGGCCAGAGACTATTTGGCTGTGTTAAACAGGCTGTGGGCCCTCAGAATGATCTTTGGCCTAGGCCTGTACTGATAGGGAAAAAAATACAGGCACCAGAGACTCTTTGGACTTCTCAGCAGGGTCTTGACATAGTGTTTAATAGATGGTCAGCCCTTTGTGCAAAGTCCCTTCTCCAAGAATGCACTGGGTACTTCTTAAGACCATGCCTAATAATATTTGAGTGACGTGCCACAACGCCAGCCATGCACTGCGCATAGGCTGGTTTCTGTACTGGCACCCATCAGGGCGAATGAACATCGCATTCAGACAGTCTCAAGAAGCATTGCATACCGGGCCTGGCTCTCTGCCAAGCCCTGTACTGAGGATCCCTACCGCAAAATCTCACTGGGAATTATTGCCTTTCACTGTGTGACGTGGTGTCAAGCTGAATTCCCTAGTGTGAGCAATTACATGCGTCACTGGGCTCTCTAAATATGGTACTCATTCAACAGCAAAGCATGGGTTAAGTTAACACTTAAATGTCTTTAACTGCTTTTGTAGATGCAGGTGAGGAGTCCAAGGATTATGAGTGGTGGGTGTGATGTATGAGTCTAGATATCAATATATATATATATATATATGTATATACACATAGATATCTGATACACACACAGTGGAACACCTCCATCGTTGTGTGCAAATCCAGGACTTAGCTAACCATTCCTTATAGATATATATGCTCATCTTTCTTGAACCCTCTTCTGCCAACCTGATAGAAGCAACTATTCATTTTTCCATTTCTCTGGGAAGTTCACCATTGACTTAATACACTGTCTACATCAAAACTACTCTAGACAAGCAATGCTGTGACCAATCTGAATAGGCATATTAAAGACCTATACACAACAGGCCCTTTTTGGGTAAACCTGGGAAAAACAACCTTTTCAGAGATCACAGCCTTGGATGAGGTAACCAACCTCTTTTCAGATAAGCAGCAATTTACCTTAATCACTATTTAGGATGACCTCAAGAGTTCTGTTGATTTTAATAGTATAACCATCATGCTTCTAATAGGCTTCTCACCTGCCTTCAGCACAGCTAACCAGGTGATTTAAGGCCCATTCTCTACTGTGTGGAAAATATACTGTACCTTTTCTCCTCAGTGATTAATTCAGTCTTTCTCACATTGTTGTCATTTCATGATTAAATCAATGATCTCTGTATTGAGATCCTTCATTCTCTTCCCCTCAAGTTCCAATTGCCCCACCAGGCATGTTATGAAGTTTGGCAAATGTTACATATGGCCCCATTCTTCTAAACCCCACAATGGCTATCAATCACAAGACATAGGGGGTCATTCTGACCTTGGCGGTAAAAGGGCCATACCGCCGGTCAGAACTCCGCCATACTACCGCCGCGGCCGCGGTAAACCGCCACGGTCATTCTGACCACCAACTGTGAATCCGCCAAAAACCCGACATCCAAGGAAGGCCGCCTCATCAGCGGGCCGTGGAAAACTGGAGATGACCAAACCTCCACCGCCACGCCAACACAAACACGCCCATGCCATTCTGACCCACCAATCCACACGGCGGTCTTTCAACCGCGGTATTCCATTGGCGGTACACACCGCCGCGCTCAAAATACACACACAGCTCCAAAACACTGCCACATTGGGCAATTTGAAATACACACACCTGACACACATACCAACAACACTCCCACACATCCATACAACTATAAAACACACACCCACATCACCCACAAACCCCTACGACCGTAGATCAGAGACGAAGGAGAGAGAGACACATCACAGAATAGAGAGCTACATCACACAGAGGCACACTACACCATCACACACACCACATAGAAGCACAAAGCACCACACACCACACACCATATATACCACCCCACACCTCATCCACACCACCCCATGGCACCCCAAAGCCACCCACGCTTTTCGGACCAAGAACTCCGGGTCATGGTGGAGGAAATCATAAGAGTTGAACCGCAGCTCTTCGGCTCACAGGTTCAGCACACCACTATAGCCAGGAAGGCGGAGCTATGGCAGCGGATCGTGGACAGGGTCAACGCGGTGGGACAGCATCCCAGAAATCGAGACGACATCCGCAAACGCTGGAACGACTTAAGGGGAAAGGTGCGCTCGATGGTCTCGCGACACAACATCGCAGTGCAGAAGACTGGCGGGGGACCCCCACCCACTCCACCCGAATTCACAGCATGGGAGCAAGAGGTACTAAACATCCTGCATCCTGATGGCCTCGCTGGAGTACACGGAGGAATGGACTCTGGTAAGTACAATCTCAACTACTTCACCCCCCCCAGCATGCTAACCCCCACCACCACCCTCACCCCCAACCCCCCATCACACATCCTCCCTGAGAATGTCTCTCCAGCACAACCCACCCAACACCAACCCCTGCATGCCCCCACAAACTATGGACACCCATCACCCAAGCATGACCACTGCACATACCCCCCCCCAAAACACCCCCACAACACCTCCCCCAAGGGAATGGCAGCACTGGGGGACAAGGGCACCAATCAATGGCACGCAATAGCACACACAGAAACAATAACCATACTCTCTTACCCCATGCAGGACCCGAACGCCAACACACCGGCCAGGAGGGTCCAGAAATGTCCATCCCCCTGCCGGAAGAGGCCCCCAGTGATGACAGCAGCTCTGTCGACCTGGAACCTGATGACCAGCCCGGACCATCGGGGACCTCTGGACAGTCGGTTCCCCACACACAGGCCACAGCAGACCCAACCCCCTCTGGGACCAACAGCACAGCTCCCACCCAGCAGGCCCATGCCTCTGTCTCTAGGACAGGTCAATCAGCGGTGTGTCTGCCACTACAGGGCACCCAGGCTAACCCACCACCCCAACAACAACAGCGACCTGGGGGCAGTGGTAGTGGGCACACCGTCCAGGGGACAGAGGCCGGGGGAAACAGGGCAACTCGGAGGGCTGCTGTGCGACAGGGGGGGGAGGAGAGGCCCAGGGAACCCACTCTCCAAGAGGCCCTCACCACCATCATGGCAGCCTACCACCACTCCCAAGAGACGATGGCGACGGTACTGGCCAGGTTCCAGGAGATCCAGGCACAGCAGGAGGAACGCTACATGGGGTTCACCAATCAACTCACCAACATCTCTACCGCTATGGGGAGCATAGTCCAGGCCCTCAACCGGATAGAAGACACGTTGCGGGACCGTGTGGCACCACACAGGGCCCCTGTCACTAGCCAGGAACAGCCTACCACCTCCGCCGGCGCTAGTGGACAGGAGGCCCCACCACAACGACCGGCCACCAGAACCCCACCTCCTGCTGAAGAACAACCACCCCGCAAGAGGAGCCTGAGATCAAAAAAATCGACAGAGTAGGATGTCAAGACCCCCGCCAGCATGAGACACCCCCTGAAGTCATCCCACTGTCCCACATTGCCACCCTGTCCAACCTTGAACTGCCCCTGCTCCATCCTTCCACAGGCATATGGACAATGCACCTGTGAGACTGAGAACTGGACTCTGCCATGGCCATTACTCCACCCCCACCCATCACCGTGTTTATATCATGTACCATTATCTAGCACAAAAAATAAATCACTCAATGCACTGAAATCAAACAGGAGTCAGGCTGTATTATTTACAAATGTATAACACATTACCGAACAATTATGTTCTGTTAACTTTGTGCTGAACACATACCGAGATCAATAAGCATTAGTCCATGGGCTAACCAAGCAGTAGTCACGGAGTGGGTCATACAGCACTGAAAAGGGAAGGGAAAATCAAACATCAGTTTAAAAGAACTGGGGGGTCATAGACAAAGTTGAGAAGCAGGAGGCTTGCAGGAAAAGTAAAATGGCGTGGTTGATTCTTACCTGTGTGCTACTGAAAATACTGTTGGATAACTCTGTCCCTGTTGTCTGTGTCGTCCTCTGAGTCTTCCTCCTCTTCACTCTCCGCAGGCTCCACAGTTGCTTCAACACCACCATCTGGACCATCCTCCTGCAGGAAAGGCACCTGACGTCGCAATGCCAGATTGTGAAGCATACAGCAGGCCACGATGATCTGGCACACCTTCTTTGGTGAGTACATCAGGGTTCCCCCTGTCATATGCAGGCACCTAAATCTGGCCTTCAGGAGCCCAAAGGTCCTTTCTATGATCCTCCTAGTTCGCCCATGGGCCTCATTGTACCGTTCCTCAGCCCTGGTCCGGGGATTCCTCACTGGGGTCAATAGCCAAGGCAGGTTGGGGTAACCAGAGTCACCTATTAGCCACACACGTTGTCTCTGTAGCTGTTCCATCACATAAGGGATGCTGCTATTACGCATCACATACGCGTCGTGCACTGACCCAAGGAACATGGCATTCACATGGGAGATGTACTGGTCAGCCAAACAGACCACCTGGACGTTCATAGAATGGTAACTTTTCCTGTTTCTGTACACCTGCTCATCGTGTTTTGGGGGGACTAAGGCTACATGGGTCCCATCAATGGCACCAATGATGTTGGGAATATGTCCAAGGGCATAAAAATCACCCTTCACAGTGGCCAAATCAACCTCCTCAGGGAATATAATGTAACTCCGCATGTGTTTTGTCAGGGCAGACAACACTCTAGACAAAACTTTGGAAAACATAGGCTGAGACATTCCAGATGACATGGCCACTGTTGTCTGGAATGAGCCACTTGCAAGAAAATGGAGGACTGACAGAACCTGCACCAGAGGGGGAATTCCTGTGGGTTGGCGGATGGGGGACATCAGGGCTGGCTCCAGCTGGGCACACAGTTCATGGATAGTGGCACGGTCAAGTCGGTATCGTAGTATGATGTGGCGTTCTTCCATTGTCGACAGGTCCACCAGCGGTCGGTACACGCGAGGATTCATCCTTCTCCTCGCAAGTCCCAGCGGACGGTGCCTAGGAATGACAACATGGAGCACAGAGTCAAGCCAATCACTGGTACGTTCACCACAGCTTGCATAGCACACGGTTATCTATGTTTTGAAAGGCGTGTATGTGTGGCAATGCAAGGCCTAGGCCTGTGTGTCGCAGTAGAAATTATGCCATGTGGGCCCTTGAAATGGCGGCTGCCTGACCTGTGAAGTGGGACAATGGGATGTGAGGTCAATGCGCAGGCGGAGCACACCGTGGCGGTAGGCGGTCGAAGACCGCTACACGGAGCCGCATTGGTTAACATTGAATGCTATGGGTTTCAGGAGCCAATGACGATGTGCGCAGGCGGTAGCGATACGCACCGCCGCGGTACGCACCGCCGCGGGCGTGACCGCCATTTTCTATCTGCCTAATCACTCGAGACCTGATCATCCACAGGAGAGGACCTATACTGCAAGTGCTGCTGTGACCTCGGTCTGGAAGTGACAATGGCTGCTGCGACTGGGGAAAGGGCCCCTGCCTTCACGTCTGAAGAGTTGGAGAAGCTCGTGGATCGGGTCCTCCCCCAGTATGCGTTACTCTACGGTCCTCCAGACCAACAGGTAAGTACACCGGGTGCACATGGAATGGGCGATGCCTGTGTGGAGTGGGGTGGATGTAAGTTGGTGGGGTGGGGGGCGAATGAGGAGTGCAACGCACGACAGATGAGAGCATGTGCCATATGGCAAGGTTGGGGAGGGGGGGCCAATCACATCTAACATGCAGTAAGTTGATGAATGTTTCCTTCCCACCCTGTACATGTCACATAGGTCAGCGCCCATCAGAAAGTCGAGATTTGGCGTGCCATCGCTAAGGAAGTCCGGGCCCTGGGGGTCCACGTCAGACGGGGCACCCACTGCCGTAAGAGGTGGGAGGACATCCGCCGCGGAACCAGGAAGACTGCCGAGTCACTGTTGGGGATGGCCTCCCAACCTAGGAGGGGTGCCAGTCGTACCCTGACCCCCCTGATGTCCCGGATCCAGGCGGTGGCCTACCCTGATTTGGATGGGCGCTTGAGGACATCACAGCAGACACAAGGGGGTGAGTATCAGCACATTCTGCTATCTTTCTGCGCAGTGGAGGCGTCTGGGTGGGGGAGGAGGGTTGTGGGTGACATTAGGCCTGGGCGCTTTCTGTAGTGTAGTCCTCTCCCTTAGGCATGGCCCTGTGCTCCCGGCCCCCACCTCTGTAGGGTGACAAGTACAGCTATTGATGGTCCAGCCTCACACATCTGCACGTTTGTCCTCTCTTGAC
Organism: Pleurodeles waltl; assembly: GCF_031143425.1. Classification (NCBI taxonomy): domain Eukaryota; kingdom Metazoa; phylum Chordata; class Amphibia; order Caudata; family Salamandridae; genus Pleurodeles; species Pleurodeles waltl. The sequence continues at coordinate 630,697,572 of NC_090439.1, forward strand.
CTGTTGACTTAGTCAGAAGTACTGAGTAGTGTACCCCGAATGCGCGGCTTAGTGCATGAGGCTCCTGTGTCTGTCCTCTCCGCCAACGGTGTTGACATTGCATGCACTCAACCTGGTCTTCTTTTTTCTCCCCCCCCTTCTTCTTCATCTTCTTGTGCATGTGTGCATTAGCATCATCAGGCGGAGGAGATTTGGCATCGGAGCACGAGGGTGCTGCAAGTCACAAGGCCCCGGTGGGCCCAGGAACAGACACCAAGGGCACCAGTGATCCGGAGGGCGAGGGGAGCACCACAACGTGGACCGGTGGTGAGAGCAGCGACACAGACACGTCCTCGGATGGGTGCTCCCTAGCGGTGGCGGAAACATCCGGGACCCCCGCCTCTACAGGTACAGCCGCCACCCAGCGCACCAGCCCCGCCCTCCCAGCAGCCCCTCAGCCTACGCTCCGTGCCCACTCTCCCAGGAAGGCGGGCGTCTCCTTCGCCCCAGGCACCTCAGCCCCTGCCCCTGTCACCCCTGCTGCCCTCAGTGCGGAGCTCATTGACCTTGTGAGGACGCTCATTGTTGGGCAGACTACCCTTTTGAATGCCATCCGGGGGGTAGAAAGGGAGGTGCATCGGAGCAATGCCTACCTGGAGGGCATTCATTCGGGTCAGGCTGCCCATCAACGATCGTTCACTGCTCTGGCCTCAGCACTGACGGCAGCCATTGTCCCTGTTTCCAGCCTCCCTCTTCTGACTGCCTCCAGCCTGTCTCTGTCTCCTGTTCCTCAGCCTATCCCATCCACACCATCTGACCAGCCTGCACACACCTCAACACCCAAGGGCAGCTCATCCAGACACAAGCACCACAGATCCCACAAACACTCACCCAAGCAACACCCAGATGCAGACATTCCAACAGTCACTGCCACCCTTGTGTCCCCCTCCTCCTCGTCTCCCTCCTCCCTCCCTGTGACGTCTACACTCACAACTGCATGCACACCAACATCAGCCAGTGCTTCCATCACCACCACACCCTCCTGTACAGTCCGCACGCGTGCAGTTACCACCCCCACTGCCATATACACGTCCCCTGTGTCCTCTCCCACTGTGTCTGTCACCCCCTCTTCCAAGACACACAAACGCAGGCAGCCACCCACCCAACAGCCATCCACCTCACGACAGCCTACAGCACCAGCACCTTCACCCAATGACAGCACACCTGACTCTCCTACAACCACCTCCTCTACCTCCACTCCCATCTCCACTACTCCTACCCTTTACCTTGGCCCTAAAAAACTTTTCCTGGCTAATCTTGACCTCTTTCCCTCCGATGACCTACCCCCTCCATCTGCAAAGAGTCCCAACAGCACCACAGCCACCACCAGCCCAGCTTCGGGTGTCACTGTTGTGCATGGGTTCTGGAGTCCACCCTTTGCCAGCAGTGACACCTCCATCAGCAGCAAGGACACATCCAGCCCCCCCCCGGCAAGAGGACCAGGAAACACAAGGGCCGCCGTGCGAGGACTGACACGGCTGCCCCCAAGGAGCAAACTTCGCCCACTTCACCAGCCACATCATCTAGGGGAGGCAAGGGCCCGAGAGCCCCATCTAAGGAGCGTAAGGGCAGCAGGGCGGAGAAGTCAGGCAGCAGGAGCGCGGAGCAGGTGGGCCCCACATGCCACATCCCAGCTGGAAAGGAGGACACCAAAGGGCCCAGGACTCCGTCCCCGAAGGGTCCAGAAGCATCACGGTCGGAGGGCGACTGAGCAGGGAGTCCAGGCCAGGTCTGGCTCCCTTGACCTACTAGATGTGCACCACTGAACAGGGCCCCCCGTGGAGAAGAGCCCCGCTGAACAGGGCCCGCCGTGAAGATAGGCACCGCTGAACAGGGCCCACCGTGGAGAAGAGCACCGCTGAACAGGGCCCCGCCGTGCAGAAGTGCACCGCTGAACAGGGCCCCGCCGTGCAGAAGAGCACCGCTCCGCTGGGCCCCTCCGTCTCAAGCACCGCTCCGCTGGGCCCGCCGTCTCAAGCACCGCTCTGCTGGGCCCTGCCGTCTCAAGCACCGCTCCGCTGGGCCCCGCCGTCTCAAGCACCGCTCCGCTGGGCCCTTCCTCTCAAGCACCGCTCCGCTGGGCCCCGCCGTCTCAAGCACCGCTCCGCTGGGCCCTTCCTCTCAAGCACCGCTCCGCTGGGCCCTTCCTCTCAAGCACCGCTCCGCTGGGCCCTTCCTCTCAAGCACCGCTCCGCTGGGCCCCGCCGTCTCAAGCACCGCTCCGCTGGGCCCCGCCATCTCAAGCACCGCTCCGCTGGGCCCTTCCTCTCAAGCACCGCTCCGCTGGGCCCCGCCGTCTCAAGCACCGCTCCGCTGGGCCCTTCCTGTCAAGCACCGCTCCGCTGGGCCCTTCCTGTCAAGCACCGCTCCACTGGGCCCCGCCGTCTCAAGCACCGCTCCGCTGGGCCCTTCCTCTCAAGCACCGCTCCGCTGGGCCCCGCCGTCTCAAGCACCGCTCCGCTGGGCCCTTCCTGTCAAGCACCGCTCCGCTGGGCCCTTCCTGTCAAGCACCGCTCCGCTGGGCCCTTCCTGTCAAGCACTGTTTATGGTTCACTGTGCCCACCATGCCTCCTCCTTGAGCAGTGGACACTGTCATCCACCAGATGGACCGTGGCTTTGCACTCCCCAGGATGGTGAAGTGGGCAACCCACCCACTGTAGAGACTTGAGAGACTGTGGCTTTGCACTCCCCAGGATGGTGAAGTGGGCAACCCACCCACTGTGGAGACTTGAGAGACGGTGGCTTTGCACTCCCCAGGATGGTGAAGTGGGCAAGCCACCCACTGTAGAGACGTGAGAGACTGTGGCTTTGCACTCCCCAGGATGGTGAAGTGGGCAACCCACCCACTGTAGAGACTTGAGAGACTGTGGCTTTGCACTCCCCAGGATGGTGAAGTGGGCAACCCACCCACTGTAGAGACTTGAGAGACTGTGGCTTTGCACTCCCCAGGATACATCAATGGGCATGGTGGCCCCTTCGTGGATCTGGCGTCGTGGACTCATGTGGCTGTGGTGCCTCCCCCTTCCCTTCCCCCTGAGGTGCCTGTAATTTTTTCATCAGATGCCCCTGCAGTGTTCTCTCCAAAGGACTCAGGTCTCCTGTGTGGGCTTTGCCCTTGTGTCGCTACACTGTAGCCCACGGACTGTTCCATTTAACTTTCATGTACAGGACTAATTGCCTCGGTTCTCCATGGCAGTGTATATAGTATCATTTTGTTATGGATATTTTGCGTAGTTGACCGCTCCATATCAGAGTCTATTTTTTATATAAATTTTTCGTCCCAATTTATTTCTGTCTTTGCATTCTTAAGGGGGGTTTGGGTGGTGTCACTGTGCATTGTTGCTCTGCATTAGTGTGTACATAGTTTGGGGGGGGGTCGCATATGTGTGTGCCGTAAGCTTCCCTCCTCCCCCCTCCCGTGTGTCGTAGGTGCAGTACTCACCGTTGTCGTCTGCGCCGGAGTTCGTACTCGTGGTAGATGAGAAGGTAGACGAGAGCAGGTAGGATGTTTAATTCGGGTTCCATGCTGTCCTCCTTCCTCGTGGAGTGTGTTTTGGTGCACGTTTTCCCGTTCGTAGTCTGTTTCCGCCGTGTTTTTATCGGCGGGGCTCCCGCCCCGGAAAAGGTAGCGGATTGGTGAGTTGTGATAGTGTGGGCAGTACATTGTCTGCCGCCTGCCTGTTGGCGGTGACCGCCACGCTGTTTGTCTGCACCGCCGCGGCGGTCGGAGTGTTAATGTGGCGGGCTGTGTTGGCGGTTCCCGCCAGGGTCAGAATTCCATTTTTTCGACCGCCGGCCTGTTGGCGGGTTGGCCGCCGCTTTATCACCGACCGCCAGGGTTAGAATCACCCCCATAATTCTTTCAAAATTCTCTGATTCCTGGAGCAAAACCAATCTTATTTAAATCCATAGTAAGAATCTACCTTGACAAAATGACCCATACACCCAAAATGGACCTTCTCTTCATCATGTCCCCTTCAGAAACAGTCATATTGTCAGAAACTCTTTATTTGCTCAGACATCCTTGTCTTGGAACTCCATCCAGCACAAATCAGAAAGATCAATAGCCCATGTATTTCCCTTGTGTATATATACATGAACTACCTACAATATTTTACTGTAACTTATTGGGTTAATGGTTGAGAGGGCAAGATCCCAGCTCGGACAACAAACCCAATCTTTGTCAGGGTAAACTACAAAAAGTCACTAAATAAACCTGGGCTCGGATTCTGGCAACTTGACACAAAGCAGTCAGGCATATCATAGAGGCAATGTATTAAGTATTAACCTCATAAGTGCGGGCATCACGACCAGTGGCCAACACCAGGGAAGGGTTTTTATTTTTTTTTAAATTAAAACTCCCCCCCAAGGAGACACAGAAGAGCTTCCATGTCTCCCCCAACACCCCCACCCACCCCTTTGTGACGCAGCACACTGATGTCACACTTTGTTTTCCCTATCGGAACAGGAAGAAGCAGGTAAGGCTGCTTCCTACTCCGGTGGGGAAAACAGGCCAGAACGGGCTTGCCCACCATTCGGGAATGCCTGGTTTGAAACGGGAGATTCTCTCCTTTCAAACAGGATCTTCCTGAAATGGTTTCCTGGCCCTGGATCACATCCGCGCTGCGATCCATGGCCAGGAAACCCCACTAGACACCAGGGAACATACTTCAAATGACATGTTTCAACTGTAGCTTTTAGGCAGTATCAAAAAAGGCAAGTAACTCTTGCGATTATGTTTCTGCTACAAAAGGATCTGTCTTTTGTCTAGTGGCAGCTCTAATGCCATAAAGTAGCGCAGAATGTTTATATGCCTACTGCAAAGATCAAATCTGTATTTTATGTAAATAGCTGAGTGGATAGTAAAGTCAGCTGCTTTATAATACAAATGAAATGTATGTGCAATGGAGGCTATGAAGGGGACTTTTGCTGAGTGGCAGTGAGGGAATCTGAGGAGGAGGTCATGGGAGTGGGAGCACCAATAATGATTGTTGGACTGGGCGCCAGAGGCGCTAAAGACTGTGATGATTGGTATGTGACAAGGTGAAGTAATAGTGTGTCTTTTTTGTTTTTTTGAGTGTCTTGAGAGAACATGCTGATTGAGGGAAGAAGTGATGGTAAGGTGACTGACCTTTACTGTTGCATGCATCACACACACACCCACCAGCAAATGTGTGACTGTCTACGTAGGCTAGTGTTTTAGAGTGAGAGTATAGCCAGTAGCAGAGATGACATCTCTTTGGATGACTTCTGCTCAAGCCCTAACTCGAGTTATAGAGGACAGCTCTGACGAAGGATCAGAGACTGAGACAGGAGATACTGAAACAGCATCGGAGGGATAGGACAATGGCGCAGTCTCTGGGAGTGATTTTTCCAACAACTCCTCTTCCAGTGATTCTGAGGGAGGTGATGAGGACAGTCTTGCTGTCCCTTTGCAAGCACAGTCTGTGCAGCAGGACAATAGCGGGTTAGCTCAACCCAGAGATCAAGTGCATGTGACAGCAAGCACAGAGAGAGTGCCTTCTTGGGAGCTCCCCAGTTTAGTTCAGCCCCAAACTCCACCGCTCAAATCGTATTGTGGAGACATCAAAATGATCTATCACAAACCTACCTGTTTATCTAAGGCAGGCACCTGCATTTTTTGTCCCGAGCTCGGCGGCCATATAGGGAAACCTACCAAACCCAGACATTTATGAAAACTAGCCACCTGGTGGAGTCTACTGAGGTGTGACTTGTGTGGATTCCCCAAAGTTTTCTTAGCCAGAATACCCTGCAAACGTGAAATGTTGAATAATTAATCTATTTTGTCTTGCATTTCTGTCAAACAAACTACAGGAATATGCTGGGATCCACAAAATTCCTACCACCCAGTGTTTACCCACCTGTTCTGATACAAATGCTACCCCACTTGAGTGGCTGTACCTAGTGCCTGGGTCAGAAATGGATCACTCCAGGGTCAACAGTTGCCCTTATGTAAGGTCTAACATTGACCGTAGTGTGATCCATTCTTGAAACGGGCACTAGGCTTACCTATACAAGTGAGGTACCATTTTTATCGGAAGACTTGGGGGAATGCTGAATGGATGGAAATTTGTGGCTTCTCTCAGATTACAGAACTTTCTATTGCTGAAATATGAGGAAAAAGTGTTTTTTTTTGCCAAATGTTGAGGTGTGCAAAGGATTCTGGGTAACAGAAGCTGGTGAAAGCCCCACAAGTCACCCCATTCTGAATTTCCCTAGGTGGCTAGTTTCCAAAAATATATAGGTTTGCTAGGTTTCCCTGGGTGCCGGCTGAGCTAGAGGCCAAAATCCACAACTATGCACTTTGCAAAAAAATAGGTCTGTTTTCTTCGGGAAAATGTGATGTGTCCACATTCTGTTTAGGGGCATTTCCTGTTGCGGGCACTAGGCCTACCAACACAAGTGAGGTACCATTTTTTTCGGGAGACTACAGGGAATGCTGTGGGGAAGGAAGTTTGTGGCTACTCTCAGATTCCAGAACGTTGCAACACCAAAATCTGAGAGAAAAGTGTTTTTTTGTCAAATTTTGAGGTTTGCAAAGGATTCTGGGTAACAGAACCTGGTAAGAGCCCCACAAGTCACCGCATTCTGGATTCCCAAAGATGTCTAGTTTTCAAAAATGCACAGGTTTGGTAGATTTCCCTAGGTGCCGGCTGAGCTAGAGGCCAAAATCCACAGCTAGGCACTTCCCAAAAAACACATCAGATTTCAATGTAAAAATGTGATGTGTCCATGTTGCGTTTCCTGTCGCGGGAACAAGGCCTACCCACATAAGTGAGGTACCTACCATTTTTATCGGGAGACTTGGGGGAATAGAAGAACAAGTGTTATTGCCCCATGTCTTTCCCTACATTGTTTCCTTCCAAATGTAAGACAGCGTGTAAAAAAGAAGTCTAATTGAGAAATGCCCTGTAATTCACAATGAAGTATGGGGACTCCGGAATTCGGAGATGTGCAAATATCCACTGCTTACCTTATCTTGTGCCCATTTTGGAAATACAAAGGTTTCCTTGATACCTATTTCTAACTCTTTATATTTCACCAAATGAATTGCTGTATACCTGGTACACAATGAAAACCCATTGCAAGGTGCAGCTCATTTATTGGCTCTTGGTACCCAGGGTTTTTGATGAACCTACAAGCCCTATATATCCCCACAACCAGAAGAGTACAGCAGACGTAATGATATATTGTTTTCAAAAACCTGCAGTAGCTGGAAAAAGTTATAGAAGAAAACGTGGACGGAAATGGCTCTTTTGTTCACCTCAATTTCAATATTTTTTTATTTTAGCTGTTACTTCGGTAGGAAAACCTTGAAGGATCTACACAAATGACTTCTTTCTGAAATCAGAATTTTGTCTACTTTTCAGAAAGTTTTAGCTGGCTAGGATCCAGCATTGGTTTCACACCTATTTCTGGCACTAACTGGAAGGAGGCTGAAATCACAAACAATAGTAAAAATGGGGTATGTCACAGTAAAATACCAACATTGCGTCGAAAAATGTGGTTTTCTGATTCAAGTCTGCCTGTTCCTGAAAGCTGCAAAGCTGGTGATTTCAGCACTGCAAACTCTTTGTTGATGCCATTTTCAGGGGAAAAAAACACATGTTTTCTTCAGCAGACCTTTTTCCTGTTTTTCTAGAAAAAGTACGAAATGTTATCTGTATTTTGGCTAATTTCTTGGTCTTCTCCAGGGGAACCCACAAACTCTGGGGACCTTTAGAATCCCTAGGATGTTGAAAAAAAGAGGCACATTTAGGTGGTCATTACAACCCTGGTGGACGGTGTTAAAGCTGCGGTAATACCGCAAACAGGCCGGCGGACAACAAAAGGGAATTATGACCGTGGCGGAAACCGCCAACATAGACAGCCACTTTAACACTCCGACCGCCACGGTGGTACAGACAAGCAGCGTGGCGGTCATCACCAACAGACAGGCGGAAGACAAAGTACCGCCCACAGTATCACAACCCCCCAATCTGCCACCTTTTCCGGGGCAGATTCACCGCGGATAAAAACACGGCGGAAACAGCCATTTCAATGGGAAAACGCTCACCTGAACACACTCCACGAGGAAGGAGGCTACCATGAAGCCCGAACTACAACTACTCCCTGCGCTTGTCTTCCTGCTCATCTACGATCACCAGCAACGTAGGCACCGAAGACAACCGTGAGTACTGCACCTACGACATAGGGGAGGGGGGAGGCAAAAGTCAGGGACACACACACGCAACACCCCCACCCACAACCCGACAATCTCAAGTCTCTACAGTGGGTGGCTTGCCCACTGTACCATTCTGGGGAGTGCAAAGCCACAGTCTCTCAAGTGGATAACAGTCTCCACTGGTTCTGGAAGGGGACTGGTGCCCAGAGTGCTTCATCCTGTGAAGGACAAACAGAGTGGATGCAGGTCTCCACTGGTTCTGGAGGGGGACTGGTGTCCGGAGTGCATCACGCTCCCTGTGACGGTCCCTGTTCCGTCACTGTCCAAGCTGCACATGGGCTAACGATGCTTGATTTGGCGGTGCTTTGCCCTGTTCAGCGGTCTTCACCATGGCGGTCTTTGCCCTGTTCAGCGGTCTTCACCATGTCGGTCTTTGGCCTGTTCAGCGGTGCTTTGCCATGGCGGTGCTTTGCCCTGTTCAGCGGTCTTCAGCATGTCGGTCTTTGGCCTGTTCAGCGGTGCTTTGCCATGGCGGTGCTTTGCCCTGTTCAGCGGTCTTCACCATGGCGGTCTTTGCCCTGTTCAGCGGTGCTTGCCTTTGCTGTCTCTGACCTGTGCAGCGGTGTGTGGCATTACGGTCCGTCAGTGCCCAGCGGGGCTGTGGCTGCCGGGGCTCTCCAGGTCACTGATGCTCGCGGTGGTCTCCTGACCTGTGACGATACTGGTGCCCTCCAGGGCACTGACTCTGGCGGTGGTCTCCTGACCTGTGATGATACTGGTGCCCTCCAGGACACTGACTCCGGCGGTGGTCTCCGGACCTGTGACGATACTGCTGGCGGTGGCGTCCCGGCCAGCGAGGAGGATGGCGACCTTCTCCGCCGTGCTGCTCTTCCCAGACTTTGGAGACTTCTTCTACCCCTTCAACACCTTGGGAGGAGTCACAGCAGACTCAGCACTCCCCCGGGACCCTTGTGAGCTGTTTTTCCGCCAGAAGTCTTCACCCTCTCCCGTCGGCCACTTTCCAACTTAAGGTGCTTTACAGGGGGTGGACTGGCAGTGCTTTGGCTCCGTGTCACACTGACTGCCCTGGTGGCCGGTGCACTCCACACACCTTTAACACTCACCACTGGTACCAGACTTTTTTTGGCTGAGGTGCCACTACGGGACCTATGAATTGGAGGGGTGGAGGTGGTGGGAAAGAGGTCAACGTCGCTGAGGAAGAGTTTCTGACGAACACTGGGATGGGTAGGTGGAGGGGGTCTGGGAGTGGAGGAACAGGAGGTGGTTGTAGTATGTGTCACTTTAGGTGATTTGGGTGCAGGTGCAGGTACTGGAGGCTGTCGTGAGGTGGATGGATGTTGGGTGTGTGGGTGCCCGCGTTTGTGTACTTTGGGAGGGGGCGTCACAGACACACTGGGAGTGGACACAGGGGACGTGTAAATGGTTGTGGGGGTGGTGAGTGCAGGTGAGCGGGGTGTGGTGCTGGGTGTTCTGGTACGAGTCCTAATGCCTGTAGATGTAGTGCATGCAGGTGAGAGTGTAGACGACACTGGGAGGGAGGAGGGAGACGACGAGGAGGGGGACACAGTGGAGGCAGTGGATGTTGCTGTGTCTGTATGTGGGTGATGCTTGCGTGAGTGCCTGTGGGATGTGTGGTGCTTATGTTTGCCTGAGCTACTTTTGTGTGTTGGGGTGTGTGCATGCATGTCTGATGGTGTGCTTGCGATACGCTGGGGTACAGGGGATTAGGTCTGGGTGGAGGAAGTTGGAGGGGGGAGGCTAGACACAGGGTCAATGGCTGCCATCAGTGCAGAGGCCAGAGATTGCAGGGTTCGATGAAGGGCAGCCTGACCAGAATGAATGCCCTCCAGCAATGCATTACCATGTTGCAACTCCCTTTCTACTCCCTGGATGGCATTCACAAAGGTAGACTGTCAAACAGTGAGTGACCTGAGGAGGTCAATGGCCTCCTCACTGAGGGCAGCAGGGGTGACTGGGGCAGGGCCTGAGGTGCCTGGGGCAAAGGTGATGCCCACCCTCCTGGGTGAGCGGGCACGGAGCGAAGGCTGAGGGGCTGCTGGGAGGGCGGTGCTGGTAGGGGGGATGGCGGCTGTACCTGTAGAAGTGGGGGGCACAGATGGTGCCGCCACTACAAGGGAGCTCCCATCGGCGGATGAGTCCGTGTCGCTGTTTGGTGATCCGGTGACCGACGTGAAGCTCCCCTCGCCCTCCGTCCCACTGGTGTATTCAGAGTCTCTGGTGTGGCCCTCCATGGCCATGTGGGATGCAGCTCCCTCATGCTCCGGTGCCACTGTACCTCCGCCTGATGATGCTGATGCACAAAAGAACAGGGAGAGCACAAAAAGGGGGGGATGACAGAAGAAAGAGAGATTGAGTGCATGGCTTTCCGCTACCGTTGGCGGACAATACAGACACAGCAGCCCAATGCACTACGCCGTGCTCTTGGCCTCTACAGATGCAATTCCTGGGATCTGGCCTACATGGCTATGGTGGACATCTGCACACATAGATGACACAGGGGCATGTATACCTGTACTTGGCACTCTACAGAGGTGGTGTTGAGTGCCCCATGGCATGCATTATGGAGGGGCCTAACCTACCTAACTCACCCTGGCCTAGGGGAACCCACAGCCCTCCTCCCCCACCCAGACCCCTCCACTGTGCACAAAGTCCACAGAATGATGTTGTACTCACCCCCTTGTGTCTGCTGTGATGCCCTCATTCGCCCATCCAACTCAGGGTAGGCCACCGCCAGGATCCGGAACATCAGGGGGGTCATGGTGCGATGGGCACCCCTCCCACGTTGGGAGGCCATCCCCAGCTGAGCCTCCACCGTCTTCTTGCTCCATTGGCGAATGTCCTCCCATCTTTTATGGCAGTGGGTGCCCCGTCTCTGGTGGACCCCCAGGGTCCGGACGTCCTTGGCAATGGCATGCCAAATGTCCTTCTTCTGGTGGGCGCTGACCTACATGACATGTACAGGGGAAGAAGAGAAGTCATTAACAAGTGCACTGTTGAAGTCAGTGGCCCCCATCCCTACCCTTGCCATGTGGCACATGCATTCACAGTCCTTAATGGTCGCTTAACTCTGCCCCCTTGCTACTGACATCCAGCCCTCTCCACCCAGCATAGCCCATACAACGTGCTCCCTGTGTGCTTACCTGTTGGTCTGGAGGACCGTAGAGTAGCGTGTACTGGGGGAGGACCCCGTCGACTAGCTTCTCCAAGGTCCAAGGTCTTAGGTCTTTCCACCTCTTCCTGATGTTGTCCCTTGTTCTTGGATGCTGTCCCATGGCGTTCACCCTGTCCACGATTCTCCGCCATAGCTCCATCTTCCTAGCAATGGATATTTGCTTTACCTGTGCCCCACACAGCTGTGGCTCTACCTTGACTATTTCCTCGATCATGACCTGCACCTCCTCATCAGTGAAACAGGGGTGCCTTAGTGGGGACATGGGTGTTGTGTGGTGTGTGTTGTGCTGAGAGTGTTAAGTGATGTGGTGGGGTGTGGGATGTGGTGTGCGTGACGGATGGATGGGTATTTGTGGTGTGTGTGTAGGTGTCTCAGTGGTCTTCATGTTAGTCTTGTGGCGCTTATTGGTATATGTAAAGGGTTGTGTGTAATGTGGGTAGGTGTTTTATAGTGCTGTTGGTGTGTGTGGGTGTGGTGTGTGTATGAGTGTCAGGTGTGTGATTTTGGTTTAGGCCAATGATGTGTTGTTTTGTATTTGGGTAGTCATTCTGAGTGCGTCAGTGTGTCCTGCCAATGGTTTACCGCCATTGAATATCTTCCGTGGTGATTTGCGGGTCATAATGTGGTGGGTGTTGTTTTGTTGGCATAACAGCATGGGTGTTTGTACCGACACTTTACCACTGACCTTTGGGTTGGCGGATTTATGTATGTGGCACTATTCTTTCGGTTTGGTGTGTGTGTGTCATAATATGGGGAACGGTTATTCGCCACCGCGGCGGTATGTTGGTGGCCGTCACCGCGGCGGTAAGCGGCATTTTCCACCAATGTCATAATGACCACCAATATATTGAAGTCCCCTAGAGATAGAAAATTTCTATTTGGCAGTTTAGATGCCCTAAGTGAAATGTTCGACCGCCCAATGAGTGTCTTACCAAGTGTCTGTTCATTATGCATCACTTTAACTCTCCTATGGTGGTGTTAGCAGCGTTTATTTCTTGTACATCTCATCCACTCTCAATTCTTTCACTGTGTGGACATTCTAGTCCTGTTGGAATAGGAGTGTTCCCTGCATGGGAAAAGGTGCATACTGCTGCCCTTGGAGTCCAAGTGCTTGTGATGCGGCATTCTGACTTTATATTTGGCCTTGGCATCACATTAACCTAACATGTGCAATGAGGCCTATGCCGTTCCCTAGTAATGAAAGGTCCAGAATCTGTTTGTGACCTAGAGGTGTGCACCAAACATTCTCTCATTGTAGACACAGGTCAAAATTTGGTACCTAGTGACTCACATAAAATTGTGGTGCAAGCATACTGTTTCTAAATCTTTAGTGTGACCACACATTTTTCTATGTGTCAAGAAGAATTCAGTCGAATGATCCCCTTCATGTAAAACTCCACTGTTTTGTGAACCCCAGATCTTTGTGCTGACATTCCATGTGGGTGTTTAGTATGCACATGTGTGTAGCACATTGTTAGAAATGGGGTTACTTGTTGGCTAGGGTATGCACCTAAGCTAGGCAGGACCCACCCACTCTAGTCAGGGCAAGAGGGTTACACACCCAGGATAACTCCTGCTCACCCCCTTGGTAGCTTGGCACAAGCAGTCAGGCCTAACCCAGAGGCAATGTCTAAAGCGATTGCACAACACACACAACACATGTGACACAACACCAAGGTATATAAAAATAAACTGTATTGCATAAAACATCATGAGACCAAACATAACAAGTATCAGAAATACCCTGCTAAACAAGCAGTTGTCAGAACCTTACTCAGGTACTATTACTCTGTGAAAACCCACAGTAGTCATAATAAAACACAGATGTCTAGCTATCCCGCAACATAGGTAATAGTCAGGTTGTCATTAATACCAACAATACACTTGTCAGCAAAACAGGTTTTCATAGATGGTAAAGCATCATCATGAATAAAATTCCCACAAATGACAAGTCACCATTATTACCAGAAATGCACCAATCAGAGTAAACATGTTAGCAGGAGGACCAAGACACTATCATGTATGCACATGCAATGAAACATTCCCTTTCGTCGTGTGTCAGGCACCAAATCCACGCATTATTATCCGCAGCAGGGCTAATCAAATGACTGTTACTAAACTGGGCATATCCCATAAATAATACCTTCCAAGCAAAGGATGTAGCAGGTCCATGCTGAGATTATGAGGCAGACAGGGACACCTGTTCCAATCAAGGCGCTCCTGCACTTCTATTAGAGAAAATACAGTATTTCTCACTTGCAGGAACAGGGCCTCAGGCGAGGTTTCTGTCCCGTCCCATCCCGTCCCACATCTAGCTGATGCAGCCCAAATGCCCCCAAAGGTAGGTGACTCATCCGGAGGTGGGGCACCCACTTCCCCTGATGCCGCAAGGAGATCATGCCAGGCCCCCTGCGTGGGTAGGAAAACAATGGCAGCCGCCTGCTCTCAGCACCCTCTTGGAAAGCCCCGGGTGCCTTCCCAGCAGTCAGCCTCAGTGCAAAGGGCAGTGGGGGATCCCTTCTTGGGCTTTCACAGCCACGAAAATAAAAAAGAGGCAGCTGGCCACGGGTGGGTGGTGCAGTGGCTCGGAGGAGCTCCTTCTGGCACTCCAGGCTTCTTTGGCAGAAGGGATGAATATGGGTTTTAACCAGGCCTGTGCAGTTACACAGACCCAATCCGAACAGTGAAGTGGAGCACCAGCAAGTTTGGAGGTGCCTTGCCTCAGGGCACTATAGTGCTCCTCTGGGTCTCACCGACGACAACAGCGCCATTCATGTGCTGAGAGAAATTAAGTGAGGAGCGCTCCATTCATACTCCCAGGCCCCAAGAATGGTCTCCAGAGCTGAGGAGCACAGAACGCTCTTTGTCCGCTGTTAAGGGGCACAGCTGTAGCAGGCAGGCCAGTAAACACCAGCAAGGGGGCTGGGGTGGCAGTTCCTCCTGGCAATCCAGCAGAGCCAGGGAAGACTGGATCAGGGAGCACTGGCAGCAGGACCTGAGCAGAAAAGCGAGTCTGATGAGTCCTTTGGGCCACCTAGCAGACAATAGGAGGCAGGGCAACAAGCAGAAGGGCAGTCCAGATGAGTCATTGGTGCAGTCCAGTAGCTCCTCAGACATAGGTTCAGTCCTGGTTCCAAGAAGTGTCCTCCAACATGTGGGAAAGCCCCTGTACTAATACTCATTTTGCACAGTCTTCACACAAGGGGCAGAAGGGGATCCAACCAGTCCTAACGGGTTCTAGATGTGTCCCCTCTCTCCTCCAGCACGGGCTCCAGATATCAGTTGGGGTAAACAAGCCCTTTGTATGAGGTCAGGGCACAGCTTTTACAAATGCAGGTGTGCCCTGCTTCTCCCTCTCTCAGCCCAGGAAGACCATTCAATACGTAGATGCCCCTCTGTGTCACCACCACCCTCTCTGTGTACTGGCTGTCTGAAAATGAATGAACAAAGCCCAGCAGTCAATCTGCCCCAGATGTGGATTGGAGTCAAGCTGCAAAACACCAGAGTCATAAGAACAGTGAAATGCCCACTTTCTAGAAGTGGTATTTCTATAATGGTAATAACAAATCCACCTACACCAGTAAGCAGCATTTCTCACTACCATTACAACCATACCAAACATGCCTATGCCCCCCCTCATGGATCAGACAATACCCCCTAGACATAAGGTAGAGCATTTCCAATGCAATCCTATGAGAAAGGCAGCACCGACACCAGTGAGAAACCAAATAGGCTGTTTGTCACTCCAAGGATGGGCCACACACCTAGGCACATGTCCTGCCATTTATATACATGGCACCCTGCCCAAAGGGCTAGCTAGGGCCTACCTTAGGGGTAATGTATATTTAGAGTTAAAGGGGAGTTCCAGGCCTAGCAAGTAAACTTATATGCCAGGACCCTGCGGCAGTAAACTGCGCACGTAGGCCCTACGCTAGCAACTCTGAGACAGGTTTGAACAGCTACTTCTGTGGGTGTGTGTCGCAAGCAGTGCTGAAGGCACACCAGCAGCATTTGATTTACAAGCCCTGGGTATAGGGGTACTACTGTACAAGGGACTGACAGGTAAATTGAATGTGCCAATCAGGTATAAGCCAATCAGACCAAGTTTACAAGGGAGAACATATGCACTTTAGCACTGATCAGCAGTGGTAAAGTGCCCAGGATCCTAATATCAACAAAAAGGGTCAGACAAAATAGGAGGAAGGCAAAACTTTTGGGGAATAACCCTGTAAAAATGGCCAGGTCCAACACACATGTATAGTTGTTATAGTCTGTGTATGATGAGAGTCTGAGTACTGGGACTAGTAATGATTGATAATGGCTGTGCCCTGGTTAAACATGACTCAAGATTGGGGTGGAGAGTAGATGCAGCTTCTCCAGACAGTGGAGGTGAATTGAATGTATTCCTATTGCTGAAGGGTAGTGACCCAGGCATTAAATGGAGACAGGGCTCCCTTTTGAAATTCAATGAGAATGTTGATAGTGAATGGCTGCTGATTAGTTCTTCCTGAATGTAGCTGTCTGGTAGATGGTAGGGGTGATGGGCCAGACTGTTTCTCTTGCTCAAGGTTTCTAGGGAGGCCCTATACTTTTGGTATGTTCCTGACTACTGCTTCTGCAAGGCTGATGGAAGCCAAGCACAGAGATGCCACTCCTAATTGTGTTCCTGTTCTGGATAGCCATGCTTGGAGCCAGAATCCTTGATCTAGTGTGAGTGGCATCACCTTGCACGAAGGCTGTGTCTAAGGACAGCCAGAAAATGGCATCTGAAATGGAAACAGCCCAGAGAGGTTCTGAAACTCTAGACAGTGAACTGTGTCTTGAACGTTTTATGACACTGTGATCAAAACCAGCTTACTCTGTTCCAGCTCAAAGTTCTTCATGACCAAGGAAGGAAGTGCTTTCGAGAGTGCTCAAAGACTGCTATTTTACGAGGGCTAGTGTCTGTATAACAGTCAGTCTCAAAGAAGTGAGCAGGCATTAACAGAATCCTGAAACGTTTGATGGGGTAACAGAAGGCCTGCCCAGAGCCTAGAGCCCTGCATGACAACTGAGAGAAGCAGCGAATGTCCATGGTCCTACAGTAGGTGCGATTGTCCAGTGTGGAAAACAGTCATAAAGAGCAGGAAATTGTAAGAATATAAAGCCAGAAGCAAGCAGTGTAAGAGGTCTTATGGTCTTGCTGAACAGTTCTGATGGTGAACCATATCAAGACATCTACAAATATCATGCGTCATGTTTGATCAGCAGTCTGCTCTGTCTGAGATACAAGTGTTGCCCTGCCAAAGTCTCAGTTGGAAAGCTATGTTAACACCAGGGTGGAACCTAAATCTGACCTGAGACCGCAAATGCCAAAGGACTTCACAGTAGCTAGACTGAACAGAAGGCCACACCTGCTGTCCCAATGTCCTGTCAGGCCTCAAGAGGGCGCAACTGCAAAAGAAGAGAAATGCCACAGTTGCTAGCACTCTGTGCAATTGCAAACCTTTAGGTTTGGAGCATACTCATCTTAAACTGACTTTTTTATCCTTCCAAGTTGGCTGCCTGCATGTGTTCATGTATAAGCATGAATGGCAAGCACATTGTAATGCAATTTTTTTCTATCTTAACAAACTCCATGTAAATATGGTAACTGCAGAGGTACACACATCCATGATGGCATAATGTCAACAGGTTTTGTGAAAATATAAAAAATTCCTAGCAGGGTGTTATATATATATATATATGCATATATATATATATGTGTGTGTGTGTGTTGCATTGTTATAGCACTTACTACCCCTGATGAGGCATCAAGGTGCTGTACGGTGATGTGTGTGTGTGTTGCATTGGTATAGCACTTACTACCCCTGACAAGGCATCAAGCTGCTGTACGGTGAGTATCATACTACTCTAGTCTAGTTAGTGGTCGGTCAATTGGTTATTGGGGTTAGTTTGCATGCTGTGTGGGGGCTTGCTTAAATGAAGTCATTTTTAGAGCAGCTATATGAGGCACAATTACTGGGTGGAAATAATATTGTTATGGTTTCAAAAGAGCTTTAAGGCAGATAAGCATGAGATTTTTAGAGTAACTA
The DNA here is from genome assembly GCF_031143425.1 of Pleurodeles waltl. Lineage (NCBI taxonomy): Eukaryota > Metazoa > Chordata > Amphibia > Caudata > Salamandridae > Pleurodeles > Pleurodeles waltl. The sequence goes on from NC_090439.1 coordinate 630,715,084, forward strand.
GTATACAGATGAGTGAGACAGAAGGTAGGTAGAAAGAAGCAGAGGTCGATTTAAAAAAACATGAGTGCTTCGAAGGTCAGTTTTTCATGCAGGAGTTTAAGGGATACAGCAGGTTGAGAAGTTTTGTGTGCAATTTGTGGATGTAAACCTGTTGAAAGAAACACTTTAATTTAAAGAAACTTCGCACAGTAAAAAAAGGAAGCACAGTGTGACAAATAAGAGCATCATTTTATATAACTACTACACCATATTAAGGCCTTCATTACAACATTGGCGGTAAGTGTCGCTTACCGCCATGCTTACTGCCACCAACATACCGTGACCGCGCCGGTATACTGCTACCCGTATTATGACCCACACATAGAAATCTACCACTATACAGACACACACACAAGTCCGCCAGACCAAAGGTCAGTAATAAACTGGTGGTACCAAAACCCACACCGTTACACCACCAGAAATACGCCCACAGCATCATGACCCACGAATCACCGCAGTGGTCATTCAACCGTGGTAAACCATTGGTGGTACACTCTGCCGCGCTCAAAATATACACACTAACAAAACAACACCACGTTGGACAATTCAAACTACACACACCTGACACCCATACACACAACACACCCACACACCCACAATACAATAAAACACACACCCACACTATCCACAACCCTTTACGACTGAAAGATTTTGGTAAGTGAGAGAGAGACAAGCCAGGAGCACCCACTGAATCTGAGCCACAAAACACCATCACCCATACACCATCCACGCACCTCACAGCACACACCCCAACACATCACCCCACACACCCTCACACATACCACTCACACCACACCCATAGCACAACAAAGACATCCCAGGTTCTGAGAGGAGGAAATAAGAGTCATGGTGGAGGAAATCATCCGGGAAGAGCCGCAGCTATTCGGATCACCAGTGCAGCAGACATCCATTGCTAGCAAGATGGAGCGATGGCGGAGAGTCGTGGACAGGGTCAACGCCGTGGGACAGCACTCAAGAACAAGGGATGACATCAGGAAGAGGTGGAATGACCTACGGGGGAAGGTGCATTACGTGGTTGTAAGACACCAGATAGCTGTACAGAGGACTGGCAGTGGACCCCCACCACCGCAACTAACAACATGAGAGGAGAAAGTCTTGGTGATCATGCATCCTGAGGGCCTGGCAGGAGTAGCAGGAGAACTGGACTCTGGTAAGTCGAATCTTCACTACTCTATCCCCACCCTACCTGCATGCCATCACAAACAACAACCCCTACCCACAACCCCATCACCCCACCACCTGACACATACCCCACCATCACAACCCACCCATCACAATACCAAGCCCTGCATGCAACAACAATGCATGGACACCACTCACAGACCTGCATGGACACCCATCACCACAGCATTCACACTTCTGAAAATAACTTAGCCAAACCAATCACATCTCACACAAGCCAAAGATGCCTTTCTACTAACAACCGTAGAGGGAAAAATATCCATGAACAAGATGGCACATGCAGAAACAATAACACTACATTTACATCCCCACAGGACCCCCACTCAACGTCACCAGAGAGGAGGTGCCAGCGACATCCAGGTCCCCCCCCCTAGAAGAGACCCACTGTGATGACAGCAGCTCGGCACACCTGGATCACGATGATCAACCTGGCCTTCAGGGACCTCTGGACAGTCGGTGACTCAGGCACAGTCCCAATCCACCACAGAGCCTTCCCCCTCAGGGAACACCACCACAGCACCCACCCAGCTGGCCCATCCTTCTGTCCCCAGTACACGTCAATCAGCAGTGTGTCCACTCCTACAGGGAACCCAGGCAACCCCACAAACACAGGACGATCAGGGACCTGGGGTCAGTGGGTACACGGTTAAGGGGACAGAAGCACAGGACAACAGGGAAGCTGGGAGGACTGCTGTGCGACAGGGGAGGACAGGCCCAGGGAATCGACTCTTCACGAGGCACTCATCAACATCCTGGGAGCATACCACCATTCCCAGGAGACCATGGCCCAGATACTGGCCAAGTTGCAGGAGACCCAGCAGCTGAAGGAGGGACAGTACCTGGGATCAGGGAGGACCTGAGGGACATCCACACCACCCTGGTCACCATTGCAGGGGTGCTGGCAGACATGGCCAACACCATGAGGGAGGCAGTGGCACACCAACGGGCCCCTGACACTAGCCAAACCGAAGAGCAGACTTCCCCCTCTGCCGACACTAGTGGACAGGAGGCCCGCCACAGGAACAACAGGCCACCAGCACCCCTTCCCCAGCAGAAGGAGAACAACCCCGCAAACGGTCCCTGCGGTCCAGGCACAAGCCAGAGAACATTGCCAAGACCTCCACCAGGAAATAAGAATCTGCTGATTGTCACCCTTGTGTCCCACTCTGTCACCCTGCCATTGCTCTACTTCCTATTCCCCCTTGGGCAATGCACCTGTGATACAATAGTCTGGACTCTACCCTGGACTTTCCTCCATCAACAACCCAGCCCATTGCAATAACCCTTCCACTTATTAGCACGTAAATAAATACCTTTTGAACAAATTCAAGTATGGAGTCTGTCAATTGTTTGACATATGTATTTGTTTCACAAACTGCAAACATTGCAATTCAAATGTACTGTAATATTTACATAGGTATGACCTGTAGTGGGCAGCAGTAAACACACCAGGAGTCTGAGTGGGGCACAGAGATCTGAAAATAGAGATGCCAAAGGGTACAGTAAGTGGCCATGAAAATAGGGAAATCAGGCTGCCATGTTCAATGTCAAACACAAAACTGCAATGGAAGGTGAAGTTACAGTGTCTTACCTGTGTGTCACTGGAAGTACTGTTGAATTAGTGTATTTCTGTTGTCCACATCTTCTTCCTCAGCCTCCTCTTCATCATTGTCCACAGGCTCCACCGCTGCCACACGACCATCCCCAGGCTCATCCTCCTGCAGAAAAGGCACCTGGCATCTCAAGGCCAGGTTGTGCAACATGCAACGATGATCTCGCACACCTTCTTGGGTGAGTAGTACAGGGATCCACCTGTCAGATGGAGGCACCAGAATCTGAGCTTCAGGAGGCCAAAGGTTCTCTCAATGATCCTCCTTGTTCGCCCATGTGCCTCATTGTAAAATTCCCTACCCCTGTCCTGGTATTCCTCACTTGGTTCAGTAGCCATGAGAGGTTGGGGTAAACAGAGTCACCTGCAGATATAGAGGGATACCTGTTAGCCACACACTCACCCTTAGGGCCAAACCCACACCCACACACATATACCTACATCAACTGGGTGGGGACCATGGGCTCACCTATTAGCCACACCGGGTGCCTCTGGAGTTGAGACATCACATATGGGATGCTGCTATTCCTCAAGATAAAGGCATCATGCACAGAGCCAGGATACTTGGCATTGACATGGGAGATGTACTGGTCCGATAAACACACCATCTGCACATTCAGAGAGTGAAAGCCTTTTCTTTTTCAGAACAATGGACAAATGCAATAAGTGTACCATCAATGGCACCAATTATGTTGGGGATATGTCCCAGTGCATAGAAGTCAGCCTTCACTGTGGCCAAATCCTCCACCTGGGAGAATACAATGTAGCTGTGCATGTGTTTCAGCAGAGCAGGCAACACTCTGGTCAGCACGTTTGAGAACATGGGCTGTGATATCCCTGATGCCATGGCCACTGTCACTTGGAAGGAACCACTTGCCAGGAAATGAGCACTGACAGGACCTGCACTAGAGGCGGGATACCTGTGAGGTGGCGAATAGCTGAAATCAGGTCTGGCTCCAATTGGGCACACAGTTCTTGGATTGTGACACTATCAAGTCTGTAGGTCAAGATAATGTGCCTGTCCTCCATTGTCGCCAGGTCCACCATGGGTCTGTACACGGGGATGTCTCCAACTCCTATTCATCCTCAGCGGTTGAACTCTAGGGTGAAAAACGGTGAGCAGAAGGTCATATTCATACATATTTTAACATTAATATGCTATTTTTGCTTTACAGAAACAGTATATGAACTCGTAAGTCAGTTGATGTGCCAATGTCTGCTGTGACGCAATTAGGTGGAATGGCCTGTGCCCCCCTGAAATGGCAGCTGACTGACCTGTGAGGAGGGACAAGTGGAAATTAGGTAATTCCGCTGGTGTTGTGCGCCGTTGCGGTCAGCGGTCGATGACCGCTGCACAACACTGCATTGATTATCATTGGGCCCTATGGGTTCCAGGAGCCAAAGGCTGTGTACGCCGGTGGTAACTGTCCACACCGCCGTGGACGTGGCTGCCATTTTCTATCTGTTCAATCACTTGCTACCTGACCTTCAACAAGAGAGGACATACACTGCAAGTGATGCTGTGAACTGCGTCTGGAAGCGACAATGGCTTGAGTGTCTGGGAAAAGGGCCCCTGCCTTCACTTCCAAGGAGTTGGAGAGACTGGTGGATGGGGTCCTACCCCAGTACACTTTACTCTATGGTCCTCCAGACAAACAGGTGAATACACTGTGAGCATGATGCGTGGGCCATGAATGTTTGGATTGCTGTGTGTGTAAGCCTCGTGTAGGGGGGGGTCTGAGGGGTCCTGAGCAGAGTGCTGCATGTATGGTGGGCAACATATGTGCATAAGTGGATGGGGGATGTGGTGGACCATGAGTATAACAGTCCAGACGGTATGACTAATATGTTTTCTGCTGCTTTTTTCCTGCAGGTCAGAGCCCATCAGAAAAAGGGTATTTGGTATGCCATCGCCAAGGAGGTGCAAACCCTGGGGGTCTTTGACATACAGAGCACCCACTGCTGCAAACGGTGGGTGGACCTGCGCCGCTGGGCAAAGAAAACGGCAGAGGCCAAGCTGGGGCTGTTCTCCCAACGAGGAAGGGGTGTCTGTCATATCCTGACCCCCCTGATGTTCCTCATCCTGGAGGTGGCCTATCCGGAGCTGGATGGGTGCTTGAAGGCATCACAGCAGCCCAAGGGGGTGAATATAGATTCTAAATCATGACTTTGAATGCATTATGCTATTACCTGGGTGGGGGGTGGGGGATGTGGGCTGTGGGTGCACCTGGGCAAGGGCGAACATGGCAGGGTATGTTCAATGATGGGTAAGCTCAGATGCACTCCAACCCCAATAATGTTACTGGACATCTACTACTGTGGAAAGTCCTGTGGGTTTTAGGTGTGCAGCTAATGGCATTAGGCATTGAACCCCATGGGCTGGTGACTAGCAATGTAATGGTAATGCATGGCCTAGTTCATAGGGCTGTTCCCTGTGAGTTGTGGACGCCAACGGTAGTGTTGTTGCTGGCATTGACCAAGTGTATTTTCTGTCTCTTCCCCCCCTTTTTGTTTTGTCACCCTGTCCTTGTGTGCATTATCATCATCTGGCGGAGGAGCAGAGGCCCCAGCGATGGAGGGTGCTGCATCCCAAATTGGCCTGGAGGCCGAATCCACCGACGGTGAGGGCACCAGAGGTACGGAGGGCAAGGGGAGCACCACGCCAGAGACAGGAGGGGACAGATCTGACAGCAACACCTCCTCCGATGGCAGCTCCCTGGTGGTGGAGGACACCTCGGTGGCAACTCCAACTACAGGTACAGCCACCACCCCCATACCAGCACCGCCCTCCCAGCAGCCCCTCGGCGTGTTTCCCGTGCCCGCTCACCCAGGAGGGTGGGCATCTCATTTTCCCCAAGCACCTCAGGTCCTGCCCCAGTCAGCCCTGCTGCCCTCAGTGAGGAGGCGATTGACCTCCTGAGATCCCTATCTGTTGGGCAGTCAACCATACTGGATGCCATCCAGGTGTAGCAGGGCATTTGCAACAAACAAATGCACACCTGGAGGGAATTCACTCTGGTGTGGTGGCCCAACAGAGAGCATTCCAGGCTCTGGCCAATGCACTGATGACAGCCATTGTCTCTGTCTCCAGCCTCCCCCCTCCAATTTCTTTGTCCCAACCACAGCCTATCCAAAGCACACCTTCAGACCAGAAATCACCAAAATCAACACACAGAAGTGGCTCAGGCAAACACAAGCACCACACTTCATCTCATAGGCACTCACACAAGCACAATCCAGATGCAGACACACCAACATCCACGGCCTCCACTGTGTCCTCCTCTTCCTCGTCATCTACCTCCCTCCCAGTAGCATATCCACTCACACCTGTATGCACTACATCCTCATCCACTACCTCCATCACCAGCACGCCTATCACTACATGCCCCTCACTGGCAGTCACCACCCCCACATCCTTGCACACGTCCCCTGTGTCCTCTCCCACTGTGTCTGTGACCCCTCCTCCCAAAGTACAAAAACGCAAGCACACAGACACCCAACAGCCATCCACCTCACAACAGCATCCAGCCCATTCACCTGCACCCAAACACAGCAGACTGACACCTCCTACAACCACTCCCTCTTCCTCCACTCCCAAACCTTCACCATCTTCCCACCCCAGTGTCCTTAAGAAGCTTTTCCTCGCCACCCTTGACCTATTCCCTACCCCTCCCCCCATCCTTCACTTCGGGCCAGGGTGGCCAGAATCCAGCCCAGCACCTCATACACCCAGTCCATGGCCAATGTGGTTTCTGCAGCTACTGCAGGTGTGAGAGGCTCCAAGGAGGCATCCGTCAGCCCAGCCAGTGTGCCAGCACCACCTGCCATGGCCAAGAAACGTCTGCCACTTAGCAAGGGCAAGAAGAGGACACCAGCCAGCAAGGGTAAGGAGGCACCACCAGCCATCAAAGGCAAGAAAAAGAAACCAGCTGGCAGAAGCAAGGAGGCACCACTATCTGACAAGGGCAGGAAGGGGCACACAACACCAGCCATGGCACTTCAGCGGTCCGAGACTGCAGGTGAAGGCCTGGAGGCTACCACCACCACTGCCTGCACCGCCACCTGCCCCGTGGCCTGCACTGACACATACACCGCCACGAGCAGAACCACTGCCAGCAGCAGCAGCCCCAATGGGCAGCCGTCCGAGTCTGCAGGTGAAGGCCTGGAGGTACCTCCACCACTGCCAGCACCGCCAACTGCACTGCGGCCAGCACCGCCACCTGCACCGCGGCCAGCACCGCCACATGCACCGCCACCAGTAGCACCACTGTCAGCAGCAGGAGCCCCAGTGGGCAGCCATCCGAGGCTGCAGTTGAAGGCCTGGAGGCTACCACCAGCAATGCCAGCACCGCCATTTGCAGTGCAACTGGCATCCACTGAGCAGCCGTCACCACCGGCGAGCAGTGTGTAGTGGTGACTACATGGGCTGCAGTGCGTCCTGGCCCCTGCAACACCTGTCGGTGTGACACACAGATGAGAGACTGTGACCTTGCCCCATCAAGGATGAAGCACAATGGGGACAAGCCCCCTTCCAGAACCAGTGGAAGAAGCCTTCCACACAGCCCCACCTTGCCAGGATGAAGCACAATGGGCACAAGGCCCCCTCCAGAACCAGTGAAAAAATCCATCCACTCAGCCTCTCCTTGCCAGGATGAAGCACACTGGGCACAAGGCCCCCTCCAGAACTAGTGGAAGAAGCCATCCAATCAGACCCTCCTTGCCAGGATGAAGCACCCTGGGCACAAGGCCCCAACCAGAACCAGTGGAAAAAAACATCCACTCAGCCCCTCCTTGCCAGGATGCAGCACACTGGGCACAAGGCCCCATCCAGAACCAGTGGAAAAAAACATCCACTCAGCCCCTCCTTGCCAAGATGAAGCACACTCGGTACAAGGCCCCTCCAGAACCAGTGGAAGAAAACATCCACTAGAGAGACTGTGGCCTTGCACTCCCCAGGACCAAGCAGTGGGTAAACCACCCACTTGATAGACTGTGGCCTTGCACTCCCCAGGACCAAGCAGTGGACAAACCGCCCACTTGAGAGACTGTGGCCTTGCACTCCCCAGGAGCAAGCAGTGGGCAAACCACCCACCTGAGAGACTGTGGCCTTGCACTCCCCAGGAACCAAGCAGTGGGCAAACCACCCACTTGAGAGACTGTGGCTTTGCACTCCCCAGGATCAAGCAGCGGGCATGGAGCCCCCTCCAGGCCAATGGCATTGTACCATCTTCCGGCTGAGGTGCCCCCCATTCCCTGTCCCCCTGAGGTGCCTGTGTTTTTTCGACCTGATGCCCCTGCAGTGTTCTCTCCGTATTGAGGCAGGAGTCAAGTGTGGCCTTGGCCTATGTGTTTTGGCACAGGGGGCCACGGACATTTTGGAGTGGGCATTGTCCCTCTTTTTGTATATATTGTATATATTGTACATACTGTTTATAGATTTAAGTATGTATTTTTCCAAAACTGTACAATTACACTCATTTTACTCCATTACTATGTCCTTGCGTTATTCCTGACGGTTACGGGGTGTATAGGTAAAGTTGTTGCATCTGTTTGTGTGTAGGTTGTTGGGGGTGGGGGTGGGGGTGTTGCGTGTGTGTGTCACTCTGTTTTTACTCCCTCCTTCCCTTGTGTTCTAGGTGCAGTTTTCACCGTGGTCGTCTTCACCAGCGTTCGTGTTCCTGGTGTATGAGAAGGTGCACCAGCATTGGTTAAAAGTGCAGCTCGGGCTCCATGGCGTTGTGGTTCTTCTTTGAGTGTCGAGAGGTGAGTCGTTTCCCTTCAGTGTTTTGTTTCGACCGTGCTTTTGATGGCGTTGGTACCACCTCAGAAAAGCTGGCGGATAGGCGTGTGGTAATGCAGTGGGCTGTACATTCTCTTCCGCCTGGCTGTTGGTGTTTACCGCTGTGGTGTTTGTTCTGCTCTAAGTCCTGGGAATACAAGATACTAGAACTGTCATTCTACCACCACTGGCTGGTTTCAAAGCAATCAGATGTGCCTCTATTGACAACATCAAACTACCCCATGTGGCCTATCCTGCACAGTAGACCCACTGGTCCCTTGGGTAGGTTCTGGTCCCCTCTTACTACCCAACAGGACATACCTCTTCAAAGAAGGAATATCAACACTTCTGACTCCATCAGCGTGTACAACAATGCTACGACTGCCTCCTTGAGCATGGAGAGGATTGAAAATGAGATTCTATTGATTCCTGTCACCACTACACCGACATCACCTGTCCACGATGTGGCAGTTTTCTACTCCAATTCATCACAGACAACATCGTCTATTATGAACCTCCACACGAAGTGCCTCTGTCCACCAGTAATGCACCGGCTCCAGTTTTGGCAGAAACTGCTTCTGGTCACTTCATTGATCTTGATGACTTCATCCACACCTTCAAGTGAAACTGTTTCAAAGACATGTAAGGTGTGCATATGGCTTAAAAATAGCTATTTAATTTATCCATGGAATTATCTGTGGATATTTCTGGCATTGCTTGCCTTTCTATTGTGGATTGGTTTCATGAATGTTTTCTTTCTGCTTATAAATGGTTGTTATCTTCTCAAACGCTCTTTTGTTAAGTCTGTGGATGAAGTCTGAACTCCATATCTTTCCTCACATAAGGCCCGAAGAGACTTGTCCCTTGTGAACATTTCAGCAGTACCAATTCCAGATGGACAGATACCACCACAGCACACAAAATCTATATGGTAGTACAATACAAGTGCGAACTCTGGTATGACAGATCCGTTGATGAATGGTGCAATACTCTTCTTTGTGTTCCAGAAAGATATTTATTTGGATCAGTAGTTGGATTGTTCATAGGCCATGTATAGTGATAGTTCTTAACGGTTTTGTGCTAAATCAGACACAGCCAATCAAGCACAGCCAACAAGTGTTTTGTCACACAGTGACTTTTACAAGGCTGTAAAAGACATGGGGGTCATTACAACCACGGCGGTCTTTTTACAAGACCGCCGAGGGACCGCCGTGCTGAAGACCGCCAGTGGTGGTGGTTTTCCGCTCGGCATATTATGACTGTTGGCAGCTCTACGTCGTTTTTCAGACGGAGAGCCGCCAACAGCCATAGTGACGGGTGGCAGGGAAGTGGAGGTTGCTTCACCTCCACCGCCACGGCAACCGAACACCGCCCAGCGAATCACGTCCTGTGATTCGGCGCAGCAGTGTTCTGTTGGCGGTGTGGTGTCGGCGGAGCTGCCCCCATGGCTCCCGTCCCCTCCCGGAGGATTGACGGAGCAGGTAAGTCGATCGTCCGTTAGGGGAGGGGGGTGGTGGGGTGTTGTGTGTTGTGTGGGTGCATGGGGGTGTGCGTGGGTGTATGTAGAGGGGGTGTGTGAGTGCGTGTATGCTTGCGGGGGTGTTGCGTGTTTTGGAAATGAGTGCGTGTATGTCTGTAGGTATGTCTGTATGGATGTGCGCGTGTATGTTTGAATGTGGGTGTGCATGTCTGACTGTGTGTGGATGTTGGCATGTATGTCGGTGTGTGTGCGTGTCTGTGTGTTGGTGGTGCCTGCATGCGTGTCGGGTGTGTATGTGTAAGGTAATGTCGGGGTTGCGGTGGGGAGGGGGGTCCTGCCACCTGGGGGGGTGGCAGGAGTGGTGGGGGGTGTAGGGGCGGGAGTCGGTGTGGGGGTAGGGGGTGGGGAGACCCCTATCAGTGCCAGGGAAAGAATTCCCTGGCACTGATAGTGCTTACCGCCATGGATTTGATGGCGGTTCCTACCGCTCGAAATCCACGGCGGTAAGACGGGTCAAAATACTGGCGGCGGTATTGTCACGGCTGCCGGGCTGGAGACCCAGGTCTCCAGCCCAGCGTCGTCTCCGCCCTGATGGGCGGGAACGGAGAAGCGGCGGATGACCATGGCGGTAACTGCCATGGTCATAATCCTAAAAAAAAAACGTCAGCCTGTTGGCGGTCTTACCGCCGCTTACCCCCATATTGTAGAGAGGTTTTGATTTCACATTGGTACATCAAAACAGCACATGTAAATTTAATAAAAGACATGCAAAGTTACAGACATGATGAAAGTGACCATTGTATAATCATGGACAGATGTAGTTGCAAACCAGTGAGTACATTAAGAGTTGTCATAAGGTGAGAGAAATTAAGAGAATAAGTTACTACCAAATCTCCGTGTATTGCAGTCATGGACACCCTAAGTGATCAGAGAGAGCAAGCGTTCCATAGGTTATATATGGACAATTTAAAAAGGCCAAATGTGTTGAAATAGTTGGAACGCGTGAAAGTAAAGGAGAATTCTGAAGTTAACAACCTACCTAGACTGCAGACGAGTAGATAATGTATCCAACCAGAAAAAAGAAGGGAATAAGGGAGCTGTAGCAGGAACAGAGAAAAGAAAGAGCCCAAATGTAAAATAAGAAAAGAAGCTATGTAGACCTTATGATAAGGTACATAAAGGCAAATAATTACTGGTAAAGGTACCTGTATCTGTATCCTAGTTAAGTGAGTGAGGAAGTACGTCGTTCCGGTATCATATAGTATAAGGCCACCATGGGTCAGTATGTACCGTATGTACAGAAAGGAAAAGAGTCATAAATGAGCGAAAAGTCAAGGGACATTGGTAAGTCCTACAAAAAAAGGGGTTGATAAGTTTGAGTACCGGACTGTGTAACCAAAAACCTAAGCAAGTAGTGTGATTACCCACTCAATTTAGGGTAAAATTGTGGTAGCAGAAAATTGATTTGAATATTTCCCAGACAGTATTAAGATGTACTGTGACTCCACAGGTGAGCCCAAATGGGTCGTACCTACTGGAAATTGGGTCCTAGGCCCTAGGAAGCCTTGTTTATCATCAAAGCCGTAATGGAGTAAGTAAAATTAGAGTTGCTAAGCTTGTGAATAGTATTAAGGACTCAGGCTGTTCCCCGCCGAAGTAGGTATGTAAGCGCTGAGGTTCCACATGAGTACAAAACGCTTATACATATAGCGAAAAGCCAAAACTGGGGTCATGTAGTGAGGTAGCTAAAAATCTTATTTATAGTTCCAAAGAGTATTTAGATGATCCCCAAGCATTGTTTCAACGTAACGTGACTTAAAGGAGAACCCAAATGGTTCCTAACCAATTGGTTGGTGGGTCCCGAAAACCTTAGGTAGTCGGCAATGCCGTAACAGAGTAAACCATGTAAGAGATTTTAAATATAATTAGTTAAAGGGCTCTGGCCATTCCCCTCAGAGGTAGAAATGTAAGTGCCAAAGTTCCATGTGTTGCAAAATCGCTTGAGAATCTAGCGACACGCCAAATGCTGGACATATGTAACAAAGCAGCTAAAATGTACTTAATTCATCAAAGTGAACATTTTATTACCTCAAGGTTGCACTGGACGCGTGCTTCCAATTCTAAATAATTCTAAATAGTTCTGTTAGCCCCAGGCATACGTGGACTTTAGGTGGCAACTGCAGTCATGGACATAGAAGAAGGACTAGTAAAAAGTATACTTAGTTAGAACTGGCGCACAGTAGGAATCCAAAACGTATGGGCATGGATTGGCGGACATAATTAAAAGATAAACCTAGTCCCTGGATAGGTATGAAACGGGTAAAAGTATTAAGAGGGAAGGAAATGCCAACTAATATAGCTACAAAATAGGTCATGTAGCGTGAAAAAAGAGACTGTGGTAAGTGACAAAAGTGTAAACCAGATAGAAACTGGTGACTTGTAGCTGATAAGAACTTGAAGCCCTCAAAGTTAAGAATACCACAGAAACATTCATGATACTGGAATATTAAGATGTGCTTACCAAGTAAATAGGAAACCCACCGTGAAAAACCATAAGTGAGGTAACGGTTACTAGTGAATAGCGATAAATTAGATAAAGGGCTGCATGGAATAAATGTGATAGATTATTCTTCTATGCCCAAAATGGTATAAGAGACATGATGTACATGACCAACAACCTGTAGTATAAAATAACTTTAGCACTTACAGAAATGCAAATATATGGTACTGATTAGATAAGTAAACAAACAGTCAAGCACAACTGTGTTCTGTTGTAAGTTTTATACATCCTTAAGTGTCATGCTATAAAGAAAATTTATAGCAAAAGATAGGGATCTTACATCGTACATACTTAGATTGCCACATTTAGGGGGTCATTCTGACCCTGGCGGTAAAAACCACCAGGGCCAACGACCGCGGGAGCACCGCCAACAGGCTGGCGGTGCTCCCATGGGGATTCTGACCGCGGCGGTACAGCCGCGGTCAGAAACGGAAAACCGGCGGTGTACCGCCGGTTTCCCGCTGCCCTGGGGAATCCTCCATGGCGGCGCAGCTTGCTGCGCCGCCATGGGGATTCCGACCCCCATACCGCCATCCTGTTCCTGGCGGTTTCGGCCGCCGGGAAGAGAATGGCGGTATGGGGTGTCGTGGGGCCCCTGCAGTGCCCATGCCAATGACATGGGAACTGCAGGGGCCCCCGTAACAGGGCCCCACAAAGATTTTCAGTGTCTGCCATGCAGACACTGAAAATCGCGACGGGTGCAACTGCACCCGTCGCACCCCTTCCACTCCGCCGACTCCATTCGGAGCCGGCATCCTCGTGGAAGGGTGTTTCCCGCTGGGCTGGCTGGCGGCATTCTGGCGGTCGCCCGCCAGCCTAGCGGGAAACCCAGAATACCCGTGGCGGTCTTTTGACCGCGCAGCGGTATTCTGGCGGGCCCGCCAGGACGGCGGCTACCGCCGCCGGCCAGGGTCGGAATGAGGCCCTTAGTAGCTTAGTCAGGAGTAATAAGGAGGCATGAAACTGCTAAGGAATATAATACAAAAAGCATTCAGTTACGGCATAATGAGTAGTTACACTGTGATATTATATGATAGTTGTAAATACAGTTAAGGAGAATCAATTATCAGAAATGTTTACATCCCATAATATGAGAACAAATACGAATCATGGTAGAGATATTGCCACATAATTAACTCCACTTGGGAATGTTTCTAGGTAAGGAACACATGGAGTTTCCTATCGATATTTAAACCTTTTTCCAAAGCCCGTTGTTTAAGTATCCATTTCGCTTCGCATTTTCATCGTTTTTTAGTCCTATCCCCCAGTCTGGGTGATGTGGTGACTTGGGTTATGTCATGGAATCTAATATTTGGAATGTTTGATTCAACATGTTGTGAGTTGAAATGTATTGCTAGATGATATCCAGAGTTGAAATTCCTAATTGCTCTAATATGTTCTTGGATGCGTTATTTCAGAGGGCAAATAGTACTGCCCACGTAAGTCAGTCCACAGACGCAAATAATATAGTTGACTGTATATTTCGTATTGCAGTTAATAAACTGTCTAACGTAGTGAGTTTCCCCTGTGTTGTGTGTGAAGGTCAAGTTTGAGAGTGAATTGGCACGAAATGCAGCATCCACATTTAAGGGAAACCAGCAAGCTTATTGGGAAACCACATGTGGGGGTAAGCTTGTGTGAGAGGTGCAATGTAACTAGGACATAGAAGGTTTCTCAAAGTGCGTCCTCTCTTGTGAGTAATAGATGGTGTCTTATCTATAACCGTCCCAAGCCCGCATCCAAAAGTAACAAATGCCAGTGTTTCCTCAATATACAAAATGATAGTTTACTGGCGGGACTAAATCTAGTGCTGAAGGAAATATCTGTCTTCTTGTTGTTACTTGATTTTTTGTATCCTCTAATAAGTAGGGTACTTAGTTGTTTAGAAACTACACGTTTGCTGGCCATGGAAACTGTTTCTTCTGAGTATCCTCTATTGCGGAAGCAATGTTCTAATAGTCCCATTTATTGTGAAAAAATCTAGTTGTCACTACAGTTGCATCTGGTTCTTATCATTTCACCATATGGGATGGCCTTAATCTGAGCACTAGGGTATGCGCTAAGCGCATGTAGGTTGGAATTGCATGCAGTCAGTTTTTATATATTCTTGAAGAACTCTTGTTGTTAGTAATGTATAAAAGAAGATCAAGGAACTGAATTTGGTCACAATCTACCTTGTGTGTAAAAACCAGGTTATAGTTGTTAGTATTTCAGTGGTCTATAAGGGTATCAAGGTCCTGTCTGTTTCCAGTCCTGATGGTAAGAATGTCATCAATGTACCTCACCAGAAAAGGATATGCTGCATGATGGTAGAGGGCAGTCTGTCCAAAGATGTTGTTTTTCAAATTGACCCATGTAGAGATTTGCATAGGAAGGTGAGAATGTTGCTCCCATTGCCAATCCCTGGGCTTGTTTTTACCAGTTACCGTCATGTAGAAACACATTGTTCTCTAGGACTAGTCGTGTGAAGTCTAGTAGCATGTTAGTGTGTTCATATAGTGTTGCATCTCTGCTGGAGAGTGCAATTGACAATGTTTCTAGGCCCAGTTCTAATGGGATGGACGTATATAGTAAGTTCACGTCCAAACTTACGAAGCAACAGTTGTCATTTTCCTCTGGTTGACATAGTAAGTCTCTTGTATCTTTGATGAAAGAGGGTAGGTTTCATACCAACGGTTGTAGGAAAGAGTCAATGTATTCGGAAATATGTTCTGTGGGTGATACTATGCCTGAAATGATTGGTTTACCCAGAGGGAAGATTCCTGGTTTGTGAACTTTGGGTAGTATGTGAATAAATGGTGTTCGGGGTGCAGCATTGTGCATATATTTGTACTCATGATCTGAGATGAGGCATAGATTTTTCCAATAAGACAGTCTGCTTCCTACTTCACTAGTAACCCTGCCCAGGGGATTGTCAGGAAGGCGTGTGTATGCATGTGTGTCTCCTAGTTGTCTGCCGATTTTGGACATATAGGGGGTCATTACAACATTGGGGGTAAAAGCCGCTTACCGCAGTGCAGAAGACCGCCAATACACTGCCATGGCCGTGGAATTCCGCCACGGTCATTATGACCCACAGCTCAGAATCCTCCAAAATCCAGACACCCACACAAGTCCGCCACAGCAAAGGTCAGTGATAAACTGGCAATAACAAAACCTCCACCGTCACGCCAACAGGAATACGCCCACACTATCACGACCCACGAATCCACGCAGTGGTCTTTCAACCGCGGTATTCCATTGGCAGTACACACCGCCGCGCTCAAAATACACACACATTTACAAAACACAACAACATTGGACACTTTACAATACACACACCTGATACACATACACACACCACTCCCACACATCCAATACAATATAAAACACACACCCACATCGCCTACAAATCCTCACGACAACAATTGCGACTGAGGTCCAAAGAGAGACACCACCATCTACAAACTAGAATCCACAGGCACTCAACACCATCACTCACACAACATCCACGCACCTCACACAACACACATCTAATTATCACCCCACACATCACAACACACACCACCCCACACATCACCCACACCACCCCATGGCACCGCAAAGACATCCCAGGTTCTCTGAGGAGGAACTCAGGGTCATGGTGGAGGAAATCATCCGGGTAGAGCCACAGCTATTCAGATCACTGGTGCAGCAACCACCATAGCTAGGAAGATGGAGCTATGGCAAAGAATCGTGGACAGGGTCAACGCAGTGGGACAGCACCCAAGCATTACGGATGACATCAGGAAGAGGTGGAACGACCTATGGGGGAAGGTGCGTTCAGTGGTCTCAAGACACCACATCACGGTTCAGAGGACTGGCGGCGGACCCCCACCTCCGCCCCCACAACTAACAACATGGGAGGAGCAGGACTTGGCTATACTGCATCCTGAGGGCCTTGCAGGAGTAGCTGGAGAAATGGACTCTGGCAAGTCACTCTTCACTACTTTCACCCCCACTACCTGCATGCCATCACAGACCCCCACCTTCGCCCTCACCCCCATCACTCCAACTCCTCACAGATGTCCCAATATCACAAACCACACATCCCAAACCCAAGCGCTGCATGTAACACCAAAGCATGGACACCCATCACAAATGCATGTCCACTACACATAACCATACACCCCCCTAAACCATTATCACACAAGGTCCTACACAGGAATGCAAGCACTGGGGTACACGGTCACCCGCCCATTGCACACCATGGCACACACAGATGCAATAATCATGCCTTTACACCCCTGCAGGACCCCTACCCAACGTCACCGGACAGGAGGTTCCAGACATGTCCACTCCACCCACAGAAGAGGCCCACAGTGATGATAGCAGCTCTGTCCAACTGGATCAAGATGACCAGCCCGGCCCATCTTGGACCTCGGGACAGTCGGTTCCCCTCACACTGGCACAGGCCACTACAGAGCTTGCCCCCTCTGGAAAAACCAGTGCAGCACCCACCCAGCAGGCCCATACCTCTGTCCCCAGGACACGTCAATCAGCAGTGTGTCCACCACTACAGGGAACCCAGGCTAACCCACCACCCCAACAACACCAGGGACCTGGGGGCAATGGTAGAGGGCACACGGTTCAGGGGTCAGAGGCCCAGAAAACAGGGAAACTGGGAGGGCTGCTGTGCGACAGGGGGAGCACAGGCCCAGGGAACCCACTCTCCACGAGGCCCTCTCCAACATCATGGAAGCCTACCACTATTCCCAGGAGACGATGGCAACGGTACTGGCCAAGTTTCAGGACACCCAGCGGCTGCAGGAGGAACAGTATTTGGGCTTCAGGGAGGAACTAAAATCCATCAATTCCACCCTGGACACCATTGTAGGGGTGCTGAAGAAACTCATGAACACCAGGAGGGACACTGTGGCACAACGAGGGGCCCCTGACACTAGCCTGGACGATGAACTGCCCACCACCTCCTTTGGCGCTGGTGGACAGGAGGCACTGCCACAGGACCAGCACCCCACCCCCTGCAGATGAAGAACCACCCCGCAAACGGACCCTGAGATCCAGGACAAAGACAGAGAACAATGCCAAGACCCCTGCCAAGAAATGAGACCACACTGATTGTCATCCTTCTGTCCCACTTTGTCACCCTGTCCATACTTAAACTGCCCCAGCTCCACTTCCTATGCCCCTTTGGACAATGCACCTGCGAGACTAATAGACTGGACTCTGCCATGGACATTCCTCTACCATCAGCCCTGACCATTTTACAACCCCCTCCACTATTGAGCACTTAAATAAACACCCTTAAATAAAAAAAAACAATCTGGAGCCAGTCTGTGCTTTCGAAAATGTGTATTTGCAATTACAGTGGCAAAATGCTATATCAAATGTAATGTCAACATACCTATGTCACACAGCACTAGTCTATGCGTAAACAAAGCAGATGTCACACAGTGGGACCCACATCTGTGAAATCGTAAGGGAAAGTGACAACTCAGTGACCATACACTGGGTGAAAATGACAGACAGATGAGAGGTAGTAGAATAAAATCAAATGTAGCAGGCTGTGTTGTCTTCTTACCTGTGTCTCACTGGAAGTATTGCAGGATCACCGTATTCCTGTTGTCTGTGTCCTCTTCTTCAGCTTCCTCGTCTTCACTGTCCACAGGCTCCACAGCTGCCACAACACCTCCATCTGGACATCCTCCTGCAGAAAAGGCACCTGTCGTCGCAAAGCCAAGTTGTGAAGCATACAGCAGTCCACGATGATCTGACATACCTTCTTTGGTGAGTAGAATAGGGAACCACCTGTCAAATGGAGGCACCAGAACCTGGAACCCTCCTAGTTCGCCCATGGGCCTCATTGTAGCGTTCCTCTGCCCTTGTCCTGGGATTCCTCACTGGGGTCAGTAGCCATGACAGGTTGGGGTAACCAGAGTCACCAGCAAATATCGAGGGACAACTGTTAGACACACACTAACTTTAGGGACATCCCCAGACACCTAGTCACACTGTATTGGGTCCATGTCCTCACCTAATAGTCACACACGGTGCCTCTGGAGTTGCCCCATCACATAAGGGATGCTGCTATTCCGCAGAATGTAAGCGTCATGCACTGAGCCAGAAAACTTGGCGTTCACATGGGAGATGTACTGGTCGGCCAAACACACCATCTGCACATTCATTGAATGGTAACTCTTCCGGTTTCTGTAAAACTGTTCACTCCTGCTGGGGGGGACCAAGGCCACATGTGCCCCATCAATGGCACCTATGATGTTTTTGGATATGTCCCAGGGCATAGAAATCACCTTTCACTGTAGGCAAATTCACCACCTGAGGGAAAACGATGTAGCTCCGCATGTGTTTCAGCAGGACAGACAACACTCTGGACAACACGTTAGAGTACATAGGCTGGGACATCCCTGATGCTATGGCCACTGTTGTTTGAAATGACCACTTGCTAGGAAATGGAGTGCTGACAGCACCTGCACTTGAGGGGGGATTCCTGTGGGATGGCGGATAGCTGACATCAGGTCTGGCTCCAACTGGGCACAGAGTTCCTGGATTGTGGCACGATCAAGTCTGCAGGTGATGATCACATGTCGCTCCTCCATTGTCGACAGGTCCACCAGAGGTCTGTACACCGGAGGATACAGCCATCTCCTCACATGCCTCAGCGGACGGTGCCTATGGAGGACAACAGCGAGCAGAGAGTCAACCAACTCTGAGGTACGTAAACACAGCATTCTCAGAAATATTAGCAAATCGACATATGCCTGTATGAGTGTTTAGGTAGGCAAGGCCTAGATATGTGTGACACAGTCCAAAATAATGCCATGTGGGCCCATGAAATGGCGGCTGCCTGACCTGTAAAGTGGGACAATGGGATATGAGGTAACTGCGCTGGCATGGTACACCGTCGCTGTAGGCAGTCGAAGACCACGGCGCAATCCTGAATTGGTTAACATTGGACCCTATGGGTCCCAGGATCCAATGACGATGTACGCCGGCGGTGACGGTACGCACCGCCGCGGACGTGACGGCCATTTTCTCTCTGTTCAATCACTTGATACCTGATCTTCGACAGGAGAGGACCTACACTGCAAGTGCTGCTGTGACCTCAGTCTGGAAGAGACAATGGCTCGTGTGTCTGGGGAAAGAGCCCCTGCCTTCAGCACGGAGGAGTTGGAGAAACTCGTGGATGGGGTCCTTCCCCAGTACACGCTACTCTACGGTCCTCCAGACAAACAAGTAAGACACTGTGAGCATGCTGTATGGGCAATACCATTTGTGGAGTGGTGTGGATGAAAGATAGGGGGTGAGAATGAGGCGTGCATGAAACGACGGTTGAGTGCATGTGCGTCATGCCAAGGGTAGGGATGCGGGCCAGTGACTGTGACGGTGCAAACGGTAATAACTTATCTTTTTCCCCTGTACTATTTCTGTAGGTTAGCGCCCACCAGAAGAAGGACATTTGGAGTGCCATCGCCAAGGAAGTCCGGACCCTGGGGGTCTACCACAGATGGAGCACCCACCATTGGAAAAGATGGGAGGACATTCGCCGCTGGAGCAAGAAGACGGCGGAGGCCCAGCTGGGGATAGCCTCCCAACGTGGGAGGGGTGCCCCTTGCACCATGACCCCCCTGATGTTCAGGATCCTGGCAGTGGCGTATCCGGAGTTGGATGGGCGCTTGAGGGCATCAGAGCAGCCACAAGGGGGTGAGTACACTCTCATTCTGCTGATTCAGCGTGCATTGTAGGTGTCTGGGTGGGGGAGGTGGGCTGTTTGTTCCCCTAGGCCAGGGCGAGTTTAGTAGGCAATGACCCTTCCTAAGGCAGGGCCTGTGGCACCCCACCCCACCTGTGTACAGTGCCAACTACACCTAGTCAGGCTCCTGTGACATCCATGTGTGCAGCAATCTGGCATAGCCTTGTAAACCATGTCCCTGGGATTGAATAGGGAACTCCAAGTGCGCGGCGTAGTGCATGGGACTTCTGTGTCTGTATTGTCCGCCAACGGTAGCGGTATTGCATGCACTCAACATGTTTTTCTTCTGTCTTCCCACCCCTTTTTGTGGTCTCCCTCTTCTTGTGTGCATTAGCATCATCAGACGGAGGAGCAGTGGCACCGGAGCAGGAGGGAGCTGAATCCCACATGGCCCTGGAGGGCGACACTACGGAGTCGGAATTTACCAGTGGGACGGAGGCCGAGTGGAGCTCCACGGCAGGGACAGGAGCTCACACCAGCGATACAGACTCCTCCTCTGATGGGAGCTCCATTGCGGTGGTGGGCCCATCTGTGTCCCCGCATCTACAGGTACAGCCACCACCCCCCCTACCAGCACCGCCCTCCCAGCAGCCCCTTAGCGTTTGGCCCGTGCCCGCTCTCCAGGAGGGTGGGCATCACCTTCGCCCCAGGCACCTCAGCCCTGCCCCTGTCAGCCCTGCAGCCCTGCAGCCCTCAGTGAGGAGGCCATTGACCTCCTCAGGTCCCTCACTGTTGGGCAGTCTACCATTTTGAATGCCATCCAGGGTGTAGAGAGGCAGTTGCAACAAACCAATGCTTACCTGGAGGGCAATCATTCTGGTCAGGCAGCCCATCAGCAAGCTTTTTAGACTCTGGCCTCAGCACTGATGGCAACCATTGTCCCTGTCTCTAGCCACCCCCCTCCAACTTCCTCCACCCAGATCCAAACCCCTGTACCTCAGCCTATCCTAAGCACACCATCAGACCAGCATGCACACACCTCAACACACAAGGGAAGCTCTGGCAAACATAAGCACCACACATCCCACAGGCACTCACGCAAGCATCATACACATGCAGACACACCAACGTCCACTGCCTCCACTGTGTACCCCTCCTCCTCGTCTCCCTCCTCCCTCCCTGTCTTGTCTCCATTCACACCTGCATGCACTACATCCCCAGCCACTACGTCCATCACCAGCACACCCACCACCACAACCCGCTCACGTGCAGTCACCACCCCCACTACCATTCACACGTTCCCTGTGTCCTCTCCCAGTGTGTCTGTGAGGCCACCTCCCCAGGTACACAAACGCAGCCACACACCCACCCAACAGCCATCCACCTCACGACAGCCTCAAGCCCATGCACCTTCACCCAAAGTCACCAAATGTACACCTCCTACAACCACTACCTCTTCCTCCACTCCCAAACTCCCTCAATCTACCCGTCCCAGTGTTCCTAAGAAACTTTTTCTGTCCAACCTTGACCTCTTTCCCTCACCTCCCCCACCCCTTCATTCTCCTAGTGTCCGACTCTCCAGGTCCCAACCCAGCAGCTCAGCCACAATATCTGCAGGACCAGTGGTGCCAGTAGTATCCGGCTTCTGGAGTGCACCAAGCAGCAGGGCAGCCAGTGAGGCAAGGAGCCAGAGCACGGACAGTCCGCCACCTGTAAAGCATAAAAAGTTGGCCAGTGCCCGTCGGGAGAGGGGAACAAAATCAGCCACCAAAGCCGCTCCCAGGGGTACAGTTGGGGGTGTGGAGACAGCTGCGCCACCATCCAAGGTGGGGAAGGGGCAACGTAAAACCGGCAAGTCTGGGAAGATCTGCACGGCGGACAAGACTGCCACCATCCCCACTGCCCAGGAAATCGCCCCCACCATCCCCGCTGCCCAGGACAGCGCCACCACCATCCACGCTGCCCAGGACACCGCTGCCAGCAGCACCGCTGCCCAGGACACCGCCGCCAGTGCCGCCACCATCCCCGCTGCCCAGGACAACGCCGCCACCATCCCCGCTGCCCAGGACACCGCCGCCAGCAGCACCACTGCCCAGGACACATCTGCCACCATCCCCACTGCCCAGGACACCGCTGCCACCATCCCCGCTGCCCAGGACACCGCCGCCACCATCCCCGCTGCCCAGGACACCGCCGCCAGCAGCACCGCTGCCCAGGACACCGCCGCAACCATCCCCGCTGCCCAGGACACCGCCTCCAGCAGCACCGCTGCCCAGGACACCACCGCCAGCAGCACTGCTGCCTAGGACACCGCCGCCACCATCCCCGCTGCCAAGGACACCGCCGCCACCATCCCCGCTGCCCAAGACACCGCTGGCAGCAGCACCACTGCCCAGGACACCGCCGCCACCATCCCCGCTGCCAAGGACACCGCTGCCATCAGCCCCGCTGCCAAGGACACCACCGCCACCAGCAGCGCTGCCCAAGACATCGCCACCAGCAGCACCGCTGCCCAAGACACCGCCACCAGTAGCACCGCTGCCCAAGACACCACCTCCAGCAGCACCGATGCCCAAGACACCGCCACCTCTAGCACTGCAGGCCAGTGAGCGCCAATGATTCCGACGCGACTGAGGCCGCCACGGGCAGGATGAAGCACTCTGGGCACAAAACCCCATCCAGAACCAGTGGAGTATCACATCCACTACCTCTGTCTTTGGCAGGATGAAGCATTCTGGGCACAAAGCCCCCTCCAGAACCAGTGGAGAAAGGCATCCACTACCTCTGTCCTTGGCAGGATGAAGGACTCTGGGCACAAAGCCCCCTCCAGAACCAGTGGAGTATCATATCCACTACCAATGTCCTTGGCAGGAGGAAGCACTCTGGGCACAAAGCCCCCTCCAGAACCAGTGGAGTTTCACATCCACTACCTCTGCCCTTGGCAGGATGAAGCATTCTGGGCACAAAGCCCCCTCCAGAACAAGTGGACAAATGCATCCACTACCTCTGTCCTTGGCAGGATGAAGCACTCTGGGCACAGAGCCCCTTCCAGAACCAGTGGAGAAAGGCATCCACTACCTCTGTCCTTGGCAGGATGAAGCACTCTGGACACAAAGCCCCCTCCAGAACCAGTGGAGAAAGGCATCCATTACCTCTGTCCTTGGCAGGATGAAGCACTCTGGGCACAAAGCCCCCTCCAGAAACCAGTGGAGAATGTTATCCACTTGAGAGACTGTGGCTTTGCACTTCCCAGGATAAAGCAGTGGGTAAACCACCCATTGTAGAGACTTGAGAGACTGTGGCTTTGCACTCCCCAGGATAAAGCAGTGTGCAAGCCACCCACTGTAGAGACTTGAGAGACTGTGGCTTTGCACTCCCCAGGATATAGCAGTGGGCAAACCACCCACTGTAGAGACTTGAGAGACTGTGGCTTTGCACTCCCCAGGAAAAAGCAGTGGGCACACCACCCACTGGAGAGACTTGAGAGACTGTGGCTTTGCACTCCCCAGGATATAGCAGTGGGCAAACCACCTACTGGAGAGACTTGAGAGACTGTGGCTTTGCACTCCCCAGGATACACCAATGGTCATGGAGCCTCCTCGTGGATCTGGCGTTGTGCACTCATCGGGCTAAGGTGCCCCCCCTTCCCTTCACCCTGAGGTGCCTGTTTTATTTCTATCTGATGTCCCAGCAGTGTTCTCTCCGTCCTGTTCGGTTATTGAGTGTGGGCCTCGCCCATGCCTTTTGGGCCCAGTGGTCCACGGACTATGATAGTGGAATACTTTGGACTTGTATTCTTGGTGTATATATTTGTTTATAGTGTGAATATCTTAATATATGTATATATTTTTGATTACTGTCTTTGTATATATTACAATCATTTGACTCTTTTCCTTTTGTCCTTGCATTCTTCCTGGGGGTTGGGGGGTGTAACTGTGATGTATCATGATGTATTGGTGTGTGTGTTGTCGTGGGTGACGGTGGGGGCGGGGTTTTGCGTGTTGCATGTGTGTGTCACTGTTTTTTCCCTCCCCTGTGTCGTAGGTGCAGTACTCACCGTGGTCTTCGCCGCCGACGTTCGTGCTCCTGGTAGAGGAGCAGGAAGATAAGGGCTGGAAGAATCTGAAGTTCCGGTTCCATGGCGTCCTGGTTCCTCGTACGGTGTGTAGAGGTGAGAGTTTTCCCTTCCAAGTCCTGTTTCCGCCGTGTTTTTGTTCGCGGTGAATCCACTCCGGAAAAGGTGGCGGATTGTTGGCTTGTAATAATGTGGGTGGTACATTGTCTTCCGTCTGTCTGTTGGAGGTTACCGCCGCAGTGTTTGTTTGTACCGCCATGGCGGTCAGAGTGTTAAAGTGGCTGTCTATGTTGCCGGTTTCCGCCACGGTCGTAATTCCATTTTTTTTCCGCCGCCCTGTTGGAGGTTTTACCGGCACTTTAACACCGACCGCCAAGGTTGTAATGACCACCATAATCTATCCTATCCATCACTACCGCGTTACCACCCTTGTCCGCCTCCCTTATTACAATGTCGGAGAAGGTGGATAGTTTATTTAGTGATTTGAGGTCCATCGGAATTAGATTGTTTCTGTATTTAAAGCTATTTGTTCTGTGTTTGTCCTCCAGAGTTAATAAATCTGCACTTACTGCTTTGTAAAAGACATCAATATTGTTATCTGGTGGTAAAGTCGGCATAAAGGTGGATTTTGGTCTACGTCCACTGTCTAATTCCAGATTCGGCTGGATGTCTAGATGTTCCAAGAGTTCATCAAGACTAGGAGTAATGGACGTCAGGGTATCTAGAGACATGATTGTGTCAATGTCCTGTATGTCCGTAATTGTTCTATTGCATCTGGGTAATGTTGTGTCAGAGTTCTTGTTGAAGTATGATTTGTCCCTAAAGAATTTTCTAAGTTTGAGGCAATGTATATATATTTGAATAGGTCAATATGTATATCGTTGTAGTCAGGTCTAGAAACAGGACAAAAACCCAGACCTTTGCTCAATACATTTGTTTAATCTTGGGAAAGAACAAGAGTGGATAGATTGATGACTTGTACAATATCATAATTGGTGGTATTATGACATGGTATGGAACTTGCACTTATGTTCTCTGATTTCTTGCAACCGAGCATGTTGTCACGCCTTCTCTTTTGCCCAAACCTATGTTTCTTCCTCCCCTCTTGGTTGTTTTAGGTTTAGGTTTGGTCTGTTGTAAATCTGTCGTATGCCTTTCCTGTATCTCACCAGTTCCTCTAAAAAAGAGGATGGATGGGTGCCCCCAGATATTGGCATACTCCCCGAGGTCCCTTCAGTAGGAGGGTCCATTTCACTACTGGAGATACTTGAAATGTCCGTCATGCTGTCTGGGGCCGATACGTTGGTGGGGTGAGTGTCAGAAGTTTTAGAGTAGGTGTTGTTCTTAACCTGGTCAAACTTGCGTGCAAATGTGTAAATACGACCATTGACATAGTCGTTCTCTTCCCTTGTAAGTTTTTTCATTTTTTTGTCTTTGATGTGAAGTTGGTGTGTGTTAAGTATTTCTTTAAGGATAGTGTAATTTTTGTCCGTTGATTCTGTCAGGTTCAAATTCTTAATCTCTTGTTCCAGAGAAGCAATGTCTGTCAGGAGTTTGTCCCTTTTTCTGTCAACATGTTTAATAAGTATATTCATCATCCCGATAGATGATGAGGAAATTAAATGTTCCCATTCTCCTATAAGGTCTCGGTCTAGGTCATCAAATTAAGAGAATATAATCACTCGTAGTCCCCCGGGGACTTGTTTTAACTCTATGTATCTTTTTAGTGTAGGTGCATCCCACCATCTTGAGAGTTCTTGTTTCTTTAATCGTTCAAGTCTAATACATTTTTGTTTGAGACCTTCCTGAGTGGATGTGTTGCTATTTGGTTTGGTAGCCCTCGATTTGGTGGAGAATAATTCAGCTGCCAAGGTATCTCTATTGTCGTCAAAAGAAGTCATGTCTGTATTAAGGCAAGGAATGTGTGAATTGAAGCAAATTTTTCTATGTGAGTTGCAGAACCAGGAGTGCAAGTTACCATATCATAACATACGTATCCAATAATCTAAGGTAGTAATGGCAAAGAATTATGCACCTTCTTGTGGTGTCCAAGCTAGTTAAGTTAATACACTAGTCCAAAACGTGGTGCAAGTGGTCAGGTGCCCTACTACCCCAAGGCACATGAATAGTGTACACGCGTATACACAATGTACAATGAAAAGATACGACCACAGCACACAAAACATATATGCTAGTACAATACAAGTGCAAACTCTGGTATGACAGATCAGTTGATGAATTGTACAATACTCTTCTTTGTGTTCTAGAAAGATATTCATTTGGATCAGAACTGGATTGTTCATAGGCCATGTATAGTGATAGTTCTTAACGGTTTTGTGTTAAATCAAACACAGCCAATCAAGCACAGCCAACACGTGTTTCATCACACAGTGACGTTTTCAAGGCTGTAAAAGACCTATTGCACAGAGGTTTTGATTTCACATTGGTACATCGAAACGGCATATGTAAATATAATAAAAGACATATGAAGTTACAGACATGACGAAAGTGACCGATTGTATAATTGTGGACAGATGTATTTGCAATCCCGTGAGTACAGTAAGAGTTGTCATAAGGTGAGAGAAAGTAAGAGAATAAGTTAATACCAAATCTCTGTGTGATGGACACCCTAAGTGATCAGAGAGAGCAAGCGCTCCATAGGTTACATATGGAAAATTTAGAAAGGTCAAGTGTCTTGAAATAGTTGGCACACGTGAAAGTGAAGGAAAATTCTGAAGTTAACAACCTACCTAGACTGTAGACGAGTAGATAATGTATCCAACCAGAAAAAAAATTAAATAAGGGAGCTGTAGTGGGAAAAGATAAAAGAAAGAGCCCAAATGTAAAATAAGAGAAGAAGGTATGTAGACCTTATGATAAGGTACATAAAGGCAAATAATTACTGGTAAAGGTATTTGTATCTGTATCCTAGTTAAGTGAGTGAGGAAGTACTTTGTTCCGGTATACTATAGTATAAAGCCACCATGGGTCAGTATGTACTGTATGTACAGAAAGAAGAAGAGTCATAAATGAGCAAACAGTCAAGCGACCTTGGTAAGTCCTACAAAAAAAGGGGGTGATAAGTTTGAGTACCGGACTGTATAACCAAAAACCTGAGAAAGTAGTGTGATTACCCACTCACTTTAGGATAAAATTGTGGTATCAGAAAATTGATTTGAATATCTCCCAGACAGTATTAAGAAGTACTGTGACTCCACAGGTGAGCCCAAATTGGTTGTACATATTGGATATTGGGTCCTAGGTTTATTGTCAGAGCCGTAACGGAGTAAGCGAAATTAGAGTTGCTAAGCTTGTGAATAGTATTAAGGACTCGGGCTGTTCCCCGCCGAAGTAGGCATGTAAGCGCTGATGTAAAACTGGGGTCATGTAGTGAGGGAGCTAGAAACATAATTTATAATTCCAAAGAGTATTTGGATGATCCTGAAGCATTGTTTCAACGTAACATGTCTTAAAGGAGAACCCAAATGGTTCCTAACCAATTGGTTGGTGGGTCCTGAAAAGCTTAGTTAGTTGGCAATGCCTTAACGGAGTAAACCAAGTAAGAGATTTTAAATATAAATAGTTAAAGGGTTCCGGCCATTCCCCTCAGAGGTAGTCATGTAAGCGCCAAAGTTCCATGTGTTGCAAAAACGCTTGAAAATCTAGCGACACGCCAAATTCTGGACATATGTAACAAAGCAGCTAGATGGGGTTGTGTGTGACAAAGTTCCATTTGATATGTATGGGCCTATTGAGGTTATTTAAATTCCATATGTGTTCAAAATACCAATGACTGATGTAATTGCATCTGTTGTTTCTGATGACTGGATGTTCAAACAGCTCATTCCATGCTTGCTGAATTGCAGGATTATACTCTATTTGAAAGGGATGATGTGTAGATTAGCACATGGAATTATGGGGAGATGTTCTATTGTAATAATTGGGGACATTACTACCTGCACCAAGAAACTAGACACAGATCATTATTCAATTACACACTGTGTGAACACTGTTCAACTCTTCCTTGTGGGGAGTCTAAAAGGATTTTCAGATACATTTGTATATTTTTCTGGGCATGACATTAAGAATATAGAACAATAATATTCCAAGTTCCTATCTTCTAAAATTAGGAAGATTTTGCTAACGAACACAACATTGATCTATTCAGATTCCTTGGTTTCCCGACTTGCAGTTGAAGGATACGAACACTGGAAGAACACTATTGATGTAAAAAGAGTATGGGGAACACAAGATTGGCAAATTCAGGGTAGGGAAGCTTTATTTAGAGCGTGCCTTATTCCTGTCCAAATCTTTTAAAACAGCACAATTCAACAAACATCTTGGGTGAACGAAAATAAAGGAGATGAATGTGTCCAGTATTCCAACACTGGAAAAATTCACCAGTTGGAAATCCTTCCTAAAAGTCACAGAGGAAGAATTAAATGCAAAGTTTCAGGCTGGTACCTACAATTCTTCACTTTCTAGTCCTGGCACAGGGTTATTGTGGCCAATAGACACAAATGGGTGTCATGCCCGTTTTGTTAATTCCTCAGGGGGTTTCAAGATTAGCTGGCTGGACCCTGACTTTGTCACGGGTCAACACTCGGGTCTAGTTACTATATATAATGTGGGTAAACTGTGCCAACAATGGTTACAGACTAACACCTTAGCAGCAGTTAAAGAACACCTTAACACGCTACCTGAAGACATAGACTTACAAGCTTTCTTGTTAGGTCCCAGAAAGTCTCACTCTAAAAGATTCATCTATGCCACATACAATGAAATCTGGAAGCTTTCTCCAATGGAAGCAGATGCGTGTTTAAGACAGATAGATAAGGAAAATTTGGAAAAGGCTTTAGCTGTTGTCAACTATGGCATGAACACTCTGTCCAACAGAATATACTCCCTTAATAGCACAGTGTCACCTGGAATAGACATTATTCAGAATGACACGCCTTTTTTACACCATGGACAAAGTCAACTGCATTCCATCATGCAGTTACGTTGGATACTACAGACTCTGAAAAAAACACTTGTTCCATTACAATACATTACCGGTAGTGACTTCTTTGCAGCTTTTTATTTATCCAGGGAACAACAAAGAATGGCTAAGAGGGGAGCAAGTTTCACCATGCTTCATATAGAAAAGTTAGAAAAGTAGACTATCACGATTGCAAAAAGTACATCAACAGTATGGCTCATACATGGCATTATAAATCTGCCCACTTCACCCTTTTGTTTGAAAAAAAACCTGAAATATCTTGCCGTGGACAGATACGAGCGGCTAGGCTATAGCTATAGTAAAGAGGAGTGGGAGTTGCCCTTTGAATATAATTGTCGGAACGGTGAAACAGAGGTCTTTCTCAGCGGACACAAATGTGAGAGTACTGCTAGTCATTCCATTCAATGATTTGCAAACAGGTGTCCCTTCGAGGCCTTTGCAATGTGAGGGTCACGAACGTAGCTTGTTTTCTGAAGGGTACTCCCGTCCCTTTGATTCGTCCAGCATTCCATATACTTTTGAATGGAAGGTATGTGGTCCTGAATGAACAGAGCTGTTGTGATATGAGACCAGGAACTGCATACACATTTTCAGTCTCTAAGATTGTAACTTGTTGTGGACATGTTTTATTCCTCCCCGACAAGAGACACGAGTAGCAGAAATGTGGCCTCACATTGCTACTACTAATGTAAATTATGCCAAGCTAAGCAGACTAAAAGCGCTACTGTTCCAGAAACAAGGTGTGTCGACATTGGCTACAGAGACTTATGCTCTCCAGATAGCTAGTTCATCAGCGGAGATAAAATCCCTATTAAATAACAACGTCCCCAAGCATTTTGGAGAGCTGATATCCAGAATATTCAACGCTTCAAGCACTATAGGGATTGTGTACTTCTTTAAGGCTATCGGGTCTGGATTCATGTCCATCTTCCAGACTGTCTTCGGAGTCATTCCTTCAGCCATCCATTCACTCTTATCAAGCGTGTTTGATGGCTTTTTTGTAAGTTTGCCATTGATCGGTGAGATACTGCTACTGTTCCTGATATGCAGTGGTTGTGCCGCCCCAGCTAAATAGAGTGATGGAGCTACTTCCACCAGCCCAACTGTGCTGTGATCGCATGGTACAGTTCTTTGGTGCTCTGTTGCTGGAGGAACTGGGGCATGATGCATCATTGTCCTTCCGACCAGTATGATGGCATGTGCAACCAGTCTTTCATTGCACCTGGTACATCGTTGACCATCTACCTTCGGAGTGACTTGCTGCTCCGCGAGTACCTCCTGTGGACAAAGAACTGCTGACATTCCCAATGAGCATTCATTCACAG
The DNA here is from genome assembly GCF_031143425.1 of Pleurodeles waltl. Taxonomy (NCBI): domain Eukaryota; kingdom Metazoa; phylum Chordata; class Amphibia; order Caudata; family Salamandridae; genus Pleurodeles; species Pleurodeles waltl. Next base: position 630,745,843 of record NC_090439.1, read on the forward strand.
TCATGCTCCATGAGACTGAGGCTGATTTGGGAGGCCACTTATGAGCTGCCCTTGGTGGACTATCTGGCTCCTTTAGCCACTTTGGATGGTGATGCCCTTGTGGGTGATCCTGAGGCTACTGCACACTACTGCTCCGTGGATACATCTGCCAATACTGTAATTGATCTGACATCTGACAATGTGATTTATTTCCTGGATACCCTTCCTTTCAATGGCTTCAAAGACATACTTCAAGATCATGACTACTGTTAAATTAATTTGACCATCGGCTTATTGTAAAGTTTGCCAACATTTTCTTTAACTTTGACCTGCTGTGCTTGTCATGGGTGACATTTTGGGGTTCATTACGACCCTGGCGGCCGGCGGTAAGGTGGCGGTAACACCACCGCCAACAGGCTGGCGGTGTTCCGCCAGCAATTAAGACCGTGGCGCAATTGCCACGGCCATACCGCCGGCCCCTCCAATATACCGCCAGGATTCCGCCTGGCGGTCATAATCCCCAGGGCAGCGGTGCAAGCACCGCTGCCCTGGGGATTATGAGTCCCCGACCGTCAGCCTGTCCGTGGTGGTAAACACCGCCATTGAAAGGCTGGCGGTAAGGGGACTTGAGGTGCCCCTGGGGGCCCCTGCACTGCCCATGCACTTGGCATGGGCAGTGCAGGGGCCCCCAGGCATAGCCCCATTGCGCATTTCACTGCCCGAATTTCGGGCAGTGAAATGCGCGACGGGTGCTACTGCACCCGCTGCACATCAGCATTGCCGCCGGCTCTATTACGAGCCGGCTGCAATGTTGATGTGACATTTCCACTGGGCCAGTGGACGGTAACACTGTTACCGTCCGCTGGCCCAGCGGAAATGTCATAATAGGGAGACAGGAATACCGCCGGCAATGGCGGTATTCTGTCTCCTGCGGCCTCAGCGGTCTTTTTCCAAGACCGCTGAGGTCGTAATGACCCCCTTTGTCTTTTTGTGTGTTTTAGCTACATTTAACAGGTTTTTAAATTACATTTTAGTTGTATTATATTTTATTATGATTTTAGCTGGTTTTAATCTAGAGTATTTTAGCTTGGGTTTATTCACCTTCTCTGGAGTCATTATGGTGTTATACTTGTTCCGGCAATGAGTAGGGTGTAGAACATCCTATTTGTTTTTATTGGGAATGAGGAGATAGCTTAGCCTCCTGGCTTGCAGGCCTGTGCCCCTGTCACCTAGTGGCCTTTAACCTACTTAGCCTGCTCTGTTCCAGCACATTTATTTAATTATTTCTTCGAACATGGCTGCTATGTTGTTACTAAGGAAGATGTTTTGATTTCATGTTATCAGTGACACTCTGTGAACGGGTCACTATCAGCATCAAAGACACTTGATAGACGTAGGTATTCACATCATGTCCCTTTCCCACTTACATGTGACAGGAACATAATGTACTTTTGGAGGGAACTGTTTATGTAATTGCCGCCCCAAGCATGTCTCCTTATTTATTGTTTGGGAACACACCTCCGCCAGAGGTCCTACAAAGTATAAATACATTCACGCAGACAAGGTCATCAGAGGGATTCCTACAAGATGTCATCAACGCTATCTATGCTACACGTCGTCTTGATGCAGACCCAGCCTTTATGTCTCCACGGAGTCTGATTTAGAGACCTCATTCCAAGGTAACAAGTGTTGGGGGCTATTCTCATGGACATGGTACTGGCAGATTAGGTTTAACACACCTAGTTCTCTTTAGGTTATACAGTAGCTTCATCATGCTAGGGTATTATGACCTATTTCACATCTCATGACAGTGCAAGATGGTGGGGGTCTTTATATTCATGATTCTCATTTTTACAATTCTGCATTGTTCATTATCCTAATGATTGCCGCTCAAGCATTTGACAGTAGATTGCAGTCTTGTTCATAAAGTGTATCGAAAACATTACTGCATCTACTTCATTGCCTGTCTATGACTGAGACTTATTGCTCGTGTGAGAAAAGGTTAATCTCCGTTTAACCATGACTCCCCTGAGATGTCGCACTCTTGAGTGCATGCGTAAAGGCTGCCACAAATCACCTTTTACTGTTTAGGATTTTGGTAAGGTACTGCTTGTGAGCCGGGAGGGTTGGGCCGACAATTGCAACTAGTTATAGGATTGACTTAGTCGCCTACAAACAAAAGTACTGTCATCTCTAAACCAGCAGTCTTGCCTAGAGCAAGAGTCCAACTATGACAGGACTCAATGTTGATAGGGAATTGCATGTGTTTCTGGAATAATATCCATTCAGTATGTATATGTATATTACATGATGTGTACAGATGCAGTGGCTTTCTGTACATTATGGCCCTCATTACAACATTGGCGGTAAATGCCGCCTACTTCCCACTGACGGCAGTCAGCATACCGTGACCGCGGCGGTATACCGCTACAGGTATTATGACCCACACAGAGAAATCCACCACTATACAGACACCCATACAAGTCAGCCAGACCAAAGGTCAGTGATAAACTGGCAGTACCAAAACCCACACCGTTACTCCAACAGAAATACACCCACAGTATCAGGGCCCACGAATCACTGCGGCGGTCTTTTAACCGTTGTAAACCATTGGCAGAACACACCACCGTGCTCAAAATTCATACACACTTACAAAACTACACCACATTGGACAATGCAAACTACACACACCTGACACACATACACACACCACACCCAAACACCCACACCACTATAAAACACACGCCCACATTACCCACAACCCTTTCAATGAAAAAAAAGATTGCTAACAGAGAGAGAGAGAGAGAGAGAGAGACAAGCCAGGAGCACCCACTCAATCTGAGGCACAGAACACCATCACCCATACACTATCCATGCACCTCACAGCACACACCACAACACATCACCCCACACATCCTCACACATACCACTCACACCACATCCATGGCACCCCAAAGACACCCCAGGTTTTCAGAGGAGGAGCTAATGGTCATGGTGGAGGAAATCATCCGGGTAGAGCCACAGCTATTTGGATCACACGTGCAGCAGACGTTCATTGCAAGGAAGATGGAGCTATGGCGGACGATCGTAGACAGGGTCAATGCCGTGGGACAGCACCTCAGAACAAGAGATGACATCAGGAAGAGGTGGAACGACCTACAGGGGAAAGTGCATTCCGTGGTTGCATGACACCAGGTAGCCGTACAGAGGACTGGCGGTGGACCCCCACAACTAACAACATGAGAGGAGCAAGTCTTGGCGATCATGCATCCTGAAAGCCTCGCAGGAGTAGCAGGAGGACTTTACTCTGGTAAGTCAAATCTTTACCACTATATCCCCCACCCTACCTGCATGCCATCACAAACTCCTACCCCTACCCTCACCCCATCACTCCACCAACTCACACTCACATATACCCCACTATCACAACCCACCCATCCCAATACCAAGCCCTGCATGCAACACCAATGCATGGACACCCATCACAGACCCGCATGGACACCCATCAATAAAGCATGTCCAGAATCACCTAGCCCACAAAATCACCACGCACACAAGGCAAAGCTGACAGGGCTATCACAACCATACAGGGAAACACACCGATGCACAAGATGGCACACATAGATACAATAACAATGCATTTACAACCCCACAGGACCCCCACTCAACATCACCGGAGAGGAGGTGCCACCAACATCCAGTCCCCCCACAGAAGAGGCCCACAGTGATGACAGCAGCTCTGCATGCCTGTTTCACGATGACCATCCTGGCCCATCAGGGACCTCTGGACAGTCGGTTACCCTGCCACAGTCACATACCACAAAGACCCTCCCCCTCAGGAAAGACCAGCACAGCACCCACCCAGCGGGCCCCTACCACTGTCCCCAGGACACGTCAATCAGCAGTGTGTCTACCACTACAGGGACCCCAGGCAACCCCACATACCCAAGATAATCAGGGACCTGGGGTCAGTGGCAGTGAACACGCAGTTCAGGGGACAGAGGCACAGGACAACAGGGAAGCTGGGAGGACTGCTGTGCAACAGGGGGAGGACAGACCCAGGGAACCCACTCTCCATGAGGCACTTGCAGGGATCCTGGGAGCATACTGCCATTCCCAGGAGACATTGGGCCAGATACTGGCCGAGTTGCAGAAGACCCAGCGGCTGAAGGAGGGACAGTACCTGGGGATCAGGGAGGAACTCAAACACATCCACACCATCCTGGTCATCATTGCAGGGGTTCTGGCAGACATGGCCATCACCATGAGGGAGGCAGTGGCACACCAACGGGCCCCTGACACTAGCCAAACCGAAGAACAGCCCTCCACCTCCGCCGGCACTAGTGGACAGGAGGCCCTGCCACTGGAACAACAGGCCACCAGCACCCCACCCCCTGCAGAAGGAGAACCACCCCACAAAAGCTCCCTGTGATCCACGCAGAAGCCAGAGAACATTGCCCAGACCCCGCCAGGAAATAAGACTCTCCTGATTTCACCCTTGTGTCCCACTCTGTTACCCTGTCCACCTTGAACTGCCATTGCTCCCCTTCCTATGCCCCTTTGGACAATGCGCCTGTGATACAAGAGACTGGATTCTATCTGGACATTCCTCTACCATCAACCCAGCCCATTGCACATTTCCCTCAACCTCTTAGCACGCTTGGAACACATACAAGTCTGAAGTCTGTCAATTGATTGGAATATGTATTAGTACAACAATCTGTAAACATTGTAATTCAAATGTACAGTTATATATACATTGGTATGACATGTAGTGGGAAGCAGTAAACACACCAAGAGCCAGAGTAGGGCACAGAGATCTGAAAATAGAGATTCCAAAGGGTACAGTAAGTGGCCACAGACATAGGGAAATTATGTTGCCATTTTCAATGTCCAACAGAAAACTGCATTGTAAAGTGAAGTTAGAGTGTCTTACCTGTGTGTCACTGGGGGTACTGCTGTATGAGAGAACTTCTGTTGCCCATACTAGCACGTGAATTACAGGGCATTTCTCAAATAGATGTCTTTTTTACACACTGTCTTACATTTGGAAGTAAAAATGAAGCCTTGTTCCCCCAAGTCTCCCAATAAAAATGGTGCCTCACTTGCATGGGTAGGCCCAATGCTCGCGACAGGAAACACAACATGGACACATCACATTTTTACATTGCAACGTAGGGGAATCCAAGATGGGGTGACTTGTGGGGCTCAGGCCAGGTTCTGTTACCCAAAATCCTCTGCAAACCTCAAAATGTGGCAAAAAACACTTTTTCCTCACATTTCGGTGACAGAAAGTTCTGGAATCTGAGAGGAGCCACAAATTTTCTTCCACCTAGAGTTCCCCCAAGTCTCCTTCTAAAAATGGTACCTCACTTGTGTGGGTAGGCCTAGCGCCCGCAACAGGAATTGCCCCAAAACACAACATGGACACATCTCATTTTCCCAAAGAAAACAGAGCTTTTTTTTGCAAAGTGCTTAGCTGTGGATATTGGCCTCTAGCTTAGCCAGCACCTAGGGAAACCTACCAAACCTGCATATTTTTAAAAACTAGACACCTAGGGGAATCCAAGATGGGGTGACATGTGGGGATCTCACCAAGTTCTGTTACCCAGAATCCTTTGCAACCTCAAAATTTGGTCCAAAAAACACTTTTCCCTCACATTTCGGTGACAGAAAGTTCTGGAATCTGAGAGGAGCCACAAATTTCCTTCCACACAAGTCTCCCAATAAAAATGGTACCTCACTTGTGTGAGTCGGCCTAGCGCCCACGACAGGAAAAGCCCCAAAACACAACGTGGACACATCACATTTTCCCAAAGAAAACAGACCTGTTTTTTGCAAAGTGCCTAGCTGTGGATTTTGGCCTCTAGCTCAGCTGGCACCTAGGGAAACCTACCAAACTTGTGTGTTTTTTAAAACTAGACACATGGGGAAATCCAAGGTGGGGTGACTTGTGTGTGTCTCACCAGGTTCTGTTACCCAGAATCCTTTGCAAACCTCAAAATTTGGTCCAAAAAACACTTTTTCCTCACATTTCGGTGACAGAAAGTTCTGGAATCTGAGAGAAGACACACATTTCCTTCCACCCAGTGTTCCCCCAAGTCTCCCAATAAACATTTTACCTCACTTGTGTGGGTAGGCCTAGCGCCCGCGACAGGAAATGCCCCAAAACACAACGTGGACACATCACAATTTACCAAAGAAAACAGACCTTTTTTTGCAAAGTGGCTAGCTGTGGATTTTGGCCTGTAGCTCAGCCGGCACCTAGGGAAACCTACCAAACTTGCATGTTTTTTAAAACTAGACACATAGGGGAATCCAAGGTGGGGTGACTTATGGGGATCTCACCAGGTTCTGTTACCCAGAATTCTTTGCAAACCTCAACATTTGGCCAAAAAAACACTTTTTACTTACATTTCGGTGCCAGAAAGTTTTGGAATCCGAGAGGAGCCACAAATTTCATTCTACCCAGCATTCCTCCAAGTTTCCCGATAAAGATGGTACCTCACTTGTGTGGGTAGGTCTAGTGCCCGTGAAAGAAAATGCCCCACAACACTATCTGGACACATCAAAATTATCAATTACAAAACTACCTGTTTTTGCGGGGGCACCTGCGTTTTTGCTCCTGGGCTCAGCAGCCATCTAGGAAAACCTACCAAACCCAGAAATTTGTGAAAACTAGACACCCAACGGAGTCCAGGGAGGTGTAACTTGCGTGGATCCCCCAATGTTTTCTTACCCAGAATCCTCAGCAAAACTCAAATTTAGCCCCAAAATCAAATTTTCCCCACATTTCTGTGTTGGATCATGGCACCAGGACAAATTTCCTACCACCAAACGTTCCCCTCAGTTTCTCTGTAAAAATGATATTTCACTTGTGTAGGTGGGCCAAGTGCCTGTGACAGGGAAGAGACAAAAACATGTTGAAGTTGAGGGGGAACCAAAGTGGGTCCAAAAGGGCAGTTTGAAAAAAACATTTTTAGGTTGACAAGTGCATCAGAATTTTATCAGTATAGATGAAACAATGCTGGGTGGTAGGAATATTGTGGGTTCCCGCAGATTCCGGAAGGTTCCATCAAACAAATGTGGGGAAAATGTGTGATTTCCAGCAAAGTTAGATGTTTGCAGGGCTTTGTGGGTAAGAAAATGGTGCGGGGTGAATGTGAAGCACACCACTATGGAATCACCCAGATGTTTACATTTCAGATGTGTCTAGGTATTGTGGATTTTTCTACATGGCAGCTTCCCAAAGTCCAAAAAATGCAGCTCTCACCATTCCAGGTGGGACGAGTTAGCCATGCTCTCACGGCACAAATGTAAAACCAAAACCCAAAATAATCCAATGTTCTCTTGCTTGCCGTGGGATAAGATGTTTTAGTGTGTGGAGTAGAGCTGAAAGACAGTTATCCCCTTCAGTTGGGGTGGGGGCATAACCAGGCCCATTCTGGTTGGTAGCCACCACCCCACTATTTTTTGTTTAATTTTAATTCCCAGTGATCTAGTAGACTTTCTGCCCCCGGGGTGTGGATCGGGGATAATTGCCCCATCTGCCCACTAGTGGGAAGAACAACGTTGGCCCCATTAATTTGGGGTGGAGGTATGGCCATGCCCCCACCCTCTTATTTTGGAAATAAAATCTTCCCTGATCTCTGGTGGGCTTTCTGCCCCCCTTGCATGGGGAGCGACCCTTGCCCAAGGGGCTGACCCCCCAAACAAAACACACACACACACCAATCCCTGGTGCCTAAGTGGTTTCTGCCCCCCCGGGGGCAGATTGGCCTAATAGAAATAGGCAGATCTTCCCCTAAGGGGGGCAGAAATGGCCTAAAATAAATTTGCCCCCCAGCGGAACAACCCTTGCCTAAGGGGTCACTCCCCATATATAAAAAAAATAGTAATTATAATGGGGGGCATAATAGGCCTAAAAATATTGTGCCACCCTGGTGAGCGGCCCTTGCCCTAAGGAGCCGCCGGCTCCTCTTATTCAATCACAAAAAAAAACAAAAAACTGGTTTCTAGTGATTGGCCTAATAACAATTGGCCAATCTGCCCCCTAAGTGGGGGGGGGGGGCAGAAATGACCTAAAAATAAATTGTCCTTGCTCAAGCGCAGCTCCCCTTATTCAATCACAGAAAGAAAAAAAATCCCTAGTGTCTATTGGGCATGTCTGCTGCCTGATCGCTCCTGTTTTCCCTGGACTCTTCAGTGCTTCTTGGACTTGGTCCCCTTCTTCCACAGCTCTTCAGGTCTAGGAATCCATTGTTGGTGTCTTGCAGTCTTTTCTGGTTATTGCATTATCTCCTAACACAACTTCTAGTATGTTTTAGGAAACTTCCTGTGTTTTACTCCTGCTTTCCTGGGCTCCGGGATGGGGAATTTGACTTACCTTTGGTGTTTTCTTACACCCCTAGTGCCCCTATACCACTACACTTGCCTAGGTGGGAAATTGACTTTCACATTCCACTATTTTAGTATATGGTTTTTGTTTCCCCTATGCCTATTGCATCCTACTGTGATTTTCACTGTTTGCTCTATTATCTGACTACTTACTTACCTGTTTTTGGTTACTAGTGCATATATTGTGTAATTTACTTACCTCCTAAGGAAGTATAGTCTCCAAAGTATTTTCGGCATTGTGTCATTAAAATAAAATACTTTAATTTTTGTGACACTTTGTGATTATGCCTATGAATACTGTGTGACTATTTGCATGTCTCCTGCTTCAGCCTTGGCTGCTCTGCCTACAGCTACCTCTAATCAGCCTTGCTTCTAGACACCGACTACATTTTACTAATAAGGGATAACTGAACCTGGTATAAGGTGTAAGTACCTTTGGTACCCACTACAAACCTTGCCAGCCTCCACCAGATTTTATCAGCAGAAGGTTGATCCCCAGAGAAAAGCATTGGTCAGCCATAGAGAGGGAGGCCCTTGCTGTCATCTGGGTCTTGAAGAAGTTGAGACCATACCACTTTGGTACTCACTTCATTTTCCAGACAGACAACAAACCTCTCTTATGGCTTAAGCAGATGAAAGGAGCAAACCCTACATTTTTGAGGTGGTCCATTTCCCTACAGGGGATGGACTTTACAGTGGAACATAGACCCGGGAGTAACCACTCCAAAGCAGATGGACTATCCAGATATTTCCACTTAGACAATGAAGACTCATCTGGGCAAGGTTAGACTTATTGTCCTTCGTTCATTTGGTGGGAGCTGTGTAGGAAATTACCCTCTTTCTTGGCATAGTTACCCCCATTTTCTGCCGATGTCACTGTGCTTGACTGTGTCTACTGGGATCCTGCTAATCAGGACCGCAGTAGTTATGCTCTCTCCTTTAGAAATTGGTTGTTGGTTACTGCTAACACAGTTTATCACCCACAACTGGCAGATTGGTGACCCCTTATAAGTCCCTGGTATATGGTACATAGGTATATCTCTATGAGCTGCAGCATATATTTTGCCACCCATAGGGAGCCCATGCAAAGGCTGCTGCAGGACTGCCATTGCAGCCTGCGTGAGAAGGTGCAAGCACCCTTTCACTGCCATTTAAACTGCACCAGGTCACTTATAAGTCAACCCTATAGCAGACCCTCCAGCCCTGAGGGCAGGATGCAAAGAACCTGTGTGTGAGAGCACCCCTGCATCAGCAGGGGTGTCCCCACAACCTCCAGGACCACTTTTCTGTACTTTGTGAGTGCAGGAGCACCATTTTTCGGGTGTACTGGGCATAGGTCACTACCTATGTCCAGCTACATAATGGTAACTCCGAAAATAGGCATGTTTGGTATCAAATATTTTGGAATCATACCCCAAGGCTTTTGCAAGCATTGGCTGTATGATTCCATGCACTCTGGAGGCTCCTTAGAGGACCCCCAGTATTGCCATTTCAGCCTTCTGAGGTTTTCCAGGTAGCCCCACCTGCTGCCACCTTGCAGACAGTGTTCTGCCCTCCTGTTGCTTGTAAAGCTTGAGCCCAAGAAGGCAGAACAAAGGATTTTCTTTGGGAGTGGGGTGTTACATCATCTCCCTTTGGAAATAGGTGTTTCAGGCTTGGGGAGGGGTAGCCTCCCCAAGCCACTGGAAATGCTTTGAAGGGCACATTTGGTGACTTCCTTGCATAAACCAGTCCACACTAGTTCAGGGACCCCCAGTCCCTGCTCTGGTGTGAAACTGGACAAAGGAAAAGGGAGTGACCAATCCCCCGTCCATCACCATCCCAGGGGTGGTGCTCAAAGCTCCTCTAGATGGTCCCTGGGCTTTGTCGTCTTGGATTCAAGGTTGGCAGGGAACTCTGGGAGCACCTGAGGGGCCAGTGCCAGCAGGTGACGCCAGAGCCCTACCCTGATAGGTGCTTACCGGGTTTAGTGAACCATCCTCCTTAGAGGGCTATTTAGGGTCTCTCCTTTTGGTGGTTTCCCAGATTTGGATTGCAAAATTCCAGCTGGAATCATCTGCATCCTCCACTTCAACTTCTCACTGAAGAAACTGCATCTGGACCCTCCAGGATTTCTGCAAGCTGCATCAAAGAATGCATGCAAGATGACTTCTGCAACATTGTATCTCCTGCTCCTGCCAGCAACTGCAACTGTTTCCCGGTTGTGCATCCTCTGAGGACAGCCCGTCTTTAGCCTGCACCAGAAAAGCAAAGGAATTTCCCTTGGGATGAAGGAGTCTCTCCCCTGCTTCTGCAGGCACCAACTGCAACAACGACAGGCTGTGTGGGTCCCCTCCCCTGCTGAGCTGAATGGATCCTGCATTATGGATGGTGGACTGAAGTGGTTCCAACGGTCCTTACGTCCAACTGTCCAACTTTGGTGGAGGTAGAAGCTTGCTTCCCCACTCAAGAAAGTACCCCTGTGTACCCCTTGTTTTGCAGCTGCCAAGGTTTGTTGGCATCTTTCCTCCAAGTTCTTTGTGCTCTGGCCCCCAGCACTCTATCCTGCGACGCACAGCTTCTTGAGTGGTTCTCCAGTGGCGTGGGAGCCTTTGTCGTAGTGCTGCGTGGGCGTCTTTTGCACCTTCCTTGTCCCCGTGCTGTGGGACTCCTATGCGCACTGTCTGGTCTTCTGTGGGCTCTCTGAGTTGCTAAGGGCCCCCTCTGACTCCTCCTCCATGGTAGAGTCCACCTGGTCCTTCCTGGTCCCGGGAAGCACCATTTTTCTCTAACTGCGAGCTTTGCATATGGTAAGGTTTGTTGGTAGACTCTGTCAATGCAAACCTGACTGAAATCTTCCATCCCGCGTGGGACATCATTTTCACCCTCTATGAACTCGACTTTGTCTTCTTGGGTGCAGTACTGTCTTTCCTTCTTTACTGGTGGTTCTCTTTTTGTACCTTCATCTGGGTTAGCAGGGGCTCCTGTTCCTCCTGGACTCTTCTGTGTTTTTTGGACGTGGTTCTTATCTTCCACAGGTCTTCTTGTCCAGGAATCCATTGTTTATGTCTTGCAGTCTCTTCTGGGTTTTGCATAATTCTTATTCTCGTTTCTGTGTGTATTCTAGGAAACTTACTGTGATTTACTCCTGCTTTCCTGTCACTGGGGTGGTTTTTAGTACTCACCTTTGGGGTTTTCTAGTACTCCAAGTTCCCCTCTACACACTACACTTGCCTAGGTGGGAGACCGACTTTCGCATTCCACTTTCTTAGTATATGGTTTGGTCTCCCTGTAGGCCCATTTCTAACTATTGTGATTTTCACTAATTGCACTGTTTTCTAACTGTTTTTATGCCTGTTTCTGCATACTAGTGTATATAATTTGTGTAATACTTACCTTTTAAGGGAGTATAGTCTCTATGGTATTTTTTGTATTGGTGTCACCAAAATAAAGTATCCTTTTTTTTGTAACACTGAGTATTTTCTTTCATGCGTGTGAGTACTGTGTGACTTCATTGGTATTGCATGAGCTTTGCATGTTTCCTAGATAAACCTTGGCTGCTCATCCACAACTACCTCTAGAGAGGATGGCTTCTGGACACTGACCACATTTCACTAATAAGGGATAATTGGACCTGGAATAAGGTGTAAGTACCATAAGTACCCACAACAAACCAGGCCAGCATCCTACAGGTGTGATTGGATAGACAAGTCATAAATATGGCAGCTGCACTCAGACCTCAGATCCCTACAAGGAAGAACATCAGGAGAAGAAGGACTGCCCTGCAGGACCCCTGACCTGCACCTGGACACTCCACTCTGAAGGATTACACCAGCTGCATACTTGTGCTTCTCTACTAAAAGAACTTTGTCTGGCTTTGACTGATTCAAGAAGGGGCTTCCTGCTTTCTACAGGTGATAAATGGCTAATCAGAGTCCCCTGCACTTGGAGTCCTAGCACTCAAGGAGCAAATCAGAGCTTCCGAAACCTTGAGGTGAACTGTCGACTCACAAAGGACCTTCAAAAACCTTCTGGAAGAAGATCCAGAAGTTTAGAGAAGATTGAAGAATTTTTAGTAAAAAGCTCCGTAAAGGTACTGACCGGCTGTCGAGAGTCAATCCAGCTTACCTCGACTGCGACGCAGCTTGAGTTGCAGGTTCATCCCACTGAAAAGCCACATACTTAAAGGATTTCCCAGAGGGCTCCAGGAAAGGCAATCCGAGGACGTTGACTCGAAATCGGCTTGCTTTGGAGGGCCGTCTGTTGTCGGAGAGAAAAAACTCAAAAAAAGTGACAAAGTCTGAAAGTAAAAAGTTGCCGGGGAATTCCTATGCAGCGTGTCCGAGGAGGGCTCCAGGGATGTCGGATCAAGATTCAGCACTGGCCCGGATGAAGATTTCCGTCCTGAAAAATCATTTAAGTCCGAAGGCATAATTCTTCACCAAGGTCTTGTGTATTCAAAGAGGGCTCCAGAGAGGTCGGATCAGATTGGTGACTTTGTCCTGCTGAAGAAAATCTTCAAGAAAAAGACTAAGGGGGTCATTATGGCCAGGGTCACGGTGGTGGTCGGACCGCAGCAGTCGTGGCGGTCCGACAGCCACATTATGACTGTGGTGGAGCCGGTACGGTCCAACCCCTGACACCGCCAAGCTGCCACCAGCAGGCAGCCTGGCGGTTCAGATGGTTGTATTCCGCCAGGGAAGCGCTCAGCTGCCCTGGGGATTAAAAATCCCCATCTTCCAGCCTATCCATTGTGGTTTACACCGCCATGGAAAGGGTGGCAGAATGGGGGACTCGGGGGGGGCTTGGGGCCCCTGCACTGCCCATGCAGCAGTGAGCAGTGCAGGGGCACCCATGCCCAGCCCCATCACGCATTCCACTGCCTGAATTACAGGCAGTGAAATGCGCGATTGGTGCTGCTGTACCTGCTGCACTGTCACATTGCAGTCGGCTCCATTAGGAGCCGGTGGCAATGTTAAGGCCCAGCGGGGAAGTCAAAATAGGGTCAGCGGGGTTCAGGCCGCCCATGTGGCCTGTTGGCGGGAAGACATTGGCGGGTGGCGGAATGTCATAATAAGGCCCAAAGGGAAACCTTTGACTGAGGCCTCCCGCTAGCTGTAGCTGAGCAGGGCTCCATTTCAGTCAGCCTCAAACTTTGTCTTTGCCCAGGTCTAGTGCGACCAGATGACCAGATTGGCACTTTTAGTTTCTATGAGCTAGCAAACATTAAGGGGCATATTTAAGAAAAGTGTCACTGCACTGATGTGGAAACTGGCTAATGAATCCATTTTATTATTTCTCCACACCTGACTTCATCCTGTGATACTCAGTGCTGAACAGGCCTGAAAAAACATATGCAAAAGGTTGGATAACCTTTACTAAATTAACCTTGACAGACAGCTTGTAATTCAAGGCTTGCTTCAAAGAGACACCTCACGCAAAATACATTGCTTCATTCACAGCAACAGACAGACATCTGAATGTCCACATAGGTCTGAGGAAAGATTATGAAGAAACTGGTTTGGTGATGCTTGCAAAGTCCCAACCGTCTGAGAAATGTGCAGGTCAGGCTTGTGATCATCAGGTATCACGCTGCCATCATGAAATGTTGTTCTCTTGTGATTGGATAGATGCCTAATATATGTGTAACACCATGCATCACCCGATCAATATCACACCATGTACTTGATGAAGAAATTACCTCTCTGTTGTTCTGATTGGATGATGTATTTTCACATTTTTGTGGTCTTCATGCATAAAAGATGTATTGGAGTTCAGCAATTCGCACTGCTTGGACTTGGCCTCTCAAGCTATCAGTTCCCATGCACGTATTAAATTGTCTTTCTTTATACCCTAAGACCGGCTGGTCTCTGGTTTTGTTCCTGCTCTGAAGGAGGCTTCAACACTGTGTGCAGTGCCATTTTTCTTGCGCACCTTACCGCCCCCCTATCGCCATTATGTGTGCGCCATATTTAAAATATAGTGCACAATGGTGCAAGGTAGGGGGCAATAGAGTTTTCATGACGCTATTGATGTACTCTGCTGGAGTAGCGCCAAAATATTGACAAAGGGGGCATACATACAGTAGGGGCTGTTTCCGAATGGTGTATTTAAAAATAAGGAACTAAAATGTGTCACATCTCAAGTGGGTAGCTGTAATGCCAGCACTGAGCACGTGTGACAAGGGGGAACACCATTGGTATCAATGGACCTTAATGGAGTGTTCAGGGTTAGGGACAAAAGTTTGAGCCTAACCCTGCATTGTATATCAATGGCGTTACATAACATGAGCGTTATTGGCCCCCAATCCTGCCACATGGTGTGCTGTACCTCAAATATAGCACACACATGTTGGCTGTGTACTGCGCTAAGGGTCACTAGACAAGTGAAGCAGCAATGGGTGTTAATCCACTCTTCACACATATGCCCCATAGCCAGGAACAATAAATAAAATGGGAGAATACACCAGCTCATTGTAGGAGGCTGGCCTGGCTTATAGTGGGTACCTTGTGGTACTTACACCTTGTCCCACGTCCAGTTATCCCTTATTAGTAGATTAGAGGTGTTCTAGCAGCTTAGGCTGATAGAAGTAGCTATAGCAGAGCAGCTTAGGCTGAACTAGGAGACATGCAAAGCTCCTACTATACCACTTATATCATATAGTAATATATCATAAGAAAACACAATACTCAGAGTTACTAAAAATAAAGGCACTTTATTTTAGTGACAATATGCCAAAAGTATCTCAGAGGATATACTCCCTTAGGAGGTAAGTAATATACACCAAATATATAAACACAAACCAAATCAGGTAAGTAACAGTTAGAAAAGTAGTGCAAACACTGTAGAACACAATACAGTGCAATAGGGACAAAAAGGCCTAGGGGCAACATAAACCATATACTTCAAAAGTGGAATGCGAACCACGAATCGACCCCAGGCCTAGTGTAGTGTGTAGAGGGTAGTGTAAGAAAACACTAAGGGTGTCCAAGATACGCCACCCCAAGACCCTGAAAACTAGGAGTAAAGTTACCCTACTACCCCAGAAAGACAGTAAAGTCAAGATAGGGGATTCTGCAAGGACAACAACTGACTGCAAAACACTGAAGGTGGATTCCTGGACCTGAGGACCTGTAAAGGAAGGGGACCAAGTCCAAGAGTCACGCAAGTGTCCGGGGGGGGGCAGGAGCCCACTAAACCACAGATGAAGGTACAAAAGGGCTGCCTCTGGGTGGAAGAAGCCAAAGATTCAGCAACAACGGAAGGTGCCAGGATCTTTTCCTTTGGTCAGAAGATGTCCCACGGAGTGTTGGAGGATGCAGAGTTGTTTCCACGCAAAAAGACCACAAACAAGCCTTGCTAGCTGAAAGAGTTGCAGTTTAGGATTTTGGGTGCTGCTAGGGCCCAGGAAGGACCAGGAGGTCACCCCTTGGAGGAGGAGACAGAGGGGGCGCTCAACAACACAGAGAGCCCATGCAAAAGCAGACAGTACCCGCAGAAGTACCTGAACAGGCATTTAGAAGATCTGAGGTCGACAGTCAACTCAGAACAACAAAAGAGGGTCCCATGATGTTGGAGTCCAACTCAGCGAGTTAGGCAATGAAGGACGGAGTGCTGGGGACCTGGGCCAGGCTGTGCACAAAGGAAGTCTTGCAAAAGTGCACAGAAGCCCGAGCAGCTGCAGTTCACGCAGTACACAGGATTACTGTCTGGCGTGGGAAGGCAAAGACTTACCTCCACCAAATTGGGACAGGCGGGCCACTGGACTGTCGAAGACACTTGGACCCAGCTACTGTGTTCCAGGGACCAAGCTCGTCAGGATGAGAGGAGACCCAGAGGACCAGTGATACAGAAGTTTGGTGCCTGTGTTAGCAGGGGGAAGATTCAGTTGACCCACGGGAGATTTCTTCTTGGCTTCCAGTGCAGGGTGAAGGCAGACAGCTCTCAGAGCATGCACCACCAGGAAATAGTTGAGAAAGCCGGCAGGATGAGGCGCTACAATGTTGCTGGTAGTCGTCTTGCTACTTTGTTGCGGTTATGCAGGCGTCCTGGAGCAGTCAGCGGTCGATCCTTGGGAGAAGTCGAAGAGGGAAGTGCAGGGGAACTCTGGTGAGCTCTTGCATTTGTTATCTGTGAGATACCCACAGGAGAGACCCCAAATAGCCCACAGAGGAGGATTGGCTACAAAAAAATGAAAGCACCTATCAGGAGGGGTCTCTGACGTCACCTGCTGGCACTGGGCACTCAGAGCTGTCCATTGTGCCTTCAGACCTCTGCATCCAAGATAGCAGAGGTCTGGGACACACTGGAGGAGCTCTGGGCACCTCCCCTGGGAGGTGCTGGTCAGGGGAGTGGTCACTCCCCTTTCCTTTGTCCAGTTTTGCACCAGAGCAGGGCTGGGGGGATCCCTAAACCGGTGTAGACTGGCTTATGCAAGGAGGGCACCATCTGTGCCCTTTAAAGCATTTCCAGAGGCCAGGAGAGACTACTCCTCTCAGGCCCTTCACAGCTATTTCCAAAGGGAGAGGGTTGTATCACCCTCTCTCAGAGGAAATCCTTTGTTCTGCCTTCCTGGGACTGGGCTGCCCAGGCCCCAGTGGGGCAGAAACCTGTCTGAGGGGTTGGCAGCAGCGGTAGCTGCAGAGGAGACCCCACAAAGTTAGTTTGGCAGAACCCGGGCTCTATGCTGGAGACCCGGGGATGCATGGAATAGTCCCTCCAATACCAGAATGGTATTGGGGGGACAGTTCCATGATCCTAGACATGTTACATGGCCATGTTCGGAGTTACCATTGTGACGCTACATATAGGTTTTGACCTATATGTAGTGCACACGTGTAATGGTGTCCCCGCACTCACAAAGTCCGTGGAATTTGCGCTGAACAATCTGGGGGCACCTTGGCTAGTGCCAGGGTGCCCACACACTAAGTAACTTTGCTCCTAACCTTCACCAAGCTAGGGTTAGACATATAGGTGACTTATAAGTTACTTAAGTGCAGTGTAAAATGGCTGTCAAATAACGTGGGCGTTATTTCACTCAGGCTGCAGTGGCAGTCCTGTGTAAGAATTGTCTGAGCTCCCTATGGGTGGCAAAATAAATGCTACAGCCCATAGGGATCTCCTGGAACCCCAATACCTTGGGTCCCTAGGTACCATATACAAGGGAATTCTAAGAGTGTTCCAGTGTGCCAATCAGAATTGGTAAAATTAGTCACTAGCCTGCAGTGACAATTTTAAAATCAGAGAGCATAAACACTGAGGTTCTGATTAGCAGAGCCTCAGTGATACAGTTAGGCACCACACAGGGAATACATACAGGGCATACTTTATGAGCACTGGAGTCCTGGCTAGCATGATCCCAGTGACACATAGGCAAAACAAACATACATACAGTAAAATTGGGGGTACCATGCCAGGCAAGATGGTACTTTCCTACACTCATGAATGTGTGGGTGAAATGTAGGCAGAGTACATAGCACTTCTTATGTACATTCTAACACATGTCACACAATTGTGCTGTCTTGACATATGCCTGCAGCTAATCTGGAAACACATGTGAAGACTGATGTACCGGTGTATGGTATATGTAGAAAAGGGTTTACAAATACCTACAATGGTTGATATGTGTCCACAAGGTAACCCAGTATATTCTGTATCATACCATCACACACTACATATGAAACACACCTATCATTGACACTCATATGCCTGACCAAGAAAAGATGACCTACATGGGCCAATACCCTGAAATGCCTAGCTCTCCCACATGCCAATTCGGTTTGGGATGTGCATGTAAGTCTAGCAATGTCCAAACGTGTCACAGACCCATATTAAATTGTATGGGTGAAGAAGGAGACAGATATGTTTCATGAGGTAAATCAAAAATTCAGAGCTGAGATGATTTCACACACTAATAAGATACACTCATAGTGACAGTGACATAGGTTGTGCAATGCAGATGTGAGTGCATGCCCATGTATACCAAAGGATGTGGAAAAACAGGTGACAGACTCCCTCAGACACTTGGAGATACAACATGGGGAAGTGACTTGAACAGAACACTAGTGCTGTGGCCGGTGTACTGTCATGTGTGTGTGGAAGTCATATAATCTCGTAAAGCCTGGAAATGGGAGAGACACAATCATGTAGCTAGTAGCAGATGATGTGTACATCGTTAAATTACACATCACACATAGCATCCTGTCCATATATGACCAGACAATGTGTAGAAGATGTGTACACAGTGTAAGCAGCCTAAAGAATGCCAGCAATGTAGGACCAAATCAATTCCAAACAAGATATGCCATTAATGTTGGAGAAGGTACACACATAGACCAATACTAACTGTGCAACACAACAATGTTACCCTGTGCTCACCCAACATATGTTCACAGAGGATGTCTAGGTCAGTACATAACCCATTCATGTTTGCAACAACAACAGCAATGTAGTTGCCCTTCGTAGACTATTCTGACAGAAGGCAGTGACAGATGACATAATATTTCCCCTGGGTCAGAAAACATAAACAAGTTACACTAAATATACATGCCATAACCAAGCTGCACATGGAAAATACATACAATCTATAACTATTTGTTTCAGACCATGCCAAATGATGAGACATATCCTCCACGTAGAAACACCCAGTCCCTGTACATGATAGGGCAAGCATGACATCAAGTACCCCAAAGAAAATTGAAAATCCCAGGCCACGGGATCACTTTTGTACAGGTGTCTGTCTCCAGGGGATTTTGCATTGTGCTGCTGAAGACCCATAATGATGAGGGTAGATCCCCACCCAATACCCCCTAACTTCCATGCTGAGGCTACATTGACTTTTGACACAGTCAGGGGCCTGATGCATGTGCACAGTGGACTGAGTTGAGTGGAGCACTGTCAACCTGCGTCAAAACATGCAACCATGGGTCTGTATGGGCACACAAAGACCCACAGGAGCAATGATGACTAGGGTTCCATTATTGCCCGACTGCAACCTTATGCCATTGTATGTAAAAGTCATAACAAGCATGTTGTTGTCGGTTATATGTACCTAGTTTGTGCCTTGCACACATATGTCTGAATCCTCAGCACCCATGTACCACTTCAATGGTACAGACGTGATACTGTGTATTGGAGTATGCACGAAAGTATACTTTCCACTAATGAAAAAGTATTTGTATTACATAATCATACATAGACGTAAATGACCTTCAGATTTGTTCCCATATACGGAAACATACACATCCATTAAACAATGTCCAACATATGTCCATGCAGGAAGATCGATTTCATATCCCAGTAAGACACAGCTTTGGCATTATTTACACATATTACACTACACATGTCTTTCCACACACATGTCACATACCAACCTTAATTGACACATGTGAGTACACCGTCTCCTGCATCATAGATGCACAAGGAATCATATGTTACACATGTAGCATAGCATCAAGTACACACATGCACTCACATTGCCATTGGGTACGTGGAATCAACCTAGCCATAGTCCACTGCATCCTTTGAGGACGATTTGTCAAGGGTATGTCATATTTATGAGCATGTATTGGACATAGCCCATCATATTTAAAGTGTTGTCAAACTTACATTTGGAAATCAGACATGACAATGTAGTAGACCCACAATAATGTATTACATCAAATATGTACACTCCCAGTACACCTGTGGTAACATGTATGTGGAAAAAGTATACCAACACGTGCACATATACAAACTGTACCAGTCATTGCGTGCATCACAAACACAATCAAACATATGGTAAAACATTCTGATGTTACCGTTACGTATATGAATGCATATGCACACACACATAGTCATACCATACTGACTACATACATGCATAACGCCTGTGACATGGTATGTGAATCTGGGTGCACTGTCAGCCTTTCTAACCAAATCCACGCATCCCCGTCATGCATCAAAATGTTTGAACAAACAGCAATACTCCTGACCATGCTATTCCAAAAAATTATGCCTGGCTCCTGCACATCAATCGCAAGTCGACAGGCCTTCTCAGCCTTCGTGGGAAGGAATATTTTGTCAAGGGTCAGGACAGGAAGTTTTGTGTCTTAAGCAAACAGTATTTAAAGGAGGTTAGCTATGCACCAGATTCAGACTACTTGCACATTCCTCTTTGTGCACATTGTGTGTAATATACACCCCATAAAGTGTGAAATATCAGACACACGTGCTGATTTTATAATACAGGCCTGACCCGTATTACCAAGAGTAAGGGACAGGTCTGCATCTGCGCCTGCACCAGCATATAACTCAGCAGCCTGCGTCAACGCAGGCATACTTGGACCTCAGTGCAAGTGTGCTTGTGTTGAGGGGAGTGTCTATGTGAGGGTTGTTATCCCTTCCTCGACATAAACAGTCTACAGTGGAGACAATGGCTGCCCACATAGTAGTGCCAAGACATTAGTTACGTTATTTTGTTAATGTGCAAGAATGGACACCTACGTGCACATCAGCAAACATCCATGGCATTTTAGCTCTACTGTGTGTGCCTTCAAATGGCGCACCTATATAAGAAGCCAGAAACAATGAAGTATCAATGTATTCCTTAACACTTTGCTATGCTTACACCACCCCTGGGTGGCTGTTGTTAATCTTTTGGCACTGATAATAAGCAATGGGTGTTATATTTGGACGGCCACTGCAACAACATTTCATACCCCTCTGAATGTGAATACTGTGTTATGCTGCCCCATATGTACATGAGGTGTACCACTATAAAAAGCTGCATAACAAAGCATTGTATATATGGTGCAGGGAAATGTATCACAGGAGCATCAGGGAAAGTGACACTTTAGTGGTGCCAAGGCCTTTATTATCTGGCCCTTTGTCTTACAGACAGAATTGTAAGGTTTGGAAGTTGTTCATTTCTACCACCAAGATGACTTACTTAATCAACTTAATAACTTGAATATTTAACAGTTGTCCATGCACATAAGTGTTAAAATATCACTAAGCTATGTTTTCCTGTCATATCCTGCATGTGGGCCTCCACCCTCCACTATTGGAGAAGTGTCCCAATTTGAAGACCCTGATGCAACCAATAAGTGTCACTTTGTTAGTCATACGCGTCATTCCAGGGTCTTGTGTGAGAGGGTATGATGTGGACAATGCAAGGTTGAAATGTAATGTGTAACCAAAGAGATGACATCATCTGAGTTAGGATATGGACATCATGTTTGATGCTATGTTGAGGATGGAGAATAAGTTGATTGTTGCATAAGTGCCACCATGTGCTGCTATGGAATTGAAAAGGAAAGCATGCCCACTTACACAGTGATGTCAGTCAAGATATGTATCAGAGGTGCTGTTTATCTGATTAGCACACCTGTTGCCAACATAATTGTCACAGCACTTTTTAAAGCACTGGTTGCCACACATTGCTTTAAGTTACTCAGGGAATGGTACAGATGATGTACATGTTTTGAGGTCTCTGGGGGCTTCTGTAGGAGACACTTGCACCCCAGGAGCCTCACTACTCTTCAGAATTTAAGTGAGGCAGCAGCTGTGCAAGGACCCTTATTGTGCTGGAGAACAGTAGGTTGAGTACACAATGAGAATACAACTCTGCTCCAGATGGGTGTGGGACATGTCTACGGATTGTAGCAAACTAGGGGGGTGATTCTGATTCTGGCGGGCGGCGGAGGCCGCCCGCCAGAATTCCGCCCTCCATTATACCGCTCCGCGGTCAGAAGACCGCGGAGGGTAATATGAGTTTTTCCCTGGGCTGGCGGGCGGTCTCCAAAAGGCCGCCCGCCAGCCCAGGGAAAAACTCCCTTCCCACGAGGATGCCGGCTCGTAATCGAGCCGGCGGAGTGGGAAGGTGCGACGGGTGCAGTGGCACCCGTCGCGTATTTCAGTGTCTGCAAGGCAGACACTGAAATACTTTGCGGGGCCCTCTTACGGGGGCCCCTACCGTGCCCATGCCATTGGCATGGGCACGGCAGGGGCCCCCAGGGGCCCCGCGACCCCCCCTACCGCCATCCTGTTCATGGCGGCTTTCCCGCCATGAACAGGATGGCGGTAGGGGGGGTCAGAATCCCCTCGGGGGCGCAGCGAGCTGCGCCGCCTTGGAGGATTCTTAGGGGCAGCGGAAAACCGGCGGGAGACCGCCGGTTTTCCTGCACTGACCGCGGCCAAAGCGCCGCGGTCAGAATGCCCTGCGGGGCACCGCCGGCCTGTCGGCGGTGCTCCCGCCGACCCTGGCCCCGGCGGTCTTCAGAATCACCCCCTAGATGTGTGTAGATTTACCAACACAATCAACCCATCATGATAATTGTGAGTGAGCTTGGTCACATCATGTGTGTATAGAATGTGAATCCTGAGTGTATACCTGATACTTAGGAGATGTTAGACATGCGTGTGCACAGTTAGTTCAATAAGAGGGAATACTGCAACTGCACCCAGTGCAGTGCCACTCTTCCTGTGCCCCTTATGGCCCCCATATAGCCACCATGTGAACGCTGCATTAGAAATGTTGCACACCATACCACAGTGTAGGGGGCAATAGGTACAGAATCTGTAGAAAATATAGATGTACTCTTCAGACTTTGGGCAAACTATATGGGCACTAACCCTAAACTCTCCCTAGGGGCACATTGTAAGCAATGGTGTGCCCCCTTGTAACACATGCTCTGAGCAGGACAAATGAATGATGCATTGGCATTCCTTAGAATTCCAGGTGCCTTTTTTCCTGTCCCCCTACCAGGTGAACCCCATATTGCATCCATGATGCCTGGCCAAGGCTTGATGTAGTGCAAAGGGTGTCAAAGTGGTGGAATGCATGCATTGTGCCACTTTTTGACTATAGCACAGGGATTTTAGACTTGTTACACCACTTGATCCTCACTGTATGATGAAACAAATGTTGCACAAGGAGACACAGTCCACTTACTTCTGGGCCCTAATGGTCAACAATGGATAGCTGTTAAGCCAGTAAAATGTACATAACACTGTAGATGACTGGTAGGAAGTTTAGTCTTGATTTGGAGATTGGCATTGGTGTGAAATGTCTGGAGGACAGCATGTGTCATCTGAGGATGCTGCATACATTGCATGTTCATTCTACCTCTACCCAATGCAGTATTTGATGCCATGTTTTCCTCATGTTTTAGCTGCCACTATGACCCCAGCACAGAAACGTGCTTTTGAAAAGAGGGCAGAATGTTTCCGCCACATCATGGAGGTCTGGGCCAGGTACTGAAAGATGGCACAACATCTGGAGTGAGGGGGGCCTCAGCTGGTCCAACCCCTCTACATCATCTGCACCTATGCCTAGTCAGCCACCGCAACAGCCACCTGCAGCAGCCACATCCTCACACTTTGAAGCAGACATGAGTAGGGACAGGGCAACCATAATGGCAAACTTGAGAAGGACAATGCCAAAAACTACAAGTTGCTTACGTTTTGTAAAAACAAACTGAAGAAGCTCTAAACATGTAGATGCACAGCCTCCCAGTTCCTTCCCTTCTCCCTTTGTGTAGTGCTATCATTTGTAGTGGGTTTTAGGTGGGTAGTGATAGGTTAGTTAATTAGAATAGGTTTGTTGTAGGTTATAGTAAGTATAGTTGGGGTTGGGTGTTAGTATTGTTTTTACGTTTGGGGTTCTATGTTCATTTAAAAAATATGTATATTAAAAAAATCACAAAAAATATATATATTTGCTTAGGACATACGTTAAGTTAGTATAAGTGTAGCCTTAGTTTATGTTGTCCTACGTGTATCTTGTCTTTAAGGGGGAACAATGTTTAGTGTGTGGTGCTGTATATTTGAGATAAGTTTAGATTAGGATAGATAGCTGTAGGGGTAAGTTTCAATAAGTTAGTATAGGTTAGTTTAGTGTAGGATAGTGCATAGGTTGGGGTTTTTATAAGGTGTTGTTTAATGTTGCAATAAATCCTGTTAGTTTTAGACAATTAGGTCTCCATGTTTTTTTTGTCCTAATTCAATCAACCCAGAGGTCTGAAGTATCTTATCGAGTACGTCTCTGGGGAATGGATCCATCTGATTCAGTCCCTGTGTGAGGCTATCAGACAGGGGGACGATCCATGTCTCTGGGCTAGGATAGCCCTCAGGAGTGCAACTACATCACGTTCCTTTGGACTTGCCTTTGTATAATAATAGGACAGACCCTATTTTGTTGGAAGCCAATTTATTAGGTCTCCATGTTGATTGAGCATCTGGGTGTTCTTATGGGTGCACTGGGCAAGTTACAGGAATGCCTTAATGTATGCTTTCTGTATTGATTTAAATGTTTGACTATGTGTATCCGCTATGACCAAAGAGCTGTCAGATTGGCTGCAATATGACATCTGCTACGCAAAACATTTTCCATCCCTAGTTCCTGATATTCACATTGTGTATGTATACAGATTATTTGCTTTGACAGGTAAGTATGGATCTTCAACTGTCACCGTTGAGGTCTGTCAGAAGGCATCTTGTAAAGTGTGGAAAATATATCTTTAACTCATTTGGGGTATGTATCCTGGTTACACTGATAGCTGCCCTTCACTAATCAAAATGGCCTCTTCTGTTTTCCACATATAGTAGTAGTACTAGTGCTTTTATCAGGGAAAATTCCAGACACTTGGTTCTAACCCAATAATGCCATATGTCAACTTGAATGGATATCTGTTCATTGCATGCTTGTAAGGCTATGTTGGTTGGTTGTAGCCCAAAACACCATCAGCCACCTTTTTCATCTTAGAGCCCTAGTGTGTGGCATTGTTTGTGACAGTAGGACACAC
The DNA here is from genome assembly GCF_031143425.1 of Pleurodeles waltl. NCBI lineage: Eukaryota > Metazoa > Chordata > Amphibia > Caudata > Salamandridae > Pleurodeles > Pleurodeles waltl. Next base: position 630,770,982 of record NC_090439.1, read on the forward strand.
ATGTAATTAGGTTCTATCCTATTTGCCATGGCTTCACACAATGCATACAATTAGACGAGTTGATAGATCACAATAAAAATTGACATGATACATGTGTATATGGAAAGTTATTTACATGTGCAAGTGTATTTTCCAAAGCAATACAATGTCCAGTTTAAAGACCCCATGGAAGATCCTGAGCCATTTGATGTACATTCAGAGTCCAGAGGTGAGGTATGTGTCATGTGACATGGGTAGGAGAAGTGTGCATTAGTGAGGAGGTGTCCAAATTGACCAAAGATAGTAATTGAGATAATGACAGTCTATAGCAGATAAGTCAACAGTGGTTGAGTGAAGAGGGCACATTGCCAGCTGTCACAACGTTGGCATGAACTTAAGCACAGAACTAAGTAGATACTGTCCCTTTGGCACAGACTGGTGCTACTGGGTTGTTTTCCGTGCGAATGTTGTTCCTTCCACATCTCCATCCTCTGATGTGTGTGGTGCCTCCTGTGCCACGGCTGGTGCTGTTGTAGAAGTTGAACGGACAACACACACTTCAGGAGATAGAGATGTGGAGTCAAAGGTCCTGGCAGCTGTCATTTGTGGGAACACATAAGGCATCAATGTAGCAAGGAGGAACTTCTGATTTCTCAAACCCACAGCAACATCACTGTGGTAGGCAGCCATGTTTTCCCTGAGGCAGGCCACTTCCCACTTTATGTACTCCTGGGTATTTTGTATTATAGCCCACAGCCTGTTGTCTCTCATACTGGTGCCATTTTGGAAGGGCAATTGTTGAAGCCTCTGCCTCATGACAGCAGCTATGCCGGACAGGGACTGCTGGAGTCTACGTAGTGTAATGTGTGTTGTCACTCTTTTGATGCTTTACTGCATTGCCACCATGAATGATGACACTAGTGCAGCAAAGCACAGGTAGGTCCATTGCTTAAAATGCTTGTGTTACTTTGTCATCTGCCTTTAGCGGGCCCCACACGTGCTAATTTGATGGGACAGTGCAATTATTATGGATTGTCTGCCCCATTAGTTTGACCCTCCCTACATTTGGTAAATTTCCTTGCATACAGCATATCTGCCACAGGCATATGTTTGTGTAAGAATGTACAATGGGGATCAATGCATTCTTTTTGAGACTTTGTTGATGTGGCACAAGGGGAATGGGCAGCTTGGATCCACATGGGCAAATATTTGTATGATGGTAAAGTTGCATTACGGGCTACTGACATTGTGCCCGTAGTGCAACATTGAATCCACTTGTGGCAGTTCTCAAGCATGTAGATGTCCCTTTATGCAGAACACCAAGCATTCCCACAACAGAGACAACCTTAAGTTTGAAGCTACTTGTACAGCAGCACAAATGATGATCACAGACATGCCCCATGTGTTGTATGAGTTCACTTTTGTGCCCATTCCCAAATGGCGCAAGGAGGTGTGTGAGAGTTGTTGTTACGCCATCCTTTGATTTGCATTCCACATGTTGCACAACAAGGCCCTGGTTTTTTCTCAAGTGGCACTGCTCGGTGCAGCGGCAATATTAGATGAAACGCAGGGATTCACCATGTTTACTGGAATACGGCACATCCCTGTATTTCCCCCAGCGCCTGCGCAGATTTGTTCTCTCTGCACTAACGCAGGCATCCTTGCATCATAGTGCAAGGGTGCCTGTGTTTATGGACAGATCATTTATATGCAGGAAGGCGTTCCTTCCTGCACATAAAAAAAGCTATTATTGCAAGGTGGCATTTCTGTGTGTGCTGTAGGATGCAGCACACTTGAGCTGGTAAATAACACAAGGAGGATGGAAACCATTTTGCTTTGTTGCGCCATCCTTACACCACCCCTAGGGTTATGTTGACTTCAGTCACAGTCTCTGGTGAACATGTTGTCTTGGATCTAGGACAACATTAACTCCTTGGGTACCCAGAACGAGCTGGTCTTGCCATTGGCAATGGCTGAAGCCAAGTCCCAAAATGGCTGTCAACACTTCCTTGCTGAAGTGTTGGCAGCCACAGATATCAGCATGGGGACAGTTGAATCCATGAATCCTCTGCATCTCTAAATGTCTATATTGTTTTAACCTTTATTATCTTAGAAACTACTTAATGGATCTACACCATATCACAAAAATCACAATCTGTGCACTACGATCTAGCATCCTGCAAAATTTGGTGTAATTCCATTCAGTGGTTCAGGCTGTAGGTGGGTCTAAAGATGATAATGGGGAAATTAATTGGGAAAGCGTGTTTTGGGGCCCCTCCTTTTTCTTAGCCCCCACTTGATGGATCACTCAAAAACTTTCAAGACAGCAGCTGAGCTGACTCACATTGGTTTTGAAAACTTCGTGAAGATTCGTCAAGCAGTGCCAAAGTTATCAGCAAAACAAAAAGGTTTTCCTATAGAAACTAGGACCTAACTATACCTAACTACTGGCCACCACCAGCAATTGCATTGCTTTTTGCAGACTCAGTAAATATTATTACATTTGTTTTGCAGCGGTTTTCTGTTGATGCAACGCCTCATAGACCTTAAGTAATGCAAGGACTGACAACAAGTAATGCAAAACTACAACTGTACTACTTTATAAATCTAACTGGACAAATTGTGTTTTGTGTCCCACACATACAGTGAAAGAGCTTTTTAAATCTGGTCATAGAGATTGCATTTGCATACCTCTGGCAAGGAACACTTTACTCCTACTGGGAAGGTTCTCACTGCTGTGCAAACAGCTATACTAAGAGATCATTCTCGTGCATGGACAAAATAAATAATTATTGTTTTTTCCATACCTATACCGGAAGCAGCAACAAGATCTAATACCACCAATGTGTATGCTCTACACTTTTGCTGGATGCAGTGGACCTTTTCTTTAAATGTAACTGATGTAAAATTTTAATATCATCCAACATTCCAGACTCTGTAATTTATGCAATATACCCAAAACATTCTGCAAACTCCAAATATATTACCCATGCATGAGTATAAGAGTGTATGTTCTTCATGGACTGATCTACAAAGCCTGCAGTTGGCATAAAAGAAAATCACTCTGCTGCTTGTGGTGCAGTGCAGGGATATTTTAAAGATGGTGACTTCAAGGCACGATACACACTCTAAAATGCTAGTTGATTTCACTGCACAGCTAGAAGAAATACATGCCCTGCTACATGCCCTACAGAAGACTGGAACACATTTGCAGCACTGCTACTTAAATGTATTTAGAGATTAAATGGGAAAGTCATTAAAAGGTAAACAGCTTTAGGTGATGGTACCTGTTCTATAGGACAAGCTTCATTTGGTCTATGTACAGGACAATGTGGCTCACAAAAGTGAAGGAATTCATGCTAGAGGGAGCTATGCAGTAGACATTGCTGCAAGGACAGCAGTGCAAATCTTTAAGGTGTCTGCGGTAACTCAGTCTCAAACTTAAATTGATGCACATATTCTAGTGACAACATGAGCAACAATGAAAAGAGAAAAGGCTCCTGAAGGTTTCCACTAAAATATTTGTATACTGTTACTAGATATAACACTGTTATGGTTTTCATACCTTGGATTGGAGATAGGCATATCCCTAATGAGTGAGCTAGATTACATTTACTCATATCAGCTCAGGAAGTAATACATTCTGCTCATGCTGGCATTAGTATAACTGTATCAATACTACAGCTATGGTGCTGGTGGCTCTATGTACCAAAGCTTACAAAACAATGTGTATAACAATGCAATGCTTGTCAGCAAATAAAGCATGAGGCCATTGTGAGACCATCACTTACTCCATTTACTATCCCCAACAAACTGTTTGAGGCAATTTTCCTTGACCATATTGATTCAATACTGAGGCCCTCATTCCGAGTTTGGCGGGTGCCGGAGGCTGCCTGCCAAACTCAAACCGCCACCTGACAGCTCGTGCCGTCACGACACCGCCAGTCTTATTCCAAATTCACTGCAGGGCGAGGGGGCAGAAAAGTACATTTACTGCAAACATCCTACACATTAAGTTACAAACATGTGTGTGTGTTTGTGTGTGCATAGCTATATGTATATCTGGTAGAAGAAAATATCCCCTTTGGCGACAACCTTACAGCACATGAACTTCAAAATCACAGTGCCATCCATACCAGATGAAACATCACAATATAAGGGGATGTCTTTTCAACTAATGCTGGCCTATTGGCGTTGTCAGGGTGTTTCCACATTTTCAAGGGGTCACCACAATAAAGTATAAGGCAAGCATATACTAAGGCAAGCACATTGGCTTTGTCAAGGGATCCGCAAATTATGAGAATGATAACAACATGATGGAAATCATGATTTAACACAAAGGAATAATATTTAAATGCAGCCAATAAAAATATATGAACGGTAAGGTTCACTCAAAACCATTGTTTGGTTAATACTTAAATAAAGCATTCCAAATCAAAGTAACCAACAAGTGTCTGAGTCTTTATTTTATTCTACTCATGCCTCAATGGGACCAACCACCTGTTATTGTGGCACTCCCAGGCAAGAGCAAAAGCTCCACCTCCAGCAGTAAATTAAAGTGAGTGTAATGTTGCCTAGGGGTCAAGGCTAATTTTGCAGGTTTATTGGAGGGAGTGCTGCTGCAACCCTCCAAACACTCGAATATTCCTTCTGGTGTTGCCCCTACCCGATTTTGAAGCAGCATCAGAGAGGATATGCAAATAAAGCTTACTCGTGTGGCATTATAGGGCCCTCCTTTACAGAGTCATGCATATTTGGTTAGCAGCATCTCCAGTAGTGCGAAGCTGCAATCCTTTGGTTTTCTTTTTTTTACATGTGTCAGCATCGAACTTGGGGCACCCTCAGAACATGGCAATATTGGGTTAGCGCGAGGAGACCACTGCTGGATATTGATTGTGATGGCCTCCCTGCTCACCCAGTCATGGCATCATCAAGACACGGGAAGCACGGTGGTGCCCTGCCTTCTCCTCATATTGGGGTCCAAAGATGTGCTCCTGGCCCCCCTTTTGCATGCTTTGCTCAAGCTCTGGGTGATGGGGTCCACAGGAACAAATGATCCTCTAAAGAGGAGGGCCCCATGCATGTACTTCTCCCTTCTTAAATATGTTTCTTGCACCAAGCATAGTCTCACCCTTGAGAAAAGTTACACAACAGTAGAAGAGCCCCACCCACTCTGCTTTTGTTTTTCTTATGTTTAAATGGGCAAAAACTTCAAAAGTGTATAATTTGGGCATGGTCAGGTTGATTTTCTTGATCAGTCAGTCATTTTACTCCTAGTGTGGAGTAATAGCCACCAGGAGCATTTCTACCCAGCCTCCTGGCCTTACGCAGGAGTGCTGTGCTTGGAGATGGTTTTACTGACTCCCTGCTCCAGTCTGCTCCTCTCCTGGTTCCTGGTGCTCATCTCTGGCTGGTGGGTGCATCATCTACAGCTCCTCCACTACCAGCAAGCAGAACACTTTCCTGTCTGCACTTCCAGTCTTCAGAGACCCCTGGCTATCTTGCAGGGGACCCAGGTTAGCAGAGGAGTCCAGGATGTTGCCGATGTGGTCCTCATAGGGCCTAAATAGGCCAGTGCCACCCAACCTGCAGAGACCCATATGTTTCTGGGGATCATCTCCTGATAAAGCCCTTAGTTCTTCATGACATCATGGGGCTTTACATTTCAGCTGTCCGTGGTTTTGCTGTCATAGCTTTCCAGGTCCAGGATATATTTACTGTATTCCCTAGTGCAAGGGCTTATACGTGGGGGTGGAAAGCACCCCGGCCAATCATGTGATGACACATCATGACTTCAACCCTGCCCCAAAACTCTTGCACAGCATTCTAGAACAATCCAAAATAGTGCTGTCAACTTTACTATGAAAGGATCTCCCCTGGGAGCCTCAGCTTCACCCCAGCCAATATCACTGCCAGATTCCTAACTACTAAAACTTTAAGGAGAAGCCCCTCCTGTGTTAGCTTATGATGCCAGGTCTTCCTCCTTTATTCATTGTCCTGGGATGTCCAATTATCAGAAACAAATTTTCTATTCCACCCCTTCCTTCTCAGAAACTGAGTCAATTACGGATAATTACTATTTTGTCAGTGGGAAAAGCCTTTGTCCTTTCTGCTTGGGAGCAGAGTAATTAACTTAGCAGGGAGGCAAAAGGCCTAGCATTTGATTATGAGCAAAGCCAGAGACATATGAAATAATGGGAGAAATATAGGTCCAACAGAAATTATTAAAATGCCTTCAGTTTTAGAAATTATCTTGAACTACATCATAATTCCTGGTCCTTTCGCAAATCATAGTACATGAACACTCTTAATAAATGATGCCCAATTTAGTTCATTTGCTTCATTGAACAATGAAGATCCCTATCCAAATGCAAAATATCACAAAGAGGTGTTTTGTTTTTATAATTATGGACAATACGTACACACAGTGGGAGCACTGTCAGACCTCTCACATGGCTAGCACCAAAACTTTCCATTGAGTGCTTCCTTATTTAAATGGTGATGATAGGTCTGATTCATTTGTTTTTTATTATTCCCAAAAATAAAAAATAAAGTAGAAAAAGATCCGGATCAAGATTCAAATGTTTATTTTTTAACTCCACATAACTTAGTGATTCATCTGCCAAACAATTTTATGCTTATTGAAAAGAGAGTATACATGAAAACAGTGTATGAGGGATTAAGGTTTGGCAAACTAAGGGCACTGATAAGCAATTTAAGGCTTTTAGGGCCAGATGTACCAAAGGATTTTTACCCATTGTGTGTCTATGGGAAAAAGCTTTCGTACATATGGCCCTTAATTTCTAGAAAAATGACATCCCTCAATAAAACAGTACAGCAGAGGACATGCATAGGATGTGTGTCTTTTAAAGATCTAAAGACACGATCAAGTGGAAACATTAATTAGACACACTTTACAGGTTGGAAATGGAAAGAAAATGTTACTGATGGTGATTTAATTATTTAATTGAAATGTTGTCCTTAACAGTGGGGGTCATTACAACCCTGGCGGACGGTGTTAAAGGTGCGGAAATACCGCAAACAGGCCGGCGGACAAAAAAAGGGAATTACGACCCTGGCGGAAACCGCCAACAAAGACAGCCACTTTAACACACCTCCCGCGGTACAGACAAACAGCGTGGCGGTCACCGCCAACAGACAGGCGGGAGACAATGTACCGCCCACACTATCACAACACACCAATCCGCCACCTTTTCCGGGGCGGATTCACCGTGGATAAAAACACGGTGGAAACAGCTTTTGCTATGGGAAAACGCTCACCTTAACACACTCCACGAGGAACGACGACTCCATGGAGCCGGAACTCCAAATCCTACCTGCCCTTGTCTTCCTGCTCCTCTACGACCAGCAGCGACGTAGGCGCAGAAGATACCGGTGAGTACTGCATCTACGACACGGGGGAGGGGGGAGGCAAAAGTTAGGGGGACACCCACCAAACACCCCCACCCCCACCCTCGCATATCACAACATACACATAAATGCAGTCACAAAAATCACAGTAACAACCCACAATCCCCCCATAGAATGCAAAGACAATGCGAATTGCGGGCAAACATTGTATTGTGCCAATATACATGTCAAACAAAAATATACTGATCTATGTCACGAAATCTGTCATAACTAAATATACAATACAAGAAGTAGTGCAGATATGTATACAACAATGTCCGTGCACCAACAGTCCAAAAATGCATGGGCGAGGCCCACAATAGATACCTGACCAAAATCCGAGAGAACACTGCCGGGGCATCAGATAGAAACACTACAGGCACCTCAGGGGGAAGGGAAGGGGGGCACGTCAGCCAGATGAATGCAAAGCCAGATCCACGACGGGGCTCCATGCCCATTGATGTATCCTGGGGAGTGCAAAGCCACAGTCTCTCAAGTCTCTACAGTGGGTGGGTTGCCCACTGTGCCATCCTGGGGAGTGCAAAGCCACAGTCTCTCAAGTCTCTACAGTGGGTGGGTTGCCCACTGTGCCATCCTGGGGAGTGCAAAGCCACAGTCTTTCAAGTCTCTACAGTGGGTGGGTTGCCCACTGTTACATCCTGGGGAGTGCAAAGCCACAGTCTCTCAAGTCTCTACAGTGGGTGGTTTGCCACATTTTGGCAAGTAGATGCAGTTCTCTACTGGTACTGGGTGGGAGTGGTGCCCAGACTAGATGAGTCTCCCCGTGAAAGTTCATGTCCTGTCACTGTCCCAGCTGCACATGGGATGAGGATGCCTGATGTGGCGGCCTATTCATACCCACACCGTGTCTGCCCTGTTCAGCGGTCTTCACCATGGCGGTCTTTGCCCTGTTCAGCAGTGCTTTGCCATGGCGGTCTTTGCCCTGTTCAGCGGTCTTCACCATGGTGGTCTTTGCCCTGTTCAGCGGTGCTTTGCCATGGCGGTCTTTGCCCTGTTCAGCAGTGCTTTGCCATGGCGGTCTTTGCCCTGTTCAGCGCTGCTTTGCCCTGTTCAGCGGTCTTCACCATGGCGGTCTTTGCCCTGTCCAGCGGTGCTTTGCCATGGCGGTCTATGGACTGTTCAGTGGTGCTCTGACATGGCGGTTCAGATCCTGACGTTGGTGTGTGGCATGACGAACTCCACACTGGACATTGGTGTGTGGCATGACGAACTCCACACTGGACATTGGTGTGTGGCATGACGAACTCCACACTGGACATTAGTGTGTGGCATGACGAAGTCCACACTGGACATTGGTGTGTGGCATGACGTTCAATCATTTCCCAGCGGGGCTGTGGGATCCTGGACCCTCCTGGGCTGTGACTCCGGCGGTGGCAGTGGTCTCCTGACCAGTAACGATACTTGAGCCCTCCTGGGCTGTGACTCTGGCGGTGGTCTCCTGACCAGTAACGATACTTGAGCCCTCCTGGGCTGTGACTCAGACGGTGGCGGTGGTCTCCTGACCAGTAACGATACTTGAGCCCTCCTGGGCTGTGACTCTGGCGGTGGCGGTGGTCTCCTGACCAGTAACAATACTTGAGCCTTCCTGGGCTGTGACTCTGGCGGTGGCGGTGGTCTCCTGACCAGTAACGATACTTGAGCCCTCCTGGGCTGTGACTCTGGCGGTGGTCTCCTGACCAGTAACGATACTTGAGCCCTCCTGGGCTGTGACTCTGGCGGTGGCGGTGGTCTCCTGACCAGTAACGATACTTGAGCCCTCCTGGGCTGTGACTCTGGTGGTGGCGGTGGTCTCCTGACCAGTAACGATACTTGAGCCCTCCTGGGCTGTGACTCTGGCAGTGGTCTCTGGACCAGTAACGACGGTGCTGGCAGTTGTGTCTGGACCACCGGAAATGATGGCGCACTTCTCCGCCGTGACACTCACAACAGGTTGGGGAGACTTCCTCGGGACCTTCCCCACCTTCTTTGGAGTTACAGCTGACTCACCAATCGCCTTGGAGCCCATTTCAGTAGTTGTCCCACCAGGAGTCTTGACACGGTCCCGTCGTCCACTCTCCAATTTCGGAGCCTTTACAGGGGGTGGGCTGACAGTGCCTTGGCTCCGGGTCCTACTGCCTGCCCTGGTGGACGGGGCACTCCAAAAACCTGGAACACGCACCACTGGTACTGAAGGCTTTTTGGCTGAGGCGCTACGACTGGACTGATGAATTGGAGGGGGGGGTGGGGGCAAAAAGATCAATTTGACAGAGGGACAGTTTCTGACGGACACTGGGATGGGTAGTTGGAGGGGGTCTGAGAGTGGAGGAAGAGGAGGTGGTTGTAGGAGGTGTCACTTTCGGTGTTTTGGGTGCGGGTGCAGGTACTGGAGGCTGTTGTGAGGTGGATGGATGTTGGGTGAGTGATTGCCGGCGTTTGTGTACTTTGGGAGGGGGCGTCACAGACACACTGGGAGAGGACACAGGGGACGTGTAAATGGCAGTGGAGGTGGTGAGTGCAGGTGAGCGGCTTGGGGTGCTGGGTGTCCTGGTGCGAGTCCTAGTGCCTGTAGATGTGGTGCATGCAGGTGTGTGTGTAGACAGGACTGGGAGGGAGAAGAGGAGGAGGGGGATACAGTGGAGACAGTGGATGTTGCTGTGTCTGTATGGGTGTGATGCTTGTGTGAGTGCATGTGGTGTGTGTGGTGCCTATGTTTGCTTGAGCTACTTTCGGGTGTTGACTTGTGTGCATGCTGGTCTGTAGGTGTGCTTGGGATGGGCTGGGGTACAGGGGATTGGGTCTGGGTGGAGGAAGTTGGAGGGGGAGGCTGGACACAGGGACAATGGCTGCCATCAGTGCTGAGGCCAGAGATTGCAGGGTTCGCTGAAGGACAGCCTGACCAGAATGAATGCCTTCCATGAATGCATTACCGTGTTTCAACTCTCGTTCTACACCCTGGATGGCATTCACAATGGTAGACTGCCCAACAGTGAGTGACCTGAAGAGGTCAATGGCCTCCTCACTGAGGGCAGCAGGAGTGACTGGGGCAGGGCCTGAGGTGCCTGGGGCGAAGGTGATGCCCACCCTCCTGGGTGAGCGGGCACGGGGCGAAGGCTGAGGGGCTGCTGGGAGGGCGGTGCTGGTAGGGGAGGTGGCGGCTGTACCTGTTGAAGTGGGACGCACAGATGGTGGCGCCACCACAGGGGAGCTCCCATCGGCGGACGAGTCCGTGTCGCTGGTTGGTGATCTGGTGGCCCACGTGAAGCTCCCCTCACCCTCCGTCCCACTGGTGCATTCAGAGTCTGTGGTGTGGCCCTCCATGGCCATGTGGGATGCAGCTCCCTCGTGCTCCGGTGCCACTGTACCTCCGCCTGATGATGCTGATGTACAAAAGGACAGGGAGAGCAGGAAAAGGGGGGGGAGACAGAACAAAGAGAGTTTTAGTGCATGGCATACCGCTACCGTTGGCGGACAAGGCAGACGCAGCAACCCCATGCAGTACGCTGTGCTCCTGGCCTCTGCACATGCAATTTCTGGGATATGGCCTACATGGCAATGTTAGAAATCTGCGCACATGGATGGCAAAGGGGCAACTATACCTCAACTTGCCACTCTTCTGAGCTGGGGTAGAGTGCCACATGGCCTACATTACGGAGGGGCCTTGCCTACCTAACTCGCCCTGGCCTAGGGACACCCACAGCCCACCTCCCCCTCCCAGTCACCTCCACTGCATGCAAAGTCCACAGGATGAGGTTGTACTCACCACCTTGTGTCTGCTGTGATGTCCTTAAGCGCCCATCCAACTCCGGGTAGGCCACCGACAGGATTCGGAACATCAGAGGGGTCATGGTGCGACGGGCACCCCTCCCACGTTGGGAGGCCATCCCCAGCTGAGCCTCCGCCGTCTTCTTGCTGCAGCGGCGAATGTCCTCCCATCTCTTCCGGCAGTGGGTGCCCCGTCTCTGGTGGGCCGCCAGGGTCCGGACCTCCTTGGCGATGGCACGCCAAATGTCCTTCTTCTGGTGGGCGCTGACCTACATGACATGCACAAGGAAAGAGGAACAGTCATTACCTACTGGATCGTCAATGTGAGTGGCCCCCTCCCAACTCTGGCCATGTGGCCCATTCATCCCCATGCATTTCTGTTCTTAGAACTCTGCCCCCTTCCCTCTCCCACCCAGCCCTGTCCACCCAGGCCTAGCCCATCCAACGTGCGCCCTGTGTACTGACCTGTTGGTCTGGAGGACCGTAGAGCCGCATTTACTGGGGGAGGACCCCATCCACAAGTTTCTCCAACTCCTGAGCAGTGAAGGCAGGGGCCCTTTCCCCAGAAGCAGCAGCCATCGTAGCTTCCAGACCGAGGTCACAGCAGCACTGGCAGTATAGGTCCTCTCCTGTCGAAGGTCAGGTATCTAGTGATTGAACAGATAGAAAATGGCGGTGACGTCCGCGGCGATGCGCATCATCACCGGCGGCGCACCTGTTCATTGGCTCCTGGGACCCATAGGGTCCAATGTTAACCAATGCAGCATTGCGCCGCGGTCTACGACCGCCTACCGCGACGGTGTCCAACGCCAGCGCAGTTACCCCACATTCCCATTGTCCCAGTTTAGAGGTCAGGCAGCCGCCATTTCAGGGGCCCACCTGGTTTCATTTGCTACTGCATCACACATACTGAGGCCTACACTCAAAACATATCCAGGAAGGGTTAATTTTCTGTTGTAGTCTTGTGTGTGACTGTGGGTACATACCTGGAGGAATGGTGACTGTTTCTTCGCTTTTGTTCTTCTTAGGCACCGTCAGTTGGGACATATGGGAAGATGGCGGAATCCGCCGGTATACCGACCGCTGGTGGACCTGTTGACAATGGAAGAGATACATTTGATCGTGACCTACCGGTTTGACCGTGCTACAATCCAGCAACTATGTACCCAGTTGGAGCCAGACCTGATGTCACCAATCCGCCATCCGACTGGAATCCCCCCTGACGTGCAGGTGCTGTCAGTGCTCCATTTCCTTGCAAGTGGGTCTTTTCAGACTACTGTGGCCATGGCATCAGTGATGTCCCAGCCTATGTTTTCAAACGTGTTGTCCAGAGTGTTGTCTGCCCTGCTGAAACACGTAAGGAGATACATCATTTTCCCTGAGGTGGAGGATTTGCCTACAGTGAAAGGTTACTTCTATGCCCTTGGACATATCCCCAACGTCATAGGTGCCATTGATGGGACCCATGTAGCTCTGGTCCCCCCCGCAGGAGTGAACAGGTGTACAGGAACAGGAAGAGTTATCATTTGATGAATGTCCACATGGTCTGTTTGGCAGACCAGTACATCTCGCAGGTAAATGCTATGTTCCCTGGCTCAGTGCATGACGCCTACATCCTGCGGAATAGCAGCATCCCTGATATGATGGGTGAACTCCAGAGGCACCGTGTATGGCTATTGGGGGACTCTGGTTACCCCAACCTTTCGTGGCTATTGACCCCAGTGAGGAATCCCAGGACCAGGGCAGAGGAACGGTACAATGAGGCCCATGGGCAGACTAGGAGGGTAATCGAGCGAACCTTCGGCCTCCTTAAGGCCAGGTTCCTCCATATGACTGGTGGATCCCTATTCTACTCACAGAAGAAGGTGTGCAACATCATCATCGCCTGCTCCATGCTCCATAATTTGGCATTGCGACGCCAGGTGCCTTTTCTGCAGGAGATTGATCCAGATGACGGTGTTGTAGCAGCGGTGGAGCCTGTAGACAGTGATGAGGAAGAAGCTGAGGATGAAGAAAACGACAACAGGGAGTCAGTCATACAGCAATATTTCCAGTGAGACACAGGTGAGTACATTTTCTGCTTTAACATTACATTAACTTTCACACGTCTCCCTCTTTCCTGTACCTTCATTTCACTCACTATTTGTTAACTGAGTTGTCCCCTTCCATTTCAGTTTCTCAAATGTGGTAACCTACGTGTCAACAGCTTGCACCCTTGAAGGGCTTGTGATGTGTGACATTGGTATGTTGGCCTCCCAATGGGTAACCCTTTTTGACACTGTAATTGACAATACAAAGTTCAAAATCATAGACTGACTCCAGTTTTATTAGTGTTTCAAGGGTGTTTATTCAAGTGCATAAACATGACGGGGGGTTGTGAAATGGTGATGGGTTATGGTGGAAGAATGTCCATGGCAGAGTCCAGTCTATTAGCCTCACAGGTAAATTGCACATCTGGCCATTGGAAGTGGAGCTGGGGCAGTTCTGAATTGGACAGGGTAACAAAGTGGGACAGTGGGGGGACAATCAGGGTAGTCTTATTTCCTGGCGGGGGTCTTGCCATCTTGCTCTGTCCTGTTCCTGGATCTCAGGGACCGCTTGCGTGGTGGTTGTCTGTCTGCAGGGGGTGGGGTGCTGGTGTGGTGGTCCTGTGGCGGGGCGTCCTGTCCACTAGTGCCGGCGGAGGTGGTAGACATTTCATCGTCCTGGCTAGTGTCAGGGGCCCCTTGGAGTGCCACGGTGTCCCTCAAGGTCTTTTGAATGTCCGTCAGCACCCCTACTATAGTGCCCAGGGCGGAGCTGATGGTCCTGAGCTCCTCCCTGAACCCCAAATACAGTTCGTCTTGCAGACGCAGGGTCTCCTGCAACTTGTCCAGGACCGTTGCCATCATCTCCTGGGAGTGGTGGTATGCTCCCATGATGGAGGATAGGGCCTCGTGGAGAGTGGGTTCCCTTGGCCTGTCCTCCCTCTGTCGCACAGCAGCCCTCCCAGTTCCCCGGTGTTCCAGTGCCTCCGTCCCCTAGACCGTGTGCCCACTACCACTGCCCCCAGGTCCCTGTTGTTGTTGGGGTGGTGGGTTACCCTGGGTTCCCTGTAGTGGTGGACACGCCGCTGATTGACCTGTCCTGGGTAGGGAGGTATGGGCCCGCTGGGTGGGTGCTGTGCTGGTGTTCCCAGAGAGTGGCAGCTCGGTGTTGGGCTGTGGCTGGGCAAGGGGAACCGACTGTCCTGAGGCCCAAGATGGTCCGGGTTGGTCATCAAGATCCAGTAGGGCAGGGCTGCTCTCGTCACTGTGGGCCTCTTCTGGGGATGGAGTGGTGTTGTCTGGACCCTCTGGTGTGGTGACGTTCCTTCGGGTTCCTGCGGGGGTATAAGTACATGATTATTGCATGTGTGTGTTTCATGGTGTGCAATGGTTGGGTGTGCGTGTACTCCAGTGCTAGCATTCCTGTGTGGGGGCTTGTGTGCTGATGGTTGGGGGGTGTTCTGGGTCTGTGCAGTGGGCATGATTTAGTGATGGGTATCCATGCTTAGTTGTGTCATGCAGGTCTTGGTGTTAGGGATGGGTGGTTGGAGTTATGGGTAGATTAGTGAGGAGTTAGGGTGTTAGGGGAGGGTGTGAGGGTGGGGGGGTGTGATAGCATGCAGGTAGGGTGGGGGATATGATAGTTAAAATTTGACTTACCAGTGTTCGTTCCTCCAACGACTCCTGCGAGGCCCTCAGGATGCAAGATGGACAAGACTTGCTCCTCCCATGTTGTTAGTTGTGGGGGAGGAGGTGGGGGTCCGCCGCCAGTCCGCTGTACCGCGATGTGGTGCCTGGATACCGTGGAACGCACCTTCCCCCGTAGGTCGTTCCACCTCTTCCTGATGTCCTCCCTATTTCTTGGGTGCTGTCCCACAGCGTTGACCCTGTCAACTATTCTTTGCCATAGCTCCATCTTCCTGGCTATGGATGTGTGCTGTACCTGTGAGCCAAATAGCTGTGGCTCTACCCGTAGGATTTCCTCCACCATGACCCTGAGCTCCTCCTCAGAGAAGCGGGGGTGTCTTTGGCGTGACATGGGGTGGTGTGTGTGAGGTGTGGGGTGGTGTATGTGTTGATGAGTGTGGTGAGTGTAGTGGAATGTGGTGTTTTGTGCGTGGATGTTGTGTGGGTGATGGTGTTGTGTGCCTCTGTGTGATGCGGTTCTCTATTCTGTGCTGTCTCTCTATGGCCTTCTCTCTATTTTTTGGTCGTAGGGGTTTGTGGGTGATGTGGGTGTGTGTTTTATATTGTGTTGGGTGTGTGGGAGTGTTGTTTGTATGTGTATCAGGTGGGTGTATTTGGATTTGTCCAATGTGGCGGTGTTTTGTAGATGTGTGTGTATTTTGAGCGCGGCGGTGTGTACCGCCAATGGAATACCGCCGTTGAAAGACTGCCGCGTGGATTTGTGGGTCGTAATAACATGGGCGTGTTTCTGTTGGCGTGGAGGTGGAGGATTTGTTTCCGCCAGTTTATCGCTGACCTTTGGTGTGGCGGTATTGTGTGGGTGTCTGAATTTCGGCGGATTCCGTGATGTGTGTCATAATAGCTGTGGCGGTCTCCCGCCGCCGCAGCGGTGTATTGGCGGTCTTCTGCACGGCGGTAAGCGCCTTATACCGCCAATGTTGTAATGACCCCCAGTATCTTGTTCAGATGGAACAGCCTTGTGCCTAAAATATTTATATGTGAATAGGCAGAGGTTTCTATCAAAAGCTGTTGCTCCGTTAATAAATACACCATATTCAAGATATAACAAGTTTCTGTGCAGTGATAAAACACTTGTAAAGGCTAAGCCAAGACATGGGTTTAACTGATTGATTCTTTCGGGAGCAACCCCCCATAAGGGAAATAAAAGATGTTATTTACCTTGATATACGCTGTAATAAAAGAGGAACGGACATGCTCTGAAAGAGAAGTCGAAGAAGGAACTAGAGAAACTGATAAAGAAATTATATTTGCATAGTACATTTAACATTATTGACAATGTCAAACATTTTCCAAATGCATAAGCACAATCCCAACAATTATCTCTTCCACTCCTAATCGTTTTAAAGAAGATTTGAATCTCTTGCAACAAGGGCAGGCTCAGATGGGCGCACTAGCACAATTTAATTGGGCATTACATACTCTGAAAATGAATAATGTGTCATTGCAGCTCATAAATGAGTCAGCCATGCTGTTCCCCTATAATTTAACCTCAAGACAGATAACAATCTCAAAGAAGGTGGCTAACTTCAATCTTCCTTTCGCAGAACATGAAGAAAGTACTTCATTTCTGTACCTTAAAATCCACATCTTATATGGCTCCTGCGTGAACTAATCCTCTTGCCAATCTATGCTAGTCAAAAACACTCAGATTTAGGTTAGTATGAAAAAATAGATAATGCTTTTCTTGAGCATACCTTTTGAGTTTAGCTGTTGAACAAAGGACAATCCTGCATTCATAAGCATGTCTTCTTGCACTAACATACCAGGACACTCACTCATTTGTAATTCTATCACCTTGCACAGTGTTTGTAACCCCTACTGCAGCTGCCTCATGTAAGCCTTTTTATCACATATTACTAGGAAATGGTTCATATTAATAAGAACAAATAAATAGTGCTCTGGGTTTACCCCAAGTTTTATCTATGTATTACATAATCAAAAAGCAGGGAAATTTTGAAGTATTGCATTTTATCCTCCCCAGATAAATTGTTTAACTGTTTAATTGTGTTCCTTGGACAAAAGTAGATCTGGTAAACACACCTTTTGATGAATGTATTCCCATTATTGAATGTTGTGGTTCGAACACAGCAAGAGGTTTCACTTGCCCTACAACCAGCCTGGTCTGCATCCAAAAAACAACAGCTTTTACAGACTCAGATACATTTTGCTGACTTATTGCACATTTATTGGGTACTTCCACGGATGAAACACAAGAGGTACAGTGCATGATTTTAAACCCAGTGGACCTGGTATATTGACTGGCTTTAATATGTCCTTCCTTCTTCAGTTCATTGTTTTCACATTTCTTTGGTGGAATCCCATTATTATTGTTTTCGTACTAGAAATATAAATCCAGCATGCATGCCAACATGGATGAGAATAAATTCTATTTAACTGGCCAACAATGTGGTGGAGCAATGGTATACTATTTTAATGGAGTTCTTTTGAACAGGTTAAGTGAGAGCTGGACTTTGCCACTTTACAAGATTCAAGCTCCCCAAGTCAGCTGCTGTCTAGTGGATGAGCTGCTTTGAAACAGTTAATCTATGTATCCCATTGAAATGACCACCAATAATAAGACCAATCAGAGTAAATCAGGATTATTGCAAAGCAATGCAGTTGTCCTTTGTTAAATAGGATATTCACTGCAATCCACCAATGCTGTCAACTGTGTCATCACTTGTGCTGACCCTGATAAGCATCAGGCTGCCAACATTGTCTTTGTTTTCGGGTTCAATTGATGTTGTTTTGCAAAATACTTTAAATTCATATTTGATTTCATCAATGACACCCCTGACACAATAATCACATGTGGTTTCAATACCTTAATTATTCAAGAGACGTATGGCTTCCTCCACATCCTTTACATCTGGAGAAAATGTATTAATGTTTACTGAAGTCTAACAATTTTGGTTTCTTCCACTACATTGCAGAAGAATAACATTTGTCTAGGTTTTATTTTTTCCTTCTTGGTACTGCACATTTGACATCCTCCATTTGCTTTCATAAAAAGTGAACTATAGTATATATATATATATATGTATACATATATATATATATATATATATATATATATATATATATATATATATACAAACTGGAAGAGAGAACTCTGAGTAGTTCCCAAGTTTAGATGGAGGGCACCTTGCTAACTTTCCTTACTCTCTTGTTTTGCCTCTACAAATATTCAGTTGGCCAACAAATACCAAAAACCCCTCTTTTTAGACACTCTACCTCAATTAGACAAGCTTACAAAACAAGCAAGTTAAAAAAAAAAAAGTATTATACATTTTTTCATCTAAAAAGGCGCTACCTGAACTTGTCTTCTTAATTCTAATGATGCTGGGATATCCGGAATCCTTCCACCTCATCAAAGTAATCCAAGTCACTAATCCTCAATACTTTGCCCAAACCATGTAATAACTTAAACTTAATGAGCAAACCTATCTTCAAAGAAACACCTGAGAAAGACCTAAACAAAAAGAAACAATTAGAAAAGAATGCCTATTTGTTGGGTTAACCTACTGTTAGAAATGGGGTCTTTGGTTGGCGGTCAGGTTACCCCCTGTCCAAGCAAGGACCCTCACTCTAGTCAGGGTAAATGAGAATCACCCTCGGCTAACCCCCGCTCACACCCTTGGTAGTTTGGCATGAGCAGGCAGGCTTAACTTCAGAGTCTCGGTGTAAAGTGTTTGTACCAACACACACAACTCAGTGAAAACACTACAAGATGACACAACACAGGTTTTGAAAAATAGGAAATATCTATCTAAACAAAACAAGACAAAAACAACAAAAATACAACATAAAGAAGTCAAGGTATTAATTTTAAAAGTAAAAGAGTCTTAAATCCTTTTGTAAACAGTAAGAACAATGTTAGCGTTGAAAAGTACCTGGGTAGCGTCAAAATAACACGCACGGGTGAGTGTGCGTTGAAAATGGTTAGCAATGCATCGATTTCTCACCCGCATGCGAGACTATGCGTCATTTCTCCTTCTCCAGTTGGGTCGGCGTGCGTCGATATTCCTCATGGCAGGAGAGAGATGAATCGATCTGGGGAAGCACTCAGGTTGGGGCAGGCGTTGCATCGTTTTTCCGCACCCAGCAAGGTTTGCGTCGAAAATCCTGCTGCACGGTATCAGCAAAACCACCCTTTGTAGTTTGGGATGTTACCAGCCTCCGTTAGCAGTGCGGTGTGGCACTTCTCCAGCCGCATGCATCGATCTTTTAGCCGCGATGCAGACAGAGCATCAATTTCAGCCGCGAAGCCGCGGGCTGTCGTTTCTTCAGCCGCGTCTCGGAGGTTGTGTCAGAAATTTCCCCGCACGCCGGTCTGTGCATGGCTTTTCAATCTTGGTCTGTCAGCTTCACCTGTCAAGGCCCCAGGAGCTGGATAGGGCACCACTTGGCAGGGCAGGAGTCTCAGCAGAGAGTCCAGGTGCTGGCAGGGGAAGTCTTTGATGGCCTTGAGACTTTAACAACAGGAGGCAAGCTGAGGAAAAGCTCTTGGAGATTTCTTCACAAGCAGGAATGCACAACAAAGTCCGGTCTTTGTCCTCTTTCACCAGGCAAAAGCAGCAACTGCAGGATAGCTCCACAAAGCACAGTCACAGGCAGGGCAGCACTTCTCCCCAGCTCTTCAGCTCTTCTCCAGGCAGAGGTTCCTCTTGATTTCCAGAAGTGATCTATAGTTTGTGGTTTTGGGTGCCCTTCTCATACCCATTTTGGCTTCTGAAGTAGGCTTACTTCAAAGGAAAGTCTCTCTTGTGTGTGAAATCCTGCCTTGCCCAGGCCAGGCCCCAGACACACACCAGGAGGTTGGAGACTGCATTGTGTGAGGGCAGGCACAACACTTTCAGGTGTGAGTGACCATTCCTCCCCTCCCTCCTAGCACAGAGTGCTCATCAGGAAATGAAGGCTACACCCCAGCTCCCTTTGTGTCACTGTCTTGAGAGAGGTACAAACTGCCCAACTGTCAAACTGATCCAGACGGGGAATCCACAAACAGGCAGAGTCACAGAATGGTTTAAGCAAGAAAATGCTCACTTTCTAAAAGTTTCATTTTCAAACACAAAATCTTAAAATCAACTTTACTAAAGGATGCATTTTTAAATTGTGAGCTCAGAGACCCCAAACTCCACATGTCTATCCGCTCCCAAAGGGAATCTACGCTTTAATCATATTTAAAGGCAGCCCGCATGTTAATCTATGATAGGGATATGCATTGCAACAGTGAAAACCGAAGTTGTCTGTATTTCACTGTTAGGACATATAAAACACATTAGTATATGTCCTACCTTAAACATACACTGCACCCTGCCCATGGGCCTACCTAGGGCCTACCTTAGGGGTGTCTTATATGTAAGAAAAGGGAAGGCTTAGGATTGGCAAGTGAGTACACCTGCCACGTCGAATTAGCAGTTTAAAACTGCACACACAGACACTGCAATGGCAGGTCTGAGCCATGTTTACAGAGCTACTAATGTGGGAGGCACAACCAGTGCTGCAGGCCCACTAGTAGCATTTGATTTACATGCCCTGGGCACCTCTCGTGCACTGTACTAGGGACTTACCAGTAAATCAAATATGCCAATCATGGAGATCCAACTACATATACATTTTATATAGGAGCACTTGCACTTTAGCACTGGATAGCAGTGGTAAAGTGCCCAGAGTAATATAAACAGCAAATACAGAGTCCAGCACACATCAACAACCTGGGAAACAGGCAAAAAATAAGGGGAGACCACGCCAAGGTTGCTAAGTCTAACACCTACCAACACCCTTAGCTCAGTTTCTTTTAGAAATGGTGAAAAAAAAATTCAATTGACATACAATCTACATAGGTAACCCTTCAAAATCCTTGAAACAATCAACATTTTCAAAGCCTGCTTTAAGAAGCAATTCATGGGTAACATAGAAAGGGAATTGGGAGGAGTTTAAGTCAGGATTTTCACCCAACGCACTCTATACTCAGGGCAAAAGCCTTAAAAAGACAAATAAAAAGTTCTTAAATTCACCATCACCTCAGAAAAACAAATATATTAAAACACCTTACAGCATAAAGAATACAGCAAAGAATTATAGAAAAAAACATACAGTTGACTGCTACTTTTTACATTTGTTTTGTCTTTTTAAAGAGTGACGTTCCATCTGTCTAGTACCCTTGAGAGAAATTGAAGATGGAGGTGTGACTATCTGCAAGCACATAAACTTGTTAATAATTTCAGCGGCGCAAATGTTAGTTGTGGAGCTGGGGTCTGGTTGTAATGCACAACCATACATGCCAGAACCACGCATGCCTTAGCAACTTGGTCGGAATCACAACCGCGTCTTTACCACACGTGTCTTCACCACACACGCCTTTACAGTGAATTTAATTGTGAAAGCACACTTAGTAAAAGAATATGTTGTAATGGCATTCGTGGTTGTGTTATACAACTCTCCTCTTAACAAAAAATACTACCCCAAAGGGCCTAAAATTACCCCACCCCTAAAAACCTCCCTCCAAAACCTGACCACAGCTCCTCCCTGCCCTGAGCCCTAAAACCCTGCCCCTATGAACAAAGACTACAACACCACCTGGCCCACTCTGACCCCTAAATTCACCCACCCCAAAAAACTACCCCCAGACCCTGCCCCAGCCCCGCTTACCGCACCACTAGACCACTCTCTGCCTTAGCTACATATATGCGTGTTTTAGGCATATGCATGGTTAAGGCAGACGAGCAGCCAGTCGTGGTTAAGGCAAGCGTTGTTCCACTTGCATACTAAATGTATGTGTGGCTTAGCCTGCATTGTTTAAGCTGCCCCCTCCGGGGTCCTGGAGAAAGTTTTGCTGCTTATTGCTTCAGTGGTAAAAACCTAAAAGTATATTTGTTCAGTGAAAGGGAAGAGTGAGGGTGTTGACACTATTCGTGTTCCTGTTTAATGTGTATTTGGTGTCGGGACTTCTCTATTTTAGAGAAGAAGAAGTTAAAGTGCTGGTCACATATTCTCTGTGGCAAAGACAATAATGAATTTGAGATTGCAGGGGTGGAAAGGTCATCAATATAGCTGAACAGTTATGTCATCTTGTTGGGGGCTTGAGTGACAGTTTGTATGCAATAATTTTGTTTGCCAAAAATATCTGCTGTCTCTAGATGGTGAGGTTATTTACATAGATCTTTTTCTTTTCCAAACAGTATTTATGCCTCCATTGTCTTCCAACTTTGCCTATTAGTTTAAGAGTGGCTAGCTTAGTCGTGAACTAGGGGTTTTCCTACTTTGTGCATTGATGGTAAATGTTATAATCTTGACAGGGAGGATGTTTTATTACATTGGATATACTCTCACTCAGACGTTCTAGGGCATGGTTGATATTTACCAAATTTTCATCGTCGAGGGGTAATGAGGATGAAAAGAAGGTGAAGCATTTTGTATAAAATCTCAAGAGTCAAGTTATTTGCAATTTCCAATTATATTGGTAGTTCTCACAAAACTCCTATTTATGGTTTATTGGGTCCTTATGATAAAACGGGTAGCACAATCTTCAGTCAATGGAAGGTTAATGGGTTTGTTGATGGTTGCATTTATGGCAGGTGAACTGAAAAGCGTATCTATTAGGTGACCTGATCACTGAGTTGGAGACTTGTGTTCCAAGATGAGATTGAAGATGTAG
Organism: Pleurodeles waltl; assembly: GCF_031143425.1. Lineage (NCBI taxonomy): Eukaryota > Metazoa > Chordata > Amphibia > Caudata > Salamandridae > Pleurodeles > Pleurodeles waltl. The sequence continues at coordinate 630,793,527 of NC_090439.1, forward strand.
GAAGGCCTTTGAAAATAAACTTGAGGAAGATGTTTCTCTGTTTTGAAACATATGTTAAACTCTCCAAGAATGATGTTAGGTTTGTTTTCCAGAGAAAGGTTAGTGATCGTTTCAACTTGTATGTCAGTTTTACCAGCATCTGTTTTAGGGAGTATTATTAATAAGAGGCCAATTATGCATTTACAATGCAATTTCCCCCTGAGACTTGGCTTCCTTTTTATTTTCAGATGATGGCTGTGATGGCCGCTCCACCCACAGATTTATGAGTTTGGGACACTCTCATCTTGGCGAAGATGGGGGTGGGCTAAGAATTCATCTGACAGATAACTGATATGCGCCTGTTACCAGTTTTCAGTAAGACAGCATATGTGTGAGTTGTCAAGTTCGCAGAAATTTCAACACAATGACCTCACAATATACTACATTACCTGGGGATCAGTAAGAGTGAACCTGGTGCAGGAGGAAATTAAGATATATCACCCAGATTTGGAAAAGACGTCTCAAATAAACATTGCATTTTCAAGTTATGCATGACGTTGTGTTTGTGTTCCATTTTGAATGTACTTTATTTTTTTTTATATTTGTATTAATACATTTCTATGAAAGATGGAAGAAACATTTCAAGCATGCATTTGCACATTATAGATAGATATATGGATGTATTTGTTTTGCTGATGCTAGGTTGCTGGAGGAGACGGATGGTCCTATGAGGCTAGGGATATGATGGAACTCCATATTAGAGGGTTGTAATCATGACTCCATTACCAGCACAGCATATGCGCAGTGTATACACTCTGTGGTTTCTTCCCCCATCACCAGGCACCGTTTCACAGTAGTGCAGTGCATCTTATATTTTAAAGCTCACCCTGCCATGACGGTAGTGGATCTGTCTCTCCCACGTTCCAATTTGCATCCCAGTTTCAGATTAGAACCACAGCCATACCAAGTACCACGCATCCAGGGTTAGACTAACGCATTTTAAAGCCGGTGCCTGCATCACAGCATTAAAATGCATTAGTCACTGACTTATTTAGTATTCCCGACCACTGAACAAGGCGCGCTGTTCGAGTTCAGCTGCACGGCAGTGAGAGATGCGCTGGCATGCACTGTGCTAATAGAGAGTGCTGTCTCACTTGTTTTAATGTTTATATACTGCTATGCATTATAAAGGAGCTCTGGTACCCAGCGGGAAAATCAATTAATCAAGCCGTCCAAACGTGTCTGTCAATCATAATCCCTGACACTGCTGACAGTGCCCCACGTGGATCCAGGGGCGGAGTCTTTTCTGTTGCTTTCCTTTAAGACACCTGCCGCACTGTGACCACGCCATGATGTATGCATTAGTCCACGGAGCATTCATCAATTCAAATGCAGGTTAATGTTCAAATTACTTGCCCAGTCTATTTTGCCTTTTTACAGTGTTTGCAGCATATCGGGAGTCTATGGCAGGCATGTTTTTCTTAATTTATATTATAGGCTGAGATGCAAAAAAAAATGCCCGGGGTTACTTAGTTCACAAAGATAATGAATGGTGTTTATGTTGTAATTGCCATGAATGATGTTTGGCAATTTTCAGCTCAATGCAGGTGTAAAGGCCAAGCTGTCAGCATCTAATGAAATGTTCTTCTCAGATTCCCTGCACTAATACCAGACTTGACAATATGGTGACATGTGAGACTACAGATTTGATAAGGCATCAGTGGGCTTCAGCTCTGACTGCTCCAGCAGCCATTGTGGCATAGGTTTCACGACACAACCAAATAAATGGAATAATTTGCTATAACGTTTTTGTTGCTCTTTCGTATTTAGGCAAGTGCATACAAATTAATCTCACGCTTAAATGAAGCATAATAAATCATACAAGTTAAAGATTTTGAATGGAAATGAATTGGTTATGTTGTTCTGGATGGGCAATTTGCTTAATAAAATCACTGCAAAGATTTAGTGCGTAACCATAGGGAAACAGAATTGAGTCCAAGCTGGTGCAGTGGGGAATAGTGAGTTTGGTATTATGATGCAACGAGGTTGCAGCCTGAGACTGAAAGCACTTTTGATATGCATATTGTTTTAAAATTGTAGTGCACCCTGAATAAGATAGCCTACAGCAACGTGTGTAGAGATTCAGGGCCAGAGGTATCAAGCTCCCAGTTTGCATTTCTTAAATAGCACATTTTAAGAAATCGCTATTTTAGAAATGCAAAATGGGATGTATCAAAACTGCGAGACGATATTCGCGATTTCTTACAATTCGCAACCGCAATTTACAATTAGAAAATACCGAATCGCAAATCATTTGCGATACGGTATCTGAAAATTGCAAATAGCGAAAGCGGAAAACTGGAAGAGCCTGATGACATCACAACCAGGAAGTGAGTCAGCCCATGTTGTTTCCAGGAGCCACACCCACAGGAGCAGGCAGGGAGACACAGCCCAGCACCAGGGAGCCAGCCTTGTGATCTAGCCAGGACCAAATTGCAACATGGCCACTGATGGGAAGGTGAAGGACAAGGGAGACAGGAAGCGCAACCTCAAATTCAGTGAGCAGAAACTGGAGGTGCTCACTGAGGAGGTTGTCAGGAACCATGACAAACTCTTTGGGAAGAACTCACTACAAATCCCTGAAAGTGAGAAAAGGAAACTCTGGTTTGAAATCACGACAAAAATCTGTGCAGTGGGTGTTGGACAGCACTCTGTGGAGGAAATTCGCAAGAGATGGTATGACCCGCGTTCCGGTGCCAAAAAAAAGGGTAGCCAACAGGCTAAAGGAGGCAAGGAGCACCGGAGGAGGACCACCCATCCAGACACCGTCCACACCAATGGAAGACATGGTGGAGTCCACTTTGCATCTGGAAGCCGTCAGTGGTGTCACTGACATTGACACCTCAGGGACTCCCAGCACCAGCAAAGGTGAGGGCAGTAATGATGCGTATCTCCATATGTGCATGTACAAATGCCCCCTAGAAATAGCTATTAGCATTATGCAGCATGATAAGTAGTCCATGCCTTACATACAACACACCAATGCCTTATGGGAGTGATAGGCCACAATCCTAAGGTCAAGAAACCACATTAAAAACAACCTGGTGTTAAGCCACATAGAGAAACAACACACACAAGTCACAGTGATACGATGTCAGAGTAGAAAATTTACTAATGTGCTACTTATTGTGAGGTATAAGGAAATGACATGCTGAAGCAGAAAGTGAATATGTGGGGGATGTTCAAACACAGCCACAGACCGACTCCAACACCAGTGAGTCTCAGTATTGCACCAACTAGACGCATGGCAAGGGTGTGACCTCTCCCAGAGTACTCCCTGAACTCAGATGAGATGCCGGATGAACTCCCCAAACCAACCCCAGAGGATAGATCCACAGGAACACAGCAGCCCTTGCCCCAGCGTCAGCCAACTCCCCTCAGGAGGCATCACGATGCAGGCAGACAGTGCACAGAGGAAAGAGAGGGCCCATCAATCTTTGGCAGACTTGAAGCTTCCATGTTGAAAGTGCAGCGCCTGCAATGCAACACATGAGGTCAATGCACAGGCAGTTGGTGTCATTCATTCAGAACATGGGCACAATGAAGAAGCATTTGGAGTCACTGCATGAGGGACAGCAAACAGCAGCTGAGAACACAAAGTACTTGACAAATGCCATTAGGGACCTCTGCACTGAGATTCAGCAGGAGAGTGTCAGCCACCGGAGGCGCCATCACCAATTTATGAGAAGGTTTGATGGGTTCTGCATATCGGTCAATCGGCTTGATAGCTCAACTGCCATGATGTCACGATGTGCTGTGGGCATACAGGTGGAGATGGCACACTGCAGTCGGGACATTGCACAGGGTTTGGTGCAAATAACCAATGTCCTGGATGCAGCGCAGACAGCACGCAGTGCTACAAACAGCGAACCGGGAGGTGGAGATAGTGAGAAGTTCTCTAGCCTCAGCAGTCTTAGAGCCCCTGTGATGGATCCTAGGCGTCACAGTACCAGACACAGTACTGTCTGTGAACCCACTTCAAGAGGTGCCAGTGAGGCCACTGAGCACTCAACTGGAGTGCGTGGACGTATGAAGTAATATTAAGGCCTACAGGGGACTACCGTAACATATAGCTGTACAGTTATACTATAATGCTAATAGTGTGAAACTGTTATTTGCATATGGTAGCCTATGGTTCATGGCTATGTCCTATTGACACATACTTTACCTGAAGTCAAGGTAATAAAGTTGCTAACTACAGAAAGACATAAGATTGCAGTGTTGTTGTCATTACTTACATTAGAAGAAATGGTTGCGTGTGATGTCAGCACGTCTTTGCCTGCCCTCTGCTGCACTGGTCCTGTCTACTGGGTGATGGGGTGGTAAGGGATCACCACCTTCATCTGAGTCTGGCTCAATTGGTTCAACCGGTATGCCCCTTCTCGTTGCTATGTTGTGCAACATTGCACATGCGGCCACTATTTTACATGTCGTCTCTGGGCTGTACTGTAGTGCCCCTCCACTCTTATGGATGCACCTGAAGCGGCTCTTCAGGAGACCAAAAGTCTGCTCCACCACACTGCAGGTTTGCGTGTGTTCAGCATGGCACCTCCTCTCTGCAGGCGTTGCAGGGTTTAGGTAGGTCATCAGTATGTAGGAGCGCACTGCGTAGGCACTGTCTCCTTGAATGGACAGAGGGTAAAATGAGTACTGTTGGAATCTGACGTCACTATAACTTCAATGCAACATAGTCATCTATTACTTTACCCACTAGGTATCCTTCGCCAAACTCCCCAGCTAGCAGCCTTGTATGAATCCCACTGTGGCGAAAGATGTAGGAGTCATGTGTGCTACCTGGGTATCTGGCCAGAAGATCGGTGATGATGTAAGAGGCATTGCTAATCACCTGTATGTTCATGGAATTATGGTTTTTACGCTTCCGATAAACATACTCGGTGGCCGATGATGGATAGATAGCTACATGTGTCCCATCTATGGCACCTATGACATGAGGGAATTGAGCAATTCGATAAAAATTGATTTTCATTTGTTGTATTTCCTGTGGGTTGTTGGGGAATCTTATGTGCTCTTGTATTTTGCTCAGCATGGCATTTAGAAATGCTTTGAAGAATCGTGAGAAAGCACTCTGTGAGACCCCTGCTGCTGCTATGACCCCTTGATAGCTCCCTGATGCTAATAGGTGAAGTATGGGTTGTAGATCAGCTATCATGGCTGAGCTTAACCTGTACTCCTCACAGATTTCCTCCTCTGTCTGGTCAAAAAGGGCTATAGGCACTCTGAAAATGCGCTCCTGTCTTCTCCTCCCTCTACTCAAACCTGCCAAGACCCTCATCCTCCTTGCCATCACGTAGAGTGCAGCCATTGTGGAAGAGCGGCTGAGGCATTCTAGGCCTCTTTATATAGGTTGCACCTGGTTAGCACCTGATTTCAATTCGTGGTAAATTGCATGTGCAAAAGGGCGTTCTGAAAATTTTCGCAGTTTGCAACTTTTTGATGCATCCCATTGTGACATGGTTTTGCGTGTTGCAATCACCGTATCACAAATTGCGCCATGATTTTGCGGATCGCTATCTGCGATTCGCTAAACTGTGTCGCAGTTTGCGTCTCGCAAATAGCAATTCGGTATTTCATGACGCTATTTGAGATACGCTGATTGCGACACGCAAAACCATGTCATATTCACAAAAATTTACAATATTTGCGATTCCGTATTTTCACATTGCGAATGTCTTTCATACATCACAGGGACCATTTTTGCATTCGCAAACAGATGATTTTTGCAATTTGCACTGTTTGCGAATGCAAAAAAGCTTGATACATCTGGCCCTTAATGCTATTAAGCACATCTTAACTAGAGGTGGGCGGAATTGGTGAGTTTCATTCCATGGAATTATATTAAAACTCAGCCACTTTCCGTGAAATTTGCCATGGGGCATATTAGACGCCACAATATTCAGGTCATACCCCTTGTACCCTTACTTAGGCATTTAGGGCCACCAAGGAGTATGCAAGGCACTCCAGTGCAGTACATACCCCTCAGAGTGCTTACAAAAGTATGTAAGGGCACCTAGGAGTATCCACTCCAGTGCATATCCCTCAGTGCCCTTACATATTTAGGTAAGGGCACTGAGGGGTATGCAGTACACCTTATGGTGGGCACTGTAATACATTGCATACTCCTCAGTGCCTTACATACTTAGGTAAGGGCACAGAGTGGAATGCAGTGCAATGTAATGCAGTGCATACCCTTCGGTACCCCTACATACTTACATAAGGGCCTGAGGGGTATGCACCGCAATTTAGTATGGTATGCACCACACTACAGTCCAGTGCATACCATTTGGTGCCCTTACGTATGTATGTAAAGGTGCTGAGTGGTATCCACTCCAGTGTATACACCTTGGTGCCCTTACTTAGGTAAGAGTACTGAAGTATATATGCACTGCAGTGATACTTAAACAGGGCTATAAGAGAGCAATATCTCTATGTTTAAAATCACTGCAGATTAAAGTTTAATCAGCAGTGCTTTTGAAAAGTAGAGAGACTGCTCCCTGTCAAACCTCTTTAAGTACCATTATATTGCTGATTTAATTCTGCCGTCGCAACAACAGAGTTAATTAGTAATTCTGCTTTACCTCAGAAAAGAGGATTTACTGAATTACTCTGGTGGAATAAAACATTTGTCCCACCTCTGGTGTTAACCTTCTATTTCATGGGTTTTGCAGCAGTTTCAATACTTTAGAGTTTCTCATTGCTCAAAATGGTGTAATTTCTAATATTTATCTGTTTCTATGCACTTCTTTGCTTGGTTTTACTAGTGTGGAAGTGTCAATTTAAGTGTCACACTTTTGGCATGCTAAGGTCACTTATAAATGCATTGAAACTATGGAAATGTCACATGCAAGCAATCTGAAACATTGGCAGCTATGACAGCCAGGAGCATTGCTAAGTTAGCAGGATACATCTGGTTCTTAAACAAGGGATACTCAGATTTGCTTCCTTTAAAGGCTTTTCTTTTGTGTTATAGACCTCTAGTGCACTGTACAATGTTATGCTTGTGCTGATAAGATAGGCAACAGGTATTTCAGATTTCAGGTTCTGGGAGTCATTTCCAGTTTGGAAACATCTGACCGCCAAACTCCCGATGAGAAGACCACCATGGTGCTGGTGGTCTCCCCACCAGCCCAATTACAGCTTCCCACTGGTCAGCCCTTCGGAAAAGGTGCTGCAGCATTGTTCCCAGCTCATAATTGAGGCAGAGACAATTTTGCCACACACAGGTGTTGTAATTTAATAGCGATTAGATTAAGCATTAGCAGAAGACATCTTGTATTTAGCAACTATTGTGAACATTTCGGGGAAACCATTTTGTATTCATGGCAGCCATTTTCGCTGCCATGTGCTCTATCCTACCTTTTTGTTAACTACTCTTGAAAATCTGTCAAGTGACAAGTTATATTTAGCATCTCCCACTTTCGCACATGCCCAGTAAGATCTGCAGCTGTTAGTAATCAGTAACAGACAGTAATGTGACAACTAGTCCTTGAAAACTGTTAGCCCCCCTACCTGTCGACTGTGCATTTCCATATGACCTTATATGTATGTAAGTCTTGTTTCTATAATTGTACCACCTTCTTTTAGCCCCTGCGTGGGTATAAAAGGACCATGCTCTCTTAGTTCAGTGTGCTACTTCAAACATTACCGAAGGGTGCTGGTTGAACTGTAGTACCACCTCATGAGGTTTAATAAACTTGGTCTTTTATTTCAGTTTCTGTGCCAACTTCTTCCTATATGGTCTGAGGTCTTTGTGCAGGGAAGGGCGAACCCCTTGCACTAGTAGGCCTTGCTGAGGCTTACTTCGACACAGGGTGCACCAGCACCTTTGAAATGTGCACTGTCTGACGCACCCATGGTAGCCTATGGGCTTGCTTGTGCTTTCTAAGGCTTGCATTTGTTGCAGCTGATATTTTTGCTCTAAAAATTTCTGCAACATCACTGAGACTCCTGCACTGCTGCAGAATTTAACTGTCTAGCTGAGATGCTGCTGACACTTGATTGGTCTTCACATTCTCACACTACATTCTGTTTGCCTCCTTAAATGCTAGCTGTCTGCATTGGCGCCACTGTATTTGTTACCTGCATTAGGCCTCTTTCCACATCTGCACTGTAGTGCCCCATTTCCACCTGTAAATAACAGTGCAGCAAGATAAGGTGGCTTTGGCTTATGGCAGGTGATTGACGGCATAAATTAGCCCATCAATCCAGGATGATGTATGGTACCCCTTACACCTTTGCAGGATGCTTTCATGGTGCAGTTCCTAACATAAGGTCTTGATAGCATCATTTTCATCTGACTGGCTGCTAGGATACCTGTTGTGAGTTGTGATGTTTTTAGTTAGGGTTACCAGTTTTTGTTATTTATTTTGATATGTTTCTGTTGCAGTTGCAGGACTTAAGCACAGAGATTTCTAAACATCCAACAAGTTGTTGGTTTTCTGAACTTCAAAATTTTGCAACGGGGGCTGTACTTGCATGTGTTGAGGATGACGTGTGGCAAATTTATATCTTCCTCACAGTTGTGGTGGCCTCACTGAAGGTTTCTGTACAACAGTTGGTGTGATGTCCTCACTCCCTTCTTCAGCTGTCTCTCTATGTTCCAGAGCTGCAGGACCTAGATTTGAAGCATGTTTTGGACTGGCTGCAACTATCAACGGTGTCAGCTTTATGAATGTGTATGTATTCTAGACATTCCTCTACAGAGTGGTCACTTTCTGGAGGTGAATTTTCTGGGTAAACAGTTGTACTCTGACTAAATTTACAAGATTTACTATTACATTTTTTTATCCTTCTATTTGTTGCTAATTGTTTAATAGTACATCACCCTTAATGCGCTTTGAAAGTATATGGACTACTATTATTCTATATCTAGGATTTGGACTTTAAGTTTTTGTTTTTACAAAATTTCTATGGGTTAGTAGTATGTTCATTTTTTCTTACTAATACCCTTCACATAAGCTGTTTAGTATTACAAGTCTACCATTGGCTTACATTGCAAGGATCCAGGAAGGTCTTCAGTGTCAATTGCACCAAAAACACCCAGTAATGGCTTTTGGGCCCAGGTTGCCCTATACACATTCCTCTATAGCACATGGTGTTGAAGTGATGCAGGAGCCACTTCCTGTTCCTTGTGACTCATGCAGATGGCTTGCCATCTTCTCTTTTGTACGAGATCGGAGATTATGCTATCATTTCCCTATCTCCTCAGTTGAACCCTGAGTGTATTCAACCATGTTGATCTTTTCCTACAACCTCTTTCATATTTGTTTCTTTTGGGCCTCAGGCACTGTCAGGGAGAACTTGCCAAACAATTAGTCATGATGCCTAACATATTCCTCTGTGAGGATTTTAAGTTCCTTTTTTGAAAACGTCAGTTCCTGCTGCCAGGATCTTCCTCGCTGTCATTGCATGACATATTGCATTGGTAAAAGGCTGGATGGCAAACATACACTGGGATCCCCAATGGATTCTTCTAGGGAACTGCTGACCCTATTCTCTCCAGCTGTACAGCAAGGCCTACTTCCTGCTGCTGATCTCATTACTGTATGCTAAATCCAACAGTTGATATTTGCTACTCCATTCGCTATTTATGAGATCGCTCAATGTGATTTCCCAAATAACGACTGACTACATAATGAATCACTATTTTGTATTGTGATTCATTACATACATACCGATTAGAGATTACCAAATAGCAATTCACAAGGATTCTCTGTTTTGTAATCAATATTTGATCATTTTGTACACATGGACCTTAGCTCTTTAAAAACACAACAGTACAGTGTATAATATCCAGGATAAAGTTAAAACATGAAATAAAAAAAATAGACATTTTTAATCTAGATGTTGCAGTTTGACTTTACTGTCAATATATTCAAAATAATGTGTTTGAATAAATATCTCATCTCTGTGCATTAAATGGGTGATAATGTGCTATTACATCACTTCCACGGAGGATTCAGTGTCAAATATCATATTATGACATGTACTGCACTGTAGTTATGTGATCTCCCTTCTGCTACTCCAGGCATTTTGTTGAATTGACGCCCATGCCCCAGCAGCAAATTTACAATTTACTCCTTGAGGACGCTCACTTTTGGGCTCTATCTACATGACATCTGTTGTTTGTTTGTTAAGTTCACACAAACTTGTTTTTCTCTTTTTTCACTTGATTTTCCATTCTATTGGGATGGACCTCTGTAGAAGTGGAAGGTGATGACGAGTGGGTGACATTTTATTACTGCAGCACACAATGCTGCAATGTTATTAGTGCCATCAAGGTCAAAAGCGTGGCTTCTCTACAAGCAAAATGAAATGAAGAATTAGTGGAAGACCTAACAGACTCTGAAAGGACCCTTACCATGCAGTATATGTTGGGTCTCACAAAATACCCAGTTGAAGTTCATACAGTTGAACTATATTCACCAGACATACTTAACCCCGTTGCCCATACAGGTCACATGGCTAAACAATTTGCTTGCGCGCTCTAGATGCAAGATCCTAGGGTGTGTTTTTATTTGCTATTTTATTTGTTTGTGATTTCTGTGAACATCAGTTTTTACATGACACTAATAGATAGAAAAACAATGACATCAAACTATGAGCTCTAAATAGGGTAGGCAATCTGATGTTCTTGATATGAAAATCCTTACTGAGTTGGACAGTCAGAGTGTACAAATATTACTACATATTATTCAAAGATACTAAAACTAAGATAATGAACACCATATTATAGCAGGATTATAATCTAGTTTTCAAGTATTCCCAAATAAATGTTCACATACACATTTCTGAGATTCTAACTTCATACTCTTCCACTTAATCTAGTTAATCTAGTTAGCAGCACTGCATTTCATAGTAGGCCTTCACAGATACAGTACATAACTAGAAATAAATGTTTGTGACATCCTTCAAGTGCAGGTGAAATCCTGCTTTTTTCTCATGTGAAAGGACAAAGCTAGGACTTCTAAAAGTTTATTGATAATAAATACATCTAAATGGTTTGGTTTGAAAATGTGCTCAGTGGAGGGAAACGTAACCCATGCATGGGATGTGAAACAAAACGTAATATTTTTTAAAGAAAATGCTAGGTCGGAAAAAAATTGTCCAACATGCTTTAGTATTGTTATGTTAGTAAATGAAATTTATTATGAACATTTTAGGTTTTACATTTTTAATTGACTCTTCCAAAGAAAACAAAAAGTCATTTTTAAAACGTCCAAATAATACCTCATTATAATTATTTTTTAATAATATGTGTTTCCCTTATAAACCGCACTAACTCAAACTCTTGGTATTTTGGGGCTAGGAAAATAAAATACATAGGGCCAGATGTATGTAGCCTTTTTGTGGTTGAAAATAATCCGATTCATAGAATTGGGCAATTGGGAACCGCAAAAGGCTTTTCTTATATACAAAACAAAATTTCATTTGGTTATGCATTACCATGTTTCATTTTAGGTGCGCGTACAAACACAGATTCAGGTGATCATTATGAGTTTGGCGGTCTTGGACTGCCATATTGGCAGCGGCAGTCGTACCGCCATTGGCCTGGTGGTGAAGACCTCCATATTATGACCAGGGCGGTCTTCCCAACTAAATACAACCAATACATCATTAGTATGGCCAGTGCGGTCTGACCGCCGTGGATGGTGGTAAGCACCTTCAGACTAGCAGGGAGCATGTTGCCGCCGGACATATTACAAGGCTGCACACCGTCAGGGTTTCCACCGTGGTCGCACTGCCACCAAAACACTGGCAGAAACGAATGCTATAAAAGTAGACACTCACCTTCAGGAATACAGGGCTGACCGGAGCCACAATGGAACCAGAACTCAAAGTCCTCCCACTGCTTCTGCTTGTAAAACGACTCCAGATCCAGCGACGGCGACGACGACAACAATCGGAAGTGCACACACCTAGCACACACTGGAGGGAAAGACATTAGTACACACCCACACACAACACACACAGCCAGGACTCCCTTCGACGGGCATACATACACATACACGCACACACATTTGAACACATACACCTCAACACACACACACACATAGTACACACACGAACAAACACACACACACAACACCACCACTGTCAAACACATTCATATACAACACCACAGACTCACACAAACACATAACAACCACAACTACACAGACGCTTCGCCAACCATTCTCACTGCACACCTCAAAATAACAACACATAAACATAGCACATAACAACACCACACAATCAACCACCACTAAGATACACCCATACAATGAATGTGTGATCACACCACGACCACCCCACACACAACACATAGGACATAGCCAACACCACACACACAAATGCACACACAACAACCACACAATGGCACACAACACCAACATCACACATCGCACAACAAACAACATGCAATATAGCTACACAAATTGCATGTGACTACACAATCATATCATACACACAATACACACCCATCACAGCGGGACTGATGCCAGGGCTTCACACACACATGCAGGCCATGCACAACAGCACGCACAGAAAACACACCACACACATGTCACACACACAAACTAAGGATGACAAGCACAAAACCGACATGGAGAAAGAAAGGTAGGACAACTAGTGTTCGATAGATGCCAACATCTAGCTCGCCCAGATGTATTAAATATTTCTATTAAATAGAAATATTTAACTATGTACATATTAGCCCATAGGCAAGTTCAAAGTGCGAAGTGCCAAAGGCACATTAGGCATCTTACTGTTCCCCAACTTGTCTCCTGGCAGCAAAATGACCTCCACAGCGTAGGAGCATCAAGGGGGCAGGCAGGCACCTCAGTGGCAAGGGGTGGTGCTGGGGGGAAGTTTGGGCTTGCGAGGGGGGTCCATGGGTTTGGGTTTGGGCTTGGGAGAGGGGGTCCTTGGGGTTGGATTTGGGTGAGGGTCCTTGGTTCTTGCCTTGGGAGGGGGGCCTTGGCCTGGGGGGTTGACTTTTCTACAGGGAGAGGGGCAGGGGCAGTAGCAGGGGTGGCACAGCAGGACTTTGAGGTGGAAGGGCTGGACACAGATGGCTCTGGGACCTCACTGGGTGGGAGAGGCATAGGGAACAGGGAAAACTAATTCAGGAAACATTTCTTTGCCACACAGCGGCGGCCATGGGAGTGGGTGTGGGAGTGGAGAGAGAAGGAATGGTTGTAAGATGTGTCTTTGTGGTTGTGTTCGGTGCAGGTGCATGTGTGGAATGCTTGTGTGTTCTGGGTGTCTGTTGGGTGGGCGAATGCAGATGTTTATATGTTTTGGGAAAGGGTGGGGAGGAGGTGCTGGGAGATGCCATGCTGGATGGGTAACTGTCTGCTTGGGGGGGTGTCTGCAGGTATGGTACATGTGCTGCATGTGGGGTTGTCGGTGGTTGTGGTGAGTGCGGATGTGGTGACTAGGGTGTATGTCTGAGGGTCTGAACTTGTGGTGACTGGGGGTAAGATGGGACTGGTGGCTGGATTTACAAATAATGTGCTGGCTGTTGGAGTGTCAGGTGTAGTGTCTGTGAAGGAGGAGGTGGTGTGGGGGTCTATGCAGGGAGGGGAGTAGATGTTGTTGTATCTGCAGGTGGTATTGTCTGTGTGCATGCTGGTGGTGGGTCTTGTGGTGCTTGTGTTTGTTAGTGGCAATCATGTCTGTTGAGGTGGATGCATGCCTGTGGGAATATGTGCTCTGGAAGGGTGTGGGGAGAGGGGTTTGGGATTGGGAAGAGGAAGGTGGAGGGGGGACAGTAGAGAAAGCGACACTGGCTGCCATCAGTGAGGATACCAGGGCCTGAAGGGATCTCTGGAGGCCAGCGATGGCACTGTGAATGCTTTCCAGGAACACATTGCTCTCTTGTACTTGAGCTGTCAGTCGCTGGATGACATTCACAATGGTTGACTGACCCACAGAGATGGACCTCAGGAGGTCAATAGCCTCCTCACTGAGGGCAGCAGGGATGACTGAGTCAGGGGTAGAGGTGCCAGTGATGAAGGAGACGCCCACCCTCCTGGGTGAGTGGGCACGGGCAACTGGGTGAGGAGCAACTGGGAGGGCAGTGCTAGTAAGGCGGTTGGTGGGCAAAGATGATGTTGGGGTGGTCCACGATGAGTCTGCCCCTGCCAGGGAGTGTTCACTGGAGGATGATTCTGTAGATGATGGTGTTGGATCCGTTCTCCACCATGGCACTCCGATTGCCCTCCGTCCCACTGGCTCCCTTGTTGTCTGTGGTGCCACCTTTCTGGGTCCCGTGGGCTGCTGCTTCCCCACTCACCTGTGCCTCTTCTCCTCCACCGATGCTCATGCACACAATGAGAGAGAGTGAGATGGAGGGAGAGAGAGAAAGAGAGATGGGGCAAAATGGTTAGCATACACCTCCCATTGAAAGAACTAATTATGTACATCTGTTACTATACATATCATGGCTAAGCAATCACATTTGCAAGGACACATTACCTACATCATCTCATGACAGGGCATTGCTTCCCACACCTGCCTGGCAAGCTTCACACCTACAGCAATACCAAAGTGGGACAGCACTACTAGACTCATCCCCATGATGCCAACCTACGCCCTCTTAAGCTGGCACAGCATGCCCTGGATGCACTATCACATCATGCCTAATCACACCTTACCTCACCAGACCCTTATCATCCACTGGATGTGCAGGTTACACAACAATACACTGCAGTCCCCTAATACCTTAATAGTCCATGCCCACTGTCAAAGGTCCATCACAACTCCAAACACTGAGCACACAACACTTACCTGTCCTTACACATAGCTGCCCACTCAGTATCGTGGGGCCATCACGGGGGACAACTCAGATTTGGCCAATACCAATCAGACACCTAGACACTTCACATCAGATGTGTCATGCAATACCCAAACCACTCCTAATCTGCCGCCAACTAATAGCAAAGCCAAGCTGTAAGAGTCACAGGCCATCAGAAGTGCCCACAACCATCCATGTCGCCAGATGTAGGCAGTCAGTCAGCAATGCAGCAGAGGACAAGCTAGGGCTTTGTCATACATGCCATATACACACCATGGTGACACATCAGGGATCAGCCAGGGCACTTACCACCACCAGTACCAACCCATACTTTGGAAGGACACCCACCCACAAGTACAGCCCCCAGGAATGTTAGAACTGTGCAATCATACCTCATCAAATCTACATGTTTCAGTATCACAGGTTGCCTACCTACACATACCCTACAGTCAGCACATCACCTATTTATGCCTAGTCAGCTCTCAGGACAGTATCCTTGTTCCATGAATGACAGTGCAGTGGTGGTACTGTAATACAGTCCCACCATCTATCTAGACCAGTTACAGTACATGATCTACATAGTCCCAGGAATGGAAGGAGAATCACACAGTTTGGCTTCACAGATGGGAGTGGACTTACATCACGGAGCCACTGATGCAGATGGCTGGAGCTACTCATATACAATGCTTAGAGTACTATTGACACTCGCATTCATTGTATGGCCAGGTTGGAGTCACACATATGCCTGTGTCATTTGTGCATCTATACATTACAGACTGTGAGAGATATGGAACAGGGAGATGAAAATCCACTGACAGTAGAACATGGGGACACAACTACAAAACATACTCAGCAAGGGTGCCTATTGGCCATTTCCAAATGTTAATGAACATTTAGCATTAACTGCAATGCCACTTGGGCAGCACTTAGGCACCCAATCCCAAATATGGCCAGCCAAGTCCCAGGATACAGTCAGTACACACACCCTTGTGGCTGCTGTGCTGCCCTCAAACTCCCATCTACCTGAGGGTAGGCCACCACCAAAATGCAGGTCATTAGGTGGATCAGGGTACGACGGACCCCTCCCTCAGTGGGAGGAGATGCCCAGCTGGGCCTCCACCGTCTTCCTGGCCCAGTGTCTCAGGTCCTCCCACTGCTTGTAACAATGGGCGCTCTGACAGCTACACACTTGCCTTAGAATGCACACCAAATCCATTTATTTTGATGGCCGTTGACCTGCATGGGTGACACAGACAGAAGGAGAAAGTCAAGTAGACTGGTACCATACCAAAGCAATAGACTATAAACATCAAACCCAGCAAATACCCAGACATACCCATCATCATGTTTCACACAGCAAAACTTCATGCTCCCTGTATGCATGTGCTCCCTGACCAGCACATGTATGCCATTCACCCTCATACATAACCCTATCACACATAACTATGGATTTGGGCTCATCTTCTCCTCTGGTGCCCCATAAAGCTGTTCATACAGGGGTAGGACCTCATCCACCAGCCTCTCTAGTACTTCTGGGGTGAAGACAGGCATCCTACCACCTGCAGGACGTGGCATGATGGCTCCCAGAGACAGTACACAGCAGCTCAGCTCGTGGAGGTCTTGCTTGCTAGAGTGTCCGGTGTCAAGTGAGCTAGACTGCAGAACAAGGCTTACTGTTCAATGCCTAAACATTTTCCCATGGCCCAAGGACACATGGCCTGTGCTACCTACAGCTGTGCCACCTACTCTCAGGATTTCTTCCTCCATGATCCCACTCATTACCTGTTTGTCACTCAAGTCACAATGAACACCATTGATCACAGCCACTGCATATGTATATTTATTTGTACAGTAATAAAAGTATGTTTACCTGTTTGTCAAAGTGGAATGGGCCACAATCCAACAGGCATTGTAAAGGACTGCAGAGGGAGGTATCCTCTGCAGCAGACACAGTACAACAGATATGTGCCTGGACTGATGTAAGGGAGTCCCTAGTGTTGCCACACACCAGAGTAAATCTACACATCCGACCTGCAAAAAGAACATTACAGAGATCACCATCAGGATAGTAGGCATGGTAGAAGTTAAAGTATATATGTAGTCCATAGTGGACATGCCCAGTGTAGCAGACAACTAAACAGGGCACGAAAGATCCCCCCTCTAAAGCACCAGTCACAGGAAATACATTAGCAAACACTGTACGTGGCACCTTTCTTGTGCTAAAATCCACAATGTGCACAGTAACCAAAGGTTACAGAACATGCATTCCTCAAGCAATAGGTATGAGTGTCAAAAATAAACAGTGTACAGTCAATAGCTGGAATGACATGAGAAAAGGAGTATGCAGGACACATTACACAATACTAGCCTGTCCATGACAGATGTGATGCATTTCAATTGAAGAGAGTACACATATCAGAGAGAATACATTACAACTCTGCACCTTACATGCAGTCAGTCACCTCCCACAACACACACATGGGGAAATGAACACCTTACACCACCACTGATATAACAAATCAGGAGGCCCATAAATGAAAAATCTATGTTGAAATACTGGACATGCAAATACAAAGACAACATACCTGTATGTTGTAGGAAATGTTACCCCCATTTTTACTGTATGTATGTTTGTTTTTGCCTGTGTCACAGGGATCCTGCTAGCCAGGACCCCAGTGCTCATAAAGTGTGCCCTGCATGTGTTCTCTGTGTGGTGCCTAACTGTATCACTGAGGCTCTGCTAACCAGAACCTCAGTGGTTATGCTCTCTCTGCTTTCCAAATTTGTCACTAACAGGCTAGTGATTAATTTTACCAATTCTGATTGGTACATTGGAACACCTTTATAATTCCCTAGTATATGGTACTAGGTACCCAGGGTATTGGGGTTCCAGGAGATCCCTATGCGCTTCAGCATTTCTTTTGCCACCCATAGGGAGCTCAGACAATTCTTACACATGACTGCCACTGCAGCCTGAGTGAAATAACGTCCATGTTATTTCACAACCATTTTACACTGCACTTAAGTAACTTATAAGTTACCTATATGTCTAACCCTCACTTAGTGAAGGTTAGGTGCAAAGTTACTTAGGGCTAGATGTAGCAAGCATTTTGCATGGTGCAAACTGAGAAATTTGCAGTTTGCGCCTTGCAAAATGCCCATCGCGATGCACATTCACAATTTGCGAGTCGGTACCGATTCGCAAATTGTGAATGCAACTCACAAATAGGAAGGGGTGTCTCCCATCACTATGCTAAATTGCTTTGTGACTGCGAATGGTTTCGGTACTTTTTTTATTTTGCAACTCGTTTTCTTTTAAGGAAAACGGGCTGCAAAATAAAACAAAACAACTGCTTTATTTAAAAAGCAGTCACAGGCCACCATCCCTGTGAGTGCAAGAACTCGCTATGGGGTCGCAAAATGCGACATACCTCATTAATATTAAAGAGGTGGGTCTTTGCGACCTCATAGCGAATTGCAGACGGTGTCTGAGACACCGTTCTGCATCCGATTTTGCGAATCGGAAATTGCGAGTCGCAGCGACTCGCAATTTCTGATTCGCAAAATCGGAACTACCTACATCTGGCCCTTGGTGCGTTGGCACCCTGGCACTAGCCAAGGTGCCCCCACATTGTTCAGGTCAATTTCCCCAGACTTTGTGAGTGAGGGGACACCATTACACGCAAGCACTACATATAGGTCAATCCCTATATGTAGCGTCACAATGGTAACTCCGAACATGGCCATGTAACAAGTCTACGATCATGGAATTGTCACCACAATACCATTCTGGTATTGGGGGAACAATTCCATGCATCCCCAGGGCTCCATCATAGATCCCGGGTACTGCCAAACTAACTTTCCGGGGTTTTCTCTGCAGCTACCGCTGCTGCCAACCCTCAGACAGGTTTCTGCCCCCCTGGGGCCTGGGCAGCCCAGTCCCAGGAAGGCAGACCAAAGTATTTCCTCTGAAAGAGGGTGGTACACCCTCTCTCTTTGGAAATAGGTGTGAAGGGCCTGAGAGGAGTAGCCTCTCCTGGCCCCAGGAAATGCTTTGAATGGCACAGATGGTGCCCTCCTTGCATGAGCCAGTCTACACCGGTTCAGGGATCCCCCCAGCCCTGCTCTGGTGCAAAACTGGACAAAGGAAAGGGGAGTGACCACTCCCCTGACCAGCACCTCCCAGGGCATGGTGCCCAGAGCTCCTCCAGTGTGTCCCAGACCTCTGCCATCTTGGATGCAGAGTTGTGAGGGCACAATGGACAGCTCTGAGTGGCCAGTGCCAGCAGGTGATGTCAGAGACTCCTCCTGATAGGTGCTTACCTTTCTCTGTAGCCAAACCTCCTCTGAGGGCTATTTAGGGTCTCTCCTGTGGGTATCTCATCAGATAACGAATGCAAGAGCTCACCAGAGTTCCTCTACACTTCCCTCTTCGACTTCTGCCAAGGATCGACCGCTGAGTGCTCCAGGACGCCTGCAAAACTGCAACAAAATTGCAAGAAGACTACCAGAAACATTGTAGCACCTCATCCTACTGGTTTTCTCAACTGTTTCCTGGTGGTGCATGCTCTGAGGACTGTCTGCCTTCACTCTGGACTGGAAGCCAAGAAGAAAGCTCCTGTGGGTCGACGGAATCTTCCCCCTGCCAACGGAGGCACCAAACTTCTGCATTACAGGTCCTCTGGGTCCCCTCTCATCTTGACGAGTGTGGTCCCTGGAACACAGGAGCTGGATCCAAGTGTCCCTGACAGTCCAGTGGCCCTTCTGTCCAAATCTGGTGGAGGTAAGTCCTTGCCTCCCCACGCCAGACAGTAATCCTGTGTACTGCTTGAACTGCAGCTGCTCTGGCTTCTGTGCACTTTTGCAAGACTTCCTTCGTGCACAGCCTAGCCCAGGTCCCCAGCACTCAGTCCTGTATTGCCCAACTCAGTGAGTTGGACTCCAACTTTATGGGACTCCCTTTTGTTGTTCTGAGTCGACTGTCGTGCTCAGATCTTCTGAACGCCTGTTCAGGTGCTTCTGCGGATGCTGCCTGCTTCTGCATGTGCTCCCCAATGTTGCTGAGCTCCTCCTCCAAGGGTCGGCCTCCTGGTCCTTCCTGGGCGCTGGCAGCACCCAAAATCCTCACCCGCAACTGTTGCAGCTAGCAAGGCTTGTTTGCCGTCTTTATGTGTGGAAACAACTCTGCATCCTCCAGCATGCCGTGGGACATCTTCTGACCAAAGGAAAAGTTCCTGACACCTTCCTTTATTGAAGAATCTTCGGCTTCTTCCACCCGGAGGCAGCCCTTTTGCACCTTCATCCGGGGTTTAGTGCGCTCCTGCCCCCCCTGGACACTTGTGTGACTCTTGGACTTGGTCTCCTTCCTTTACAGGTCCTCAGGTCCAGGAATCCATCTTCAGTGCTTTGCAGTCAGTTGCTGTATTTGCAGAATCCCCTAGTTCGACTTTACTGTCTTTCTGGGGTAGTAGGGTAACTTCACTCCTACTTTTCAGGGTCTTGGGGTAGGGTATCTTGGACACCCTTAGTGTTTTCTTACACTCCCAGCGACCCTCTACACACTACACTAGGCCTGGGGTCCCTTTGTGGTTCGCATTCCACTTTTGAAGTATATTGTCTGTGTTGCCCCTAGGCCTATTGTCTCCTATTGCATTCTATTGTGTTCTACAGTGTTTTTGACTACCTTTCTAACTGTTTACTTACCTGAGTTTGGTTTGTGTGTATATTTTGTGTATATTACTTACCTCCTAAGGGAGTATGTCCTCTGAGATACTTTTGGCATATTGTCACTAAAATAAAGTACCTTTATTTTTAGTAACTCTGAGTATTGTGTTTTCTTATGATATAGTACCTAGTTCAGCCTAAGCTGCTCTGCTATAGCTACCTCTATCAGCCTAAGCTGCTAGAACACTTCTGATCTACTAATAAGGGATAACTGGACCTGGCACAAGGTGTAAGTACCACAAGGTGCCCACTATAAGCCAGGCCAGCCCCCTACATATCTTACTGAAAGTACTGATTTATGAGCTCGGCCCTTGACTCAGCTCCACCTTCCTCATCTGCCTCCTCATCCCTCTCAATATTAGCATCACCAGCGACTGGTCCAGTTGCCTCCTCCTCTTTGTCTAGTAAGAGTATCTGACATCTAAGGGCTAGAATGTCGAGCATGCAGCAGACTACTATGATCTGGCATACCTTTTGGGAAGTGTAGAGGAGGGCAGCTCCAGAGACGTGAAGGCACCTGAATATGGCCTTCAGGAGACCAAGGGGGTTATTCTAACTTTGGAGGAGTGTTAATCCGTCCCAAAAGTGACAGTAAAGTGACGGATATACCACCAGCCGTATTACGAGTTCCATAGGATATAATGGACTCGTAATACGGCTGGTGGTAAATCCGTCACTTTTCTGTCACTTTTGGGATGGATTAACACCTCCTCCAAAGTTAGAATAACCCCCCAAATGTCCTTTCTATTACATGCCTCATCCTGCCATGGGACTTATTGAAATGATTTCCCCCTTCAGTGGCAGGGTACCTCACTGGTGGCAACACAGTTTTGCACCGAATTAGAGTTAAAAAAAATGATGCTAATTCGGTGCTAACAGAGTATAAATATGCCCCAGAGTATACATATGCCCCTAAATATGGCATTAAGGCCATAGAGTCATTTTTTGCACGAGAACGCCTACCTTGCATCTCATTAAGGCAAGGTAGGTTTCCACTTCCAAAAAATGAATTTAACTCCATAAATTTGGCACTAGACGGGTCTACCACCAAAGTACAAATATGGATTTAGTTTGGCACTGAATTAGAGTAAAAGAAATGACTCTAATTCAGTGGAAACAGAGTATAAATATGCCCCTTAGCGTTAAAAAATGACGCTAATCTGTTTAGAGTCATTTATTTTGACTCTAACCTGCCTAACGTCATTTTTATTTACGCTAGCCTACCCTTTGCACCAGCTTGCACAATTCCATAAATATGGTGCCCAGCTGGTGCTAAAGATGGTGCAAGCCGATGCAAAACATTTTGGTGCAAAACTGCGTTAGTGCAGTTTTGCACCAAAAAGTATAAATAAGGCCCTAAATGCTTACATACCTATGAGCCAAACCCTCTCCCTCTGTAGATGTGTCAACATGTGTGGGACAATGCTGTTGCTCAGAATGTAGGAGTCATGCACAATCCATGAAACTTGGCTATCACTTGAGAGATGTACTGGTCTGCCACACACACCTGCACATTGATGGAGTGGTAGTTTTTTTGGTTCCTATTCACCTGTTCATTGGCACTGCGGGGATCAAAGGTATATGTGTGCCATCTATGGGCCCTATCACATAGGGATGCGTCCCACATCATAGAAATCTACCTTCACATGGGCCAATTCCCTTAGTTGGGGGAACCTGATGTAGCTGTCCAGGTGTTTCAGAAGAGCACACAGTACATCCTTCAACACAAGACTGAACATTGGCTGTGACAACCCTGCTGCCAAGCCCACTGTCATTTGAAAGGAGCCTGTGACAAGAACGTGTAGCACTGACAGAACTTGAACTGTGGGAGGGGTGGAATAGGGATTATGAATGGTAGGCAATAGATCTGTCTCCAACTGTGTACATAGTTCCATGACGGCCTGATAATTCAGAGGATAGGTCTGAATTATGTGCCTCTCCTCCAGGGTTGCAAGGTCCACTAGGGGATGGTACACTAGTGCATGTCTCATTCTCCCCAGGACAGGGTATCTAGGATAGAGAGATGAAAAAGCACAATGTGAAATGCACACCACACATGTTGCCACAACACATCTAACTTGCACACACCTAACAATGTCCACATGGAGCACACTGCTGGCACATACCATATTGGGCACGCTGAAGCGGCATGGACTTCTCCCTTGATGCACATTGCTGCCACATATCAATAGTGTTGACATACATCACATGTGTCAAGTTCCATATGTAGTACACTGACATTTCCTGCACTGAGCCTGTATGTAGTCATGCCATATACCTATAGAGTGACACTGCCAATCAGCCGACAAGTATCTGGACATGCTGGTCATCAGGCACCCAGCCACATAGGGTCACTGTGTCATGCATCTGACATGTATGTGCCAAAACATTATGGCACCACTTAGGCATAGTCTGCTATCTGCTGCATGAGGTGTGTGGCACACTTATTTTACTCCTTAATGGCATGAAATGTGCCTAAAATGGCAGCCGCCTAACCTGCAGCACTGGACAGGTGGTAGTGATCTAATTCTACCGGCGTATGTCATCATGGCGGTAGGTGGTTGCAATGTCTCATTGGGTAATCTTGCTGCATATGGAAGACTGTGGCCAATGACGATCACAGCTGGCGGTGACAATCCTGTACGCGGCAGCCGTGACCACCAATTTTTGCAGCCTAGCTCACTTGACTCCTGACATTCTAGCAAGCAAGACTTCCATGAGCTGAGCTGCTGTGTACTGTCTCATGCCACATCCTGCAGGTGATAGGTCCCCCGCCTTCACCCTGGAAGAACTAGAGAGGCTGGTGGATGAGGCCTACCCCTGTAAGAACAGCTTTATGTGGCACCAGAGGAGCAGGTGAGCCCAATGCCATAGTCATGTGTGATAGATGTGTGTGAATGGCATATGTGTGCCGGTCAGGGAGTCATGCATGCAGGGGGCATTGAGTTTAGACGTGTGAACTGTGAGGATGGGTATGTGTGGGCATTTGGTGGGTCCGATGTTTATAGTGTTTTTGGTATAGTGCCAGGCTACATGACTTTCTCCTTCTGCCTGTGTCACTCATGTAGGCCAATGCCCATCAAAAGAAGGGGATTTGGTGTGCCATAGCCAAGCAAGTGTGGACACCAGGAGTCCATATCTGGTGGCGCACCCATTGTCACAAGCGATGGGAGGATCTGAGACGCTGGGCCAAGAAGACCGTGGAGGCCCAGCTGGGGATGTCCTCCCAATGAGGAAGGGATGCCCATCAGACCCTGACGCCACCCTAATGGTCCGCATTTTGGCTGTGGCCTACCCTGATGTGGATGGGCGTTTGAGGGCAGCACAGCAGCCACAAGGGGGTGAGTACTGACTGTATCCTGGGACTTGGCCGGCCATAATTGGGATTGGGTACCTAAGTCCTGCCAAAGTATCATTGCAGTTAATGCGAAATGTGCATCAACATTTAAAAATGGACAGCAGGCAACCTCGCTGAGTATCTTTTGCAGTTGTGTCTCCATGCTCTAATGTCAGTGGATTTTTATCTCTTTCTGTTCCATAACTCTCACAGTCTGTAATGTGTAGATGCACAAATGACATGGGCACATGTGTGACTCCATCCTGGCCCTACGATGGATGTGAGTGTCAGTAGAACCAAAGCATTGTGCATGAGCAGCTCCAGCCATCTGCATCAGTGGCTCTGAAGTGTCAGTCCACTCCTATCTGTGTAGCCAAACTGTATATGAGACAGTGCAATACTCTTTCAATCCCTTGGACTATGTAGATCATGTACTGGAACTGGTATGGATAGATCGTGAGGCTAGCATTACAGTACCAACACTGCACTGAGGGCAGGAGTACAGGCTTGAGAGATGACTAGGTTGATATAGGTGATGTGCTGACTGTTGGGCATGTGTAGGTAGGCAACCTGGGTTACTGATACATGTAGATTTGATGAGGTCTGATTGCACAGTTCTAACATTCCAGGGGGCTGTACTTGTGGGGGGGTGTCCTTCCAAAGTATGGGTTGGTACTTGTGGTGGTAAGTGCCCTGGCTGATCCCTGATGTGACACCAGGGTGTGTACATGGCATGTGTGACAAAGCCCCAGCTTGTCCTCTGCTGCATTGCTGACTGACTGCCCACATCATGTCAGCATTGATGGTTGGGGCACTTCTGATGGCTTGTGAATCTTGTGAATCTTACATCTTGGCTTGGCTATTAGGTTGGGGCAGATTGGGAGTGGTTTGGGTATTCCATGACACATCTGATGTAAAGTGTCTAGGTGTCTCACTGGTACTAGCCAAATCTGAGTTATTCTCCATGATGGCCTCACGATACTGAGTTTGTCTGCCATGTGTAAGGACAGGTAAGTGTTGTGTGCTCAGTGTTTGGGGTTGTATTCACTGTGATGGACTTTTCACAGTGTGCATGGACTATTCAGGTGTTGTCCCTGTATGGGACTGATGTGTATTGCTGTGTAATCTGCACATCCAATGGGTTATAGGGGTATGGTGAGGTAAGATGTGCAATCATGCATGGTAATGATAGTGCATCCAAGGAATGCTGTGCCAATTTAAGAGGGCATAGGTTGGCATAATGGGATGAGTCTATTAGTGCTGTCCTACTTAGGTATTGCTGTAGGTAGGAGGGTTGCCAGGCAGGTGTAGGAAGCAGTGCCATGGCATGAGATGATGTAGGTAATGTGTCCTAGCAAATGTGATTGTCTAGCCATGATATGTATTGTGACAGATGTACAAGATTAGCTGTGTCAACGGGAGGTGTAAGTTAACCATTTTGCCTCCTATCTCTTGCTCTCCCTCTCTTTCTCTCTCTCTCTCTTTCTCTCTCTCTCTCATTGTGTGAATCAGCATCATCTGGCAGAGGAGAAGGGGCACCAGTGAGTGAGTAAGCAGCAGCCAACGGGACCAAGGAAAGTGGCACTACTGCCACTAAGGTACCCAGTGGGATAGAGGGCGAGGGGAGTGTGTTAACGTTGAGTTCTTAATGAAATTATTAATTGATATTCTTGCATTCTGAGTGTTGAATTTGCGTATAATATATAATAATGTAGGGAAAAATAATGCACGCATTTGAACGTGCGCCCATGTGAGTGGCCAACAATGTTCATGAGGTAAAGTTATTTATGGCTTATTAGTAAGAAATGTTTAGCTTATGTTTGATTAATGTAGTAATATTTCACATTAAGGGTTATACATTAGGTATTAGCTTTAATAATCGTAGGGCTTAACTTAGCGAAGGACTTGGCCTAGTTGCACGGCCTCATGTCAAGCTGCATTGCTTAGGAGTCTTATGAAGTGGATGCTTAAAGAATTAAATTGTGATTTTCCACTGTGCTGACATTGTTAATGTAATGTGTGTGAGACTGACTTTCTCAGGAGAGAACAATCACCATGCTGACTGGAGTATAAGCTGCAACAGTATTGTTACCTGACGAGCCAGATGATGAGAACAGTACAAAAGGAGCCAATCATCGACATGTGAAACATGTAGTAATAGAAATGTAAATTTGAGGGCTTAGTTTCATTGGATTAAATGTAAACATGCGATCCCTTGACCAATAGGGACTTGGGAAGTAGTTTTAGGAAATCTAACTTAGCCGGACTGCACTGAGGAAAGACAGCCCATTTGCCCATATTCTGTCTTAAGAAGAGACATGCTTAATTTTATTGCTCAAAGGGACTTTGCCTTTCCTGAATTTTGATGCGGAATCCTGATGACTAACTCATCGAATTGATGTCCTGAGAACAAAGACTTTCACAGCTTGCTGATCCAAACTAAGGATAGGTATATTAACTATGATGTTGTTTGCTATGCCTATTTGCTTTTGTTTCTAGGTACCAAGCGCTATTTTTATAGGGCCATAGTTAGATGTTTTCCAAATTTGTGTTGGCTAAATTGTTTTGCATGAAGCCCAAACATGCTATTCTAATATGATGTTAGTTAGGGTCCTCACTAAAGAAGTTTAATATATGAAATAACGTTTGATGTCATTTATTTGCTGAATCTAAATGTATGTTATTTCGTTTGCACAGTTATTCTTGTTATTAAATTGCTCTGTAACCTTAGAATGTGGAGTAGCTCAAGCTTTGATTAGATTGCGATTCTTTCACTGCTTTGGTCAGCCAGTGTCGTTTCTGTATGTTTATCAACTGATTTTGACATTAACCTACGTGACATTAGAATTGTTAATATAGGAAAATAATTATTCTAAACTAAAACATAAAGGTGTAGTTATTTATGAATGCAAGGTCATGGTGTGTGACAACTACTGACTCCTATTGATGACTAATGTTATTGATTGTTATTGATTATTGATCTGCATGTACGGGATATATGGTGGGAAAACCTTGAAGCTGGTCAAAAGGTTCATCGACCTATCCCGGTATCCCTTGTAATTTTAATTATTAAGGTCTGACGTGCTAACAGAGATGCTCGCAGCTTGTGGGTTTTTCCCTTAAGAGCCTATAATAGAGGTCCGGTACATGGTTTTGCCTTTCAAAAGCTCATCATCACTGAGATTTGGATTTATTTGTCTCAATGATACAAACTGGGGAAAAAATGTGCCCCTAAGTACTTAAGATGACTTTCCCAGAATTTTGGAGCTTGTCATTGGTTGTTTGAGGATGTTCTTGGTGTTCTAGTGATAGTGTGAATGCAGTAGGGTTTGCCCTTGCACAGCTTATGCAAATTGCAGGTGAATTGTGATGTTTGCGAGGGGTTTGAGAGTTTACGTACTCCAAATGAAGTTGTTGAAGGAGTGTGAGCACTCTGAAGTGTGAGAGTAGGGAAGTCTTTGAACTTCACATGTGTGTGGCTCTTTGTGCTCAGAAATTGTCCATGTGATTGTTGGTATAAGGACCCCGCATGGTCTTAGACTCCGGAGTATATTGAAAAGTGTTTGAGACACTTGAGGGGCCATTATGAGTTTGGCGGTGTTGGACCGCTCCACCGGCGGGAAAGGTGCAACCGCCGACAGGGTGGCAGTTCAGACCGCCGTATTATGAGTCAGGTGGAAAAATGTGAGCAGACCAGCCACTTCACTGCTGCTACTGCCAAAGTGGGAGAGCTGCCGACGATGGCAGGGGCCACCTTCAGGCCTTTAGGCCGACGGAAAGGCCCTTCCCATCCACCATATTACAAAACACCACACTGCCAAGATTTGTGGGGTGGAACCAGGCGCTCATTATTTCAAAAGAACGTCACTCATCGGCACTAAGCTCCTAAGAAGAGAAGCGCTCCTCATGCACTTTAACAGTGAAATACAAAAGATTGCAGAGGGCAGGGTCCACAGCACACAGCCTCTGAGGACACAAGGGACACAGAGGGAGGCAGGGCCCAGCAACAGGCCAGCACAAGGTTTAATGCAGGCAGTTGGCAATTCCTCCTAGTGACCCAGCAGGTCACAGGTCAGCACAGCAGCAGCGGTCCAAGGCGGTTCCTGGTGAGTCCCTCCAGCAGAATTCTGTCTCCAGCTTCAAGCATGTTCTTGTTCCCAAAGTGTTCCCAAATGGGGGGGAAAAGTCCCCTGTAGTTATACTCTGTTTTGCAATGGGTTAACAAAGGAGGGGAGAGGAGGTTTCCCCCTCTCCTCCAGCACAGGCTCCAAACATCAGTTAGAGGTAAACAACTCCTTTGTGTGAGGCCAAGACACAGCCTTTACCGATGCATGTGTGCCCCGCCCCCCCTTCTCTCAGCGAAGGAAGACCATTCAAATTGCAGATGCACCTCTGTGACACCTGCACCCTCCCTGTGTACAGGCTGTCTGAAAAGTATGCACAAAGCCCAACTGTCACTCTGCCCAGACGTGGATTGGAGTCAAACTTCGAAACACCAGTCATAAGCACAAAAAAATGCTCACTTTCTAGAAGTGGCATTTCTGTAATGATAATAAAAAATCCACCTACACCAGTAAGCAGCATTTCTTACTACCATCACAACCATACCAAACATCCCTACGCTCCCCTTCATAAATCACACAATACCCCCTAGACATAAGGCAGGGCATTTCCAATGCAATCCTATGTGAGGGCAGCACTCACATCACTTAGAAACCAAGATAGGCAGTTTGTCAACACCAGGACAGGCCACACAACCAGGCACATGTCCTGTCCTCTACATACATCGCACCTTGCCCACAGGGCTAGCCAGGGTCTACCTTAGGAGTGACTTACATGTAGTAAAAGGAGAGTTTTGGGCCTCGCATGTAGAGTTAGATGCCAGGTCCCTGTGGCAGCAAACTGTGCATGCAGGGCCTGCGATAGCAGGCCTGAGACAGGTTTGAAAGGCTACTTCAATAGGTGGCTCAAGAAGTGCTGCAGGCCCACTAGTAGCATTTAATTTACAAGCCCTGGGTATAGAGGTAGCACTGTACAAGGGACTTACAGGTAAATTAAATGTGCAAATTAGGTATAAGCCAATCATACCAAGTTTACAAGGGAGAGCACATGCACTTCAGCACTGATTAGCAGTGATAAAGTGACCAGAGTCATCACGTCAGCCAAAAAAGGTCAGAAAAATTAGTCAGAGAAGGCAAAAAGTTTGGGAGAAGACCCTGTAGAAAGGGCAAGTTCCAGCACTGTTTAATTGTGTTCCTTGGCCAAAAGTAGATATGATAAACACACCTTTTGATAAATTGAATAAGCTATTGGGGTTCTAACACAGCAAGAGGTGGTCTTCATCCAAAATACAACAACTGTCACAGACTTAGATACATTTTGCTGACTTATTGCCCTTTTATGGATACTTCCATGGATGAAACACGATAAGTACAGTGCATGATTTTAAAACCATCAGACCTGGTATATTGACTGACTTTAATACTTCCTTCCTTCTTCAGTTCATTGTTTTCACATTTCTTTGGTGGAATCCCATTATTATTTTTTTCCTACTAAAAATAAAAGTACACCATGAATGCCAACACAGATGAAAATAATTTCAATCCAAATGGCCAACAATGTAGGGAAGCAGTGGTATACTATTTTAATGGAGTTCTTTTGAACATGTTAAGTGAGACCAGGACTTTGCCATTTTACAGGTTTCAAGCTACCCAAGTGAGGTACTTTCTAGTGGATGATCTGTTTTGAAGCAGTTAATCTATATATCCCAATGGAATGACCACAATTAATGTCCCTTGCCATCTTGTAAATATTAAGCCTAATCAGAGTGAATCAGGCATATTGAAATGCAATGCAGTTGGCAATTGTTAAATACGCTATTCAACGCAATCCACCAATTCTATCAACTGGGTCATCACCTGTGCTGACCCTGGTAAGCATCAGACTGCCAACAGTGTCTTTGTTTTTGGGTTCAAGTGATATTGTTTTGCAAAACACTTCAGGTTTGTATTTGATGTCATCATTGACACCCCTGACACCATAATCATATGTGGTTTCAATGTCTTAATTATTCAAGCTATGTATTGCTTCCTCCCCATCATGTACATCTGGAACCAATTCATTAATGTTCACTTATGTCTAACATTTTTGGTTTCTTCCACTCTACTACAGAAGAATAACCATTGTCTGGGTATTATTTTTCTCCTTCTTGGTACTGTACGTTTGACATTGTTCATTTGCTTTCATAACAAATTGAATTTGAGCAAGACAATCAAAAGCTGCTATTTTTTGTTTACATAATCATTTTTAATGAGCTTTGTACTTTTTGATCTCTTCTGGATTAAGAGCTGGACTCTGTGCTCCCAGGTACAATAAATAAATAAAAAATATGTAAGTATAGCTTAGTTCTTTTCATTTTCATTGCACATAAATACCCAGCTAATCATATATGTATGATGTGTGATATGTGCTTGTGTGTGAGTGTGTTTGTGTATATATATATATATATATATATATATATATATATATATATATATATATATATATACACACCAAGTAAGTCCCGAAATACTGAGGCTCAGAAAAGTGGCGGTCCGACCATGGGAAACCATTAATTAAATCAAACAAATTCTTGTAACCACAAGAAAAGTCAGAACAACTTCCAGTGAAGATAAAAGTTTTAGTGTCACACAGATTCTTCCTCCCGAAGAATCTGTGTGATAGTAAAACTTTTATCTTCACTGGAAGTTGTTCTGACTTTTCTTGTGGTTACAATATATATATATATATATAAAATATATATATATATATATATATATATATATATATATATATATATATATATATATATATATATGCGCAAAACAGAAGAGAGAACTCTGGGTAGTTCCCAAGTTTAGGTGGAAAGCAGCTCCAGTAAGAAGCACCCTGCAACACTAGCGAAGCTCTAGATTTGCTCACCTCAAATATTTGTTTTTTAGCAAGGTTTATAAGCATCAGATTGGCACAGTCCCATCCATGCCAAGCTAGAAAGCAACAAATTATTTTGCAATTTGTACAGCAAAATCCTTAAGCCTAGGATTGGTCCAGTGCCATCCTTTCCAAGTTGTAAAATTACAAAAGCCTTTCACCACTCCAGGCACAGTATTACAGCTTTGGACTGGAAAAATACCATCTAAGCCAACCTGGAATGAGCAAAATCAACCACTGACGTGTTTTGATGACATTACACCTCTTCAGAGAGGTTTAGAATTGTCCAGACAATATGGGGCACCCAGTATAAGTGAAAACAAAACCCTTTCAGGGATAAAGTGATGCATAGACAATTCAAAACAGAAGAGAGAACTCTGAGTAGCTCGCAAGTTTAGGTGAAGAGCAGCTCCAGTAAGAAGCACTCTGCAACACCAGCGTCATTCCAGATTTGCTCACCTCAAATGTCTGTTTTTCTAACAAAGTTTTTAAGCCTAGAATTGGCACAGTGCCATCCACGCCTAGCTAGAAAACGACAACGTTTTTTTGCCATTTGTGCAGCAAAATCGTTAAGCATAGGATTGGCCCTGTGCCATCCTTGCCGAGCTGTAAAATTACAAAAGACTTTAACCACCCCAAGAAGAGTTTTACAGGTATGGACTGGTAAAATACCATCCAAGCCAACCTAGAATGAGCAAAACCAACTCCTCTCTGGTGCCAAAAATAAAAAAGAAATAAGTTATTGTAGCTTAGCTTGGTTCTTTTTATTATCATTGCACATAAATACTCAGCTTACCATATATGTGTGATGTGTGATATGTTTGTGTTTGAGTTTGTATGTGGGGACTTTACTCCTTTTGCCTCATCATTAATTACTTTTCCTCAGCAGTATGCAGTAACCCTATGTTTCCAAGCAGGCTGCAGGAGAAAGATGGCAGCACAACCAGGTATTTCCACCTCATAAGTTTTTATTTCATTTGAACAAGAGTGTAGAAAATGTGCAAATGCTAATAGAAATGTAACAAGCCTTCTACTGACCACCAAGTATATAAGTGAAAGTGATTTTTAAAAGAGACTGGGTTACATGCCCTTCTGAAATCAATTGAAACAAAAGAGATACTTTGTATCGGCTTGCAAGACGTAAACCAAATTCATTAGGCTGCATAGATCAAAGAGTGGAATTCAGGCACGAAAATCCATATTTAATATTTGGAGAAGAAAACATCAGTACACTTATTGAGCAGTTTTACAGGCAGTTTCAAAGAAATATTTGAAACATATATATATCTATATATATATATATACACACATATATATATATACCAGTAGAAGGCGTCAGCCGAAAAGTGTTAACAATTCTGTTCTTTATTTGGAGGGGGTGTGTTGGTGGCACTCGACAATTCGAATAAATCAAAGAGCATCGAACAATGTGAAAGTTGGATCGTTTTATGGGTCAATAGCTGGTTGTACCCTGTTTCTGTGCAGCCGTATTACGAGGAAATTCTCAATTTCGTGTGAAGATATATATATATATATATATAAATATATATATGTTTAGCATATATATATATATAAATAAATATATATCGCTAAACAAAATGTATGTGTTCCTTGAACATTAGAAATGCTAATTGTATTGTTATTCATTATTTATATAATTTATGCACTATCTTTTAATTCCTTTAACTTTATGCATTCTTTCCCTACAAACAAAACTTAAAGTAAAGTACACAAATTTGACAAATTCGAAACTTATAATTCATATTTATAATTTACACAGCACCTTCAAATTACTATATTGCACACCTCTGTACACAATGTTGTCACCTCACTCGCCACACTACACTAACTATAACTTGCTACTCTTTTATGAACTGTCTTGTCATAAATATTGTTATATGGAATGGAATTAGTGGTGCGATCAATGCTATAATTTCACATGGTATAAGTGATGTAATATGCAAGGATATAACCAGTGATTGGCAAAGTCATGAGTTATAGTTAATGGAGTGTAGCCGCTGAGACAAGACAAGAGAAGCAGCTGTTGTTTCATTATTGAACATTTCTTATAATGTTTAGAGAAGGTATGCAGAAGAAGACCGTCTATGAAATTAGAGTAGTCCCCTATTTTGTGCTTTTTGGTTTGGGGATATTGATGCAAAGAAGCCCTGAAATACCATCATGATATTTCATTATGTTCTGTTCTACTATAATTGCTGAAATATTGTTTTTTTCTTCAAAGTTAACATTCATATTGTGTGCTGTTGGATCGGATTTTAATATTAATTCATCTTGTGAATTTGTTCTTATTTTTCTACTGTTCTTGAGTGCGTCTATTCATGATGAAAGAAGAGTTGAGTTCCACTAACTCAACATTCATACATCATACATTCAAAAATATGTTCTTGCTAATCTGTCCTCCTTTACTTCCTCCCAATAATGTAGGAAAGCTTCCTAGATAATCGGTTTTAAAAAATGTGATGCTGCTACCTGACTGGCACTGGTACATCCTACAATGGCAATGCTCCATTGACTGAAGAAACAAATGCAGAAATTGGAAGAACCTCCACATGAAATGGTATTGGTAAAGATAAAAAAGGGTAATTTCTCCAAGGAAAACAATGGAATATATATATTTATTATTAGCGGAAACAATACTGAGTCTTGAAAAACACCATATTTAAATATTTTTCTCTCTGATTCAAATGGCTGGACAAAGATGCTCTGGGCACAACTGGAGAAAGATGATTCTATCCATCTCAGACTTAGGCCCATATTTATACTTTTTGACGCAAAACTGCGCTAACGCAGTTTTGCGTCAAAAAAATTAGCGCCGGCTAACGCCATTCTGAAGACCATGTGGGCGCCGTATTTATTGAATGACGTTAGCCGGCGTTAGCCGCCGGCGTCATCTGGTGTGCGTTAAAAAAACGGCGTACACCAAGCAGCGCCGGCGTAGGGGGGTATGGGGCTTGGGCGTCAAGAAATGGGGCAAGTCAGGTTGAGGCAATTTTTTCGCCTCAACCCGATTTGCGCCATTTTTTTTCACTCCCAACCCCCATAGAAATGACTCCTGTCTTAGCAAAGACAGGAGTCATGTCCCCTTGCCCAATGGCCATGCCCAGGGGACTTCTGTCCCCTGGGCATGGTCATTGGGCATAGTGGCATGTAGGGGGGCACAAATCAGGCCCCCCTATGCCACAAAAAAACAACAAAAAAAACCACTTACCTGAACTTACCTTAATGTCCCTGGGATGGGTCCCTCCAGCCTTGGGTGTCCTCCTGGGGTGGGCAAGGGTGACAGGGGGTGTCCCTGGGGGCATGGGAGGGCACCTCTGGGCTCCTTCAGAGCCCACAGGTCCCTTAACGCCTGCCTTTTGCAGGCGCTAAAAAACGGCGCAAAAGCGGCCGTACGTCATTTTTTTTGACCCGCCCACTCCCGGGCGTGAATTTTGCCCGGGAGTATAAATCCGACGCACATGCCTCGGAGTCGATTTTTTAGACAGGAACGCCTACCTTGCATATAATTAACGCAAAGTAGGTGTCCACGCTAAAAAATGACGCTAACTCCATGGACTTTGGCGCTAGACGCGTCTAACGCCAAAGTATAAATATGGAGTTAGTTTTGCGTCGAAATTGCGTAAAAAAAACCGACGCAATTCCGGCGCAAACGGAGTATAAATATGCCCCTTAGAGTGTCTAGGCCAATTTCTTTGAACGCAGTGTTGATGAATGGGGCAGAGAAAGGTAACAAAACTGCCTTCAGAACTATCTCCGTCAACTAATCCTAATACATCTTCCAATTGAGATAGCTCCACTAATTTGAGCATATGCAGGGTGAAAAGTATTATTTGATTCCACAAAGGCAGAGTGAGGTTTGAAGAAAAGTTTCTCTAGGATTTTCCCCAAAGGGGTGTCATTGAACTGGGCTGAACATTTTTGGGATCCCCTGTTAGTAGTGTTGGTTTCTTTAGAGGTAATTTTTTCATGGTTGCTTTTCATCAGTCTATTACCCTTCAGAGAGATTGAAGATAGAGGTGTGACTATCTGCAAGCACATAAACTGCTTAGTGATTTTAGCAGAGCAAATGTCAGTTGGGAAGCCAAGGTCCAGTTGTATGACAACCATACGTGCTAGAACCATGCATGCCTTAACGCAGTCAGAACCACGGCACGTCTTTACCACACATACCTTTACCATGCATGCCTTTACAATTAATTTTGTTGTAAAAACATGCCTAGTAAAGGAATTTTGGTGACAGCATGTGTGGTTGTGTTATACAACCCCCCCTCTTAACTAACAAAACAACCCCAAACCCTCCCACCCCCGAGGTCTAAAACTACTCCCACCTCTATAAATCTCTCCTGAAAGATGACCCCAGCCCCTCTCCGCCCTGAGCCCTAAAACCCTGCCCCTGTAAAAACGATAAAACAACTCCTATCCCCTAAAACTCTGGCATCTGTTACAAAAAACATCTACCCTGACCCCCCCAATCAGCCCTGAGTCCTAAAACCTTCCCTACCCCTAAAAACTAACTTACACTGCCACCCCCGCCCGCCTTTAGCCCTAAAGCCTTCCCCATGCCTAAAACCTATCCCCAATAAACCTGGCCCGGACCCTCCCTGCTCTGAGCACTAAAACCCTAAACCCTGTAAAAAAAAACAAAAAAAAACTTCCCTGACTACACCACTCACCCTAAGCCCTAAATCCACCTCACACCTAAAAACTGCCCCCTAAACCCTGCCCCAGCCCCACTTACCTCACTGCGTCCTCTCCCAATCCTATCTGCTCCGTCCATTCGCACCACTAGACCGCTCTCTGCCTTAGCTACGCATATGCATGGTTTAGGCATATGCGAGGTTAAAGTAGACATGCAGCCAGTCGTGGTTAAGGCAAGCGTTCGGTTTGCATGCTAAACACACGTGTGGCTTAGCCGGCGTTGTAGAGGTCGCTCCTCCCTGGGGTCCTGGAGGAAGTTATGCTTGTTATTACTTGAGTGGTGGGTATCTTACAAAAACGTAAAACTAAATTTGTAAAGTGAAGGGAAGAGTAGAGGTGTTGACACTATTCTTCTTCCAGTTTAATGTGTATTTGGTCTCAGGTCTTCTCGATTTTAATAATGAAGATGTTAAAGTGCTGGTCACATATTTGCTGTGGCGAAGACAATAATGAATTTGAGATTACAGGGGTGGAGAGGTCAACAATATAGCTGAACAGTTATGTCATCTTGTTAGAGTCTTAAGTGACAGTTTGTATGTAATAGTTTTGTTTTGCCACAAATATCTGCTGTCTCTAGTTGGTGAGGTTTCTCAGACAGATCTTTTTCTTTTCCAAAAAGTGTTTAAGCCTCCATTGTCTTTCAACTTTGCGTATTAGGTTAAGAGTGGCTATCTTAGTAGTGAACTAGGGTTTTTTCCTACTTTGTGCGTTGATGCTAAATGTTATAATCTTGACAGGGAGGATTTTATTCAATACATTGGACATACTCTCATTAAGACTTTCTATGGAATTCTTGACATTTACCACCTTTTCATTGTCGAGGGGTAGTGAGGATAATGCATTTTGGATAAAATCTCAAGAATCAAGTTATTTGCAATGTCCAATTATATTGGTAGTCCTCACAAACTCTTATTTATGGTTTATTGGGTCCTTATGAAAAAACGGGTAGCACAATCTTCAGTTTGTGGAAGATTAATGGGTTTGTTGATGTTTGCATTTATGGCAGGTGAACTGAAAAGCGCATCTAATAGGTGACCTGATAAGTGAGTTGGAGACTTGTGTTCCAAGATAAGACTGAAGATTTAGGAAGGTCTTTGAAAATAAACTTGAGGACGATTTTGCCCATTTGGAAACATATGTTAAACTCTCCAAGAATGATGGCAGGTTTGTTTTTCAGGCAAAGGTTAGTAATCGTTTCAGCTTATATGGCAGTATTACCAGCATCTGTTTTCGGAAGTATGTAAATAAACCGATTTATTAATACTAGGCCAATTATGCATTCACAGGTTAATATCCCCCTGAGGCCTAGCTTCCTTTTTATTTTCAGATGATTGCTGTGATGGCCGCTCCACTGATAGATGTATTAGTTTGGGAGACTCTAATCATGGCAAAGTTGGGGAAGGGCTAAGAATTCATCCAACAAATAATTGACATGTGCCAGTTTTCAGTTAGACAGGATATATGTAAGTTGTCAAGTTCGCAAAGATTTCAACACAATGTTTGTCAGGCGACCTCATAATTATAGGAGGCTGGACTGGCTTGTAGTGGGTACCAAGGGGTACTTACACCTTGCACCAGGCCCAGGTATCCCTTATTAGTGTACAGGGGTGTCTAGCAGCTTAGGCTGACAGAAAAAGTAGCTTAGCAGAGCAGCTTAGGCTGAACTAGGAGACGAGTGAGGCTCCTACAGTACCACTAGTGTCATATGCACAATATCATAAGAAAACACAATACACAGATAAACTAAAAATAAAGGTACTTTAATTTTATGACAATATGCCAAAGTATCTCAGTGAGTACCCTCAGTATGAGGATAGCAAATATACACAAGATATATGTACACAATACCAAAATATGCAGTAATAGCAATAGAAAACAGTGCAAACAATGTATAGTCACAATAGAATGCAATGGGGGCACATAGAGATAGGGGCAACACAAACCATATACTCTAGAAGTGGAATTCGAACCACAAATGGACCCCAAACCTATGTGGCCTTGTAGAGGGTCGCTGGGACTGTAAGAAAACAGTGAGGGTTAGAAAAATAGCCCACCCCAATACCCTGAAAAGTGGGTGCAAAGTGCACCTAAGTTCACCAAAGAGCACAGAAGTCGTGATAGGAGAATTCTGCAGGAAAGACCAACACCAGCAATGCAACAACGATGGATTTCCAGACGAGAGTACCTGTGGAACAAGGGGACCAAGTCCAAAAGTCACGATCAAGTCGGGAGTGGGCAGATGCCCAGGAAATGCCAGCTGTGGGTGCAAAGAAGCTGCCACTGGATGGTAGAAGCTATGGATTCTGCAAGAACGACAAGGGCGAGAAACTTCCCCTTTGGAGGATGGATGTCCCACGTCATGAAGAGTTGTGCAGAAATGTTTTCGTGCAGAAAGACCGCAAACAAGCCTTGCTACCTGCAAGGGTTGCGGTTAGGGTTTTTGGATGCTGCTGTGGCCCAGGAGGGACCAGGATGTCACCAATTGTGTGAGGGGACAGAGGGGGCATCCAGCAAGACAAAGAGCCCACTCATAAGCAAGCAGCACCCGCAGAAGTGCCGGAACAGGCACTACAAAGTGGAGTGAACCGGAGCTCACCCGAAGTTGCACAAGAGGGTCCCACGAAGCCGGAGGACAACTCAGGAGGTCATGCAATGCAGGTTAGAGTGCCGGGGACCCAGGCTTGGCTGTGCACAATGGAAATCCTGGAAGAGTGCACATGAGCCGGAGTATCTGCAAAACACGTGGTTCCCAGCAATGCAGTCTAGCGTGGGGAGGCAAGGACTTACCTCCACCAAACTTGGACTGAAGAGTCACTGGACTGTGGGAGTCACTTGGACAGAGTTGCTGAGTTCAAGGGACCTCGCTCGTCGTGCTGAGAGGAGACCCAGAGGACCGGTGATGCAGTTCTTTGGTGCCTGCGGTTGCAGGGGGAAGATTCCGTCGACCCACTGGAGATTTCTTCGGAGCTTCTAGTGCAGAGAGGAGGCAGACTACCCCCACAGCATGCACCACCAGGAAAACAGTCGAGAAGGCGGCAGGATCAGCGTTACAAGGTCGCAGTAGTCGTCTTTGCAACTTTGTTGCAGTTTTGCAGGCTTCCAGCGCGGTCAGCAGTCGATTCCTTGGCAGAAGGTGAAGAGAGAGATGCAGAGGAACTCTGATGAGCTCTTGCTTTCGTTATCTAAGGAATTCCCCAAAGCAGAGACCCTAAATAGCCAGAAAAGGAGGTTTGGCTACCTAGGAGAGAGGATAGGCTAGCAACACCTGAAGGAGCCTATCAGAAGGAGTCTCTGACGTCACCTGCTGGCACTGGCCACTCAGAGCAGTCCAGTGTGCCAGCAGCACCTCTGTTTCCAAGATGGCAGAGGTCTGGAGCACACTGGAGGAGCTCTGGGCACCTCCCAGGGGAGGTGCAGGTCAGGGGAGTGGTCACTCCCCTTTCCTTTGTCCAGTTTCACGCCAGAGCAGGGCTGAGGGATCCCTGAACCGGTGCAGACTGGCTTATGCAGAGATGGGCACCATCTGTGCCCATCAAAGCATTTCCAGAGGCTGGGGGAGGCTACTCCTCCCCAGCCCTGACACCTTTTTCCAAAGGGAGAGGGTGTAACACCCTCTCTCTGAGGAAGTCCTTTGTCTGCCTTCCTGGGCCAGGCCTGGCTGGACCCCAGGAGGGCAGAAACCTGTCTGAGGGGTTGGCAGCAGCAGCAGCTGCAGTGAAACCCCGGGAAAGGTAGTTTGGCAGTACCCGGGTCTGAGCTAGAGACTCGGGGGTTCATGGAATTGTCTCCCCAATTCCAGAATGGCATTGGGGTGACAATTCCATGATCCTAGACATGTTACATGGCCATGTTCGGAGTTACCATTGTGACGCTATACATATGTCGTGACATATGTATAGTGCACGCGTGTAATGGTGTCCCTGCACTCACAAAGTCCGGGGAATTTGCCCTGAACAATGTGGGAGCACCTTGGCTAGTGCCAGGGTGCCCACACACTAAGTAACTTAGCACCCAACCTTTACCAGGTAAAGGTTAGACATATAGGTGACTTATAAGTTACTTAAGTGCAGTGGTAAATGGCTGTGAAATAACGTGGACGTTATTTCACTCAGGCTGCACTACCAGGCCTGTGTAAGAATTGTCAGATCTCCCTATGGGTGGCACAAGAAATGCTGCAGCCCATAGGGATCTCCTGGAACCCCAATACCCTGGGTACCTCAGTACCATATACTAGGGAATTATAAGGGTGTTCCAGTATGCCAATGTAAATTGGTGAAATTGGTCACTAGCCTGTTAGTGACAATTTGGAAAGAAATGAGAGAGCATAACCACTGAGGTTCTGAATAGCAGAGCCTCAGTGAGACAGTTAGTCATAACACAGGTAACACATACAGGGCACACTTATGAGCACTGGGGCCCTGGCTGGCAGGGTCCCAGTGACACATACAACTAAAACAACATATATACAGTGAAATATGGGGGTAACATGCCAGGCAAGATCGTACTTTCCTACAATAATACACTTGATTATGTTGGCGCTATGACAGACGATGACAGTGTCATATGAGGATCAGTAAGAGGGAATCTTGTGGAGGACAAAATTACGATATATCACCCAGATTTTGAGAAGACGTCTCAAAACTTATTAAAATAAACATTGAATTTTCATGTTATGCATGACGTTGTGTTTGTGTTCAATACTGAATACATTTTATATTTTTATTATATTTAAATTACCACATTTCTATTGAAGATGGTAAAGACAGCTCAAGCATGCATTTGCACATTATAGATAGATTGATGGATAGTTGGATAGATGTATTTGTTTTGCTGTCAATGGTAGGTTGCTGTAGGAGACGAATGGTAGTATGAGGCTCAGGGATATGATGGAACTCCGTAGTAGAGGGCTGCAAGCATGACTCCATGACCAGCACATCTGCGCAGTGTATAAATTCTACGGTCCCCCCCATCACCAGGCACCGTTTCACATTAGTGCAGTGCATCTTCTATATTAAAGTTCACCCTGCCATGACTGTAGTGGATATGTCTCTCCCAGGTCCCAATTTGCATCACAGTTTCAGGTGAGCACCACAGGCCTACCAGGTACAACGCATCCAGGGTTAGACTAACACATTTTAAAGCTGGTGTCTGCGTCACAGCATTAGAATGCATTAGCCACTGACTTATAGTGTTCCCGACCACAGAACGAGGCGCGCTGTCCAGGCTCAGCTGCATAGCAGTGAGGGATGGAGCTGGCATGCACTGTGCTAATAGGGAGTGCTGTCTCACCTGTTCCAATGTTTATATACTGCTGTGTATTATAAAGGAACTCTGGTACCCAGCAAGAAAATCAATTAATCAATCGGTCTGAGCGTCTCAATCTATAACAATCCCTGACCCTGCAGGCAATTCGCTACGTGGATCCAAGGGGCGGCGTCTTTACTGTTGCTTTCCTGCAAGGCATCTGAATAAGTCCTGTGGACTGATTCAGACACCACTGCCTGGGGAAAGGCCACCAGGCAGTGGTGTCTGAATTACTCCACACAGCATTCATCAATTCAAATGCAGGTTAATGTTTACATTATTTGCCCAGTCCATTTTGCCTTGTTACAGTGTTTGTATTAAGGGGAGTCTGTGGCAGGCAAAAAATGCCCAGGGTTACTTAGG
This sequence comes from Pleurodeles waltl, assembly GCF_031143425.1. NCBI lineage: Eukaryota > Metazoa > Chordata > Amphibia > Caudata > Salamandridae > Pleurodeles > Pleurodeles waltl. The sequence continues at coordinate 630,834,779 of NC_090439.1, forward strand.
CCCGATTTTATACTTTTTGGTGCAAAACTGCAGGAACACAGTTTTGCACCAAAAACGATAGCATCGGCTTGCGCCATTCCTGAGCACAAGCTGGGCACCATTTTAAAGGAATTGGGCAAGCCGACACTAAACTTGGGGTAGCGTCTTCAAAAAAGATGCTAGCAGGGTGAGGGTGGCAGTAGGGAAGGAGAAGGTTGTGTGCCAAAAAGTGACGCTAGCCTTTTTAGAGGCAAAAAAAATGCCTCTAAACAGACTGGTGCCATTTCCTGGTGCACGATCACCAAAAACATGACTCCTGTCTTAGGGAAGACAGGGGTCATGCCCACCACCCCAAAGGCCAGCACAGGGGGCATGTGTGCCCTGGGCATGGCTATTGCACCCTATGCCATGCAGGGGGCCACAAGTTAGGGACCCCGATGGCAAAAAAAATTAAAAGAAAAAATGCTTACCTATACTTACCATACTTACCTGGGATGGGGTCCCCATCCTCCGATGTCCCTCTGGTGTGGGTAGGGGTGTTCCTGGGGCTTGGAGAGGGCACCTGTGGACCCATTCCAATGTGTTTAACCATGGAAATGGGTCCACAAGTCCCCTAACGCCTGGATTTACCCAGGCGTTAAATAATGGTGCAAAACAAGCTTTGCGCCATTATTTAGCCCCTCCTACCACCTGTGTACCATTTTAGCACAGGGATACAAATGGGGCTATGGGGATAACATCATTGTTTAGATGCACCTACCTTGTATCTCATCAATGCAAGGTAGGTGCACACATCTAAAAAATGGTGCCAACATTAGACGTATGTAACGTCAAAATATAAATATGGAGTTAGGTTTGAGCTGAATTTGCAATTCAGTGCAACAGAGTATAAATATGCCCCTTAGTTCACAAAGAAAATTGAACAGTGTTTATGTTGTTATTGCCATGACTGATGTTTGGCAATTTTGAACTCCTTGCAGGTGTAAAGGCCAAGCTGTCAGCATCTAATGAAATGTTCTTCTCAGATTCCCTGCACTAATACCAGCCTTGACTATATGGTGAAATGTGAGACTACAGATTTCATAAGGCATCAGTGGGCTTCAGCTCTGACTGCTCCAGCAGCCATTGTGGCATAGGTTTCACGACACAACAGAATAAAGGGAATGGAATAATATGATATAACTTTTTTGTTGCTCTTTCATCTTTAGGCAAGTGCATACAAATTGATCTCACGCTTAAGTGAAGCATAATAAATCATACAAGTTAAAGATGTTAAACAGAAATTAATTCTTTATGTTGTTATGAGTGCCATTTAGTTAATGAAATCACTGCAACGATTTGGTGCATAACCAGAGGGAAACAGAATTGAATCCTAGCTGGTGCAGTGGGGAATAGCGATTTCAGTATTATAATGCAACACAGGGGCAGCCTGCGACTGAGAGCACTATAAATATGCATATTATTTTAAAATTGTAGTGCACCCTGTATAAGATAGCCTGTAGCAATGTATGAAGAGATTTATGACCCTGGCAGTTGATGATAAAGTGACAGTAATACCGCCAACAGGCTGGTGGTAACTACCGCCTAATTATGACCATGGCAGTGAGAAGTCCCATGGACAGCCAATGTATCAAGCCAACTGCCAGGGCATTACCATGGTGGTAGCTGTCAACAGCCAGACGGAAGACAAAGTACCGCCCACCATATTAAGACCCTACAATCTACCACATTTTCCAGGGCAGTACCAATGGCATCAAAACCCTGGCGGAAACGCATCACAGAAGAGAAAAGACTCACCATCGGAGACACAGGGAAGAACAATGCCACCATGGAACCCAAACTGCAAGTTTTTCCGATGATCTACGTTATGCACCACCTGGAACACCAACGGCTATGAAGATGACAATGGTGAGTACAGCTGCCTAGCACAAGAGGGAGGTAGGAAAACGAGAGTGCCACACACACACACGCATAACACACTTCCGACACACACTCCATACACACAACCAGCTGCAGACAAAAAACAGTTTGCAACTGATACACGGCAGAATAATGGAAGGACAACAGGAATGCACCAAGGTGAATGTAATAATATCAACAGCTAAAAAATTATACAATTGTCCATGAAACAAATATATACAAATGTACACAAAGGGACACTGCCCAGTCCAATGTTCAAAGGGCCCACATGGCCACAGGGCACAGTCCAAGGCCCAACTCGAATCCTGACTTTATCCGGAATGAACTCTGCAGGGGCATCAGTTTGGAATTGGGCAGGCACCTCAGGGGAATGGGGGTTGGTGGGGGCACCTCAGCCAAAGTTGGGAACAAGCCAACTGGTTCTGGAGGGGGCTCCATTCCCACTTCTCTGTCCTGGGGAGTGCAAGGCCACAGAATCTGGAGTGGGCGACATGTCCACTGGTTCTGGAGGGGGCTCCATGCACAGTTCTCTGTCATGGGGAGTGCAAGGCCACAGTCTCTGGAGTGGGTGACCTTCCGACTGATTCTGGAGGGGGCTCCATGTCCAGTTCTCTGTCCTGAGGAGTGCAAGGCCACAGTCTCTGGAGTGGGGGACTTTCCTACTGGTTCTGGAAGGGGGCCCCTCATACTGAAGCCCCTGGAGGGTGGCCTACATGGCTTCCGCTGGTGGTGATTGCTGCACTGTTGTGGCAGATGGAGGTGCCTCCTAGGCAGCCTCTGCAGGTGTGATGGCTGCACTTCTTCAGCTGGCGGTGGGGGACCGTGACCACTGGTGGTGTTGGAGGTGTCTCCCTGACAGCCTCCACTGGAGTAGAGGGGTTCATCCTCTCCATGATATGGGGCGTGGAATCCTTACCCTTCCTGCAGGGCTTGATGGCTTCTTCCCCTTCATGGCAGGTTGTGCGTTTTCCATAGCCTTCTGAGCAGGAGTCGAGGGCTTCTTCCCCTTCAAAGCAGGAAGTGCAGACTCCTTCCCCTGCTTGGCTGGAGGTGCAGGCTCCTTCCCCTTCTTGGCTGGAGGTGCAGGCTCCTTCCCCTCCTTGTCTGGAGGTGCAGGCTCCTTCCCCTCTTGGCTGGAGGTGTGGTATCCTTCCCATCATGACTAGGTGGTGCCACCACTTTCAGCGTGGACTGTTTGGCTGGCGTGCTGGGCTGGGTCATTGGGACCCTGCTCTTACGGTCAGGACGGGGGGAGGGTGAGGGAAGAGGTCAAGTTGGGCAAGGAAAAGCTTCTTAGGGATGGTGGGGCAGGAGGAGGGAGGAGAGATGGAAGTGGAGGTTGATGGAGTGGTTGTAGGAGGTGTATGTCTACTGGATTTGGGTGCAGGTGCATGGGCAGTATGCTGATGTGAGGTGGATGGCTGTTGGGTGTGTGAGTGATTGCGTTTGTGTCCTTTAGGAGGGGGGACAGACAAGGTGGGAGAGGACACAGGGGACATGTACATGGATGTTGTAGAGGTGTCTGCCAGTGAGGCGTGTGTGCTGCTTGGTGTGGTGATGCTGGTGGTGGATGTTGCTGCAGTACATGCAGGTGTGAGTGTGGATGTGACTGGGAGGGAGGTGGAGGAGGAGGAGGAGGGGGAGACAGTGGAGGCAGTGGATGTTGTTCTGTTTGCAACTGTCTGGTGTTTGTGTGAGTGCTTGTGGGGGATGAAGTGTGGTGCCTGTGTTTGACTGTGCCACTCTTGAGTGCTGTCTTGTGTGCATGCTAGTCCGTATGTGTGCATGGGATGGTTTGGGGTTGAGGAGACTGTGAATGGGAAGTAGTAGTTGGAGGGAGGACAGTAGAAACAGGGACAATGGCTTCCATCAGAGAGGAGGCTAGAGTCTGAATCGATCTCTGTTGGGCCACCAATCCACCGTGGATGCCCTCCAGTAATGCATTGCATTGCTGCATCTGGGATGCCAGCCACTGTATGGCATTCACAATGGTTGATTTCCCTACAGAGATGGATCCCAGGAGGTCAATAGCCTCCTCACTCAGGGCAGCAGGGCTCACTGGGGCAGGGTCTGAGGTGCCTGGTGCAAAGGATATGCCCACCCTCCTGGGTGAGCTGGCACTGGCAACTCGCTGATGGGCTACTGGGAGGGCGGTGCTGTTATGCGGTTGACGGCTGTCCCTGCAGCTGGGGTGGTCACAGAGGTGTCCGTCACCACCAGGGAGCTCAGAAATCTGAGTCTGTGTTGTCACCTCCCGTCTCTGCCGTGGTGCTCCCCTCCCCCTCTGTCCCACTGGTTCCCTCAGCGACGGTGGACTCTGCCTCCTGGGTCCTGTGGGATGCAGCTCCCTCTGTCACCAGTGCCCCTGCTCCTCTGCCAGATGATGCTAATGCACACAAGGACAGGATGACGGAAAAAAGGGGAGAGAGGGAAAATGGAAACACTGGGTCAATGATTGCACCAACACCACAGTTGGCACACACAGCACCGTCATACACAGGGATCAGGCTTAAGCACTACGCATTGCACTGCCAGTGACATGGCTAAATGCTAAGGCAAGATTAGGGTCACACATCACCAACTGCACCCCTCCTGGTACCCAAAAAGCCCTGCCTGAAATGGAATGCTAACAAGCTAAGTTATCTGCATTTGCCATACACCCATTACCCTAGAGTTGACCCACGCTGCAATGTCTGGCCTGGCCTTAGGAGCACCCCCTAACTCACATCCACTACCCGGATCCCACCCCACCTGCCTATTTTTGGGATAATACCCACTGTACTCACCTCCTTGTTGCTGCTGTGATTCCATCAAGCGCCCATCCAGTTCTGGGTAGGCAACTGCTAGGATGCGGGCCATCAAGGGGCCAGGTTCCGGCAGACACCCCTTCCTCGTTGGGAGGCCATCCCCAACTGGGCCTCATTGGTCTTCCGTGCCCAGCGTCTCAGGTCCTCCCACCTTTTCCGACAGTGGGTGCTCCGCCTGCCATAGACCCCCAGGGTCCGCACGTCCTTGGCGATGGAACACCATAATCCCTTCCTTTGATGGGCGCTGACCTGCCGAGGCAATACAGACAGGAGAAATCCATTTAACAAACAGTCCAGCCTGTCACACAAATGGCCCACCATTCCCGTTTCCATCACCATTGGCACACACATTGCCTGGCGCACACTATGCACACTACCACAAGATATTTCCCTCCGCCCTCTGATGACACGATGTTTGCACACACATCTCCATGCATCCTTCCCACATGCATCGTACCTAATGTGTACTCACCAGTCGGTCTAGAGGCCCATATAGCAGTCCATGCTGGGGTAGGACCCCATCCACCTGTCGCTCCAACTCCACCGAAGTGAAGGCAGGGGCCCTCTCCCTGGTGGGTTCCAGACACAGATCACAGCAGCACATGCAGTATAGGTGTTTTCCTGTTGAATGTCAGGAAACCAGTGAGGAATCAGATAGAAAATGGCAGTCACGTCTGCGGCGGTGTACACACTCACTGCCGGCGCAGATCCCCATTGGCTACTGTACTCCATAGAGCCCCATATTATCCGAAGAGTAATTGCATGGCAGTGCAAAACCACCTTCCGCCATGACGCCCAACATTAGCGGAGTTACCTCACTTCCACCTGTCCCTACATACAGGACAGGCGGTCGCCATTTCGGGGGGGGGGCAACGGTCATATCAACAATAACTGCATCACGGATTAGAATGGCACATACCTCGCCATTAACACTGTCCCATTACATTAATGCACCATGGACACTGAAGTTGTGGTTCTATTATTCCAATTGTGACAGCCTACTCACTCTTGTGTCCCCTAGATACCTACCGCTGTGGATGAATAGGAAGTGGAGACATACCCCCGTGTACAGACCCCTTGTGGACTAGGCTACACTGGAGGACAGGCACATTATACTCACCTATAGACTGGACAGGGCCACAATCACAGAGCTGTGTGCCCAGTTGGAGCCAGACCTGATCTCATCTATCTGTCATCCGACTGGGATCCCCCCTCTTGTGCAAGTGCTATCAGTGCTCCATTTCTTGGCAACTGGTTCTTTCCATGTGACTGTGGGCTTGGCAGCAGGAATGTCACAGCCAATGTTATCAATCGTGCTGGCAAGAGTGTTGTCTGCCCGGGTAAAACACATGTGCAGCTATATTTCCTTCCCCCAGGGGGAAAGATTTGGCTGCCTTCTATGCAATGGGACATATCCCCAATATTATTGGGGTGATTCACGGAACACATATTGCATTTGTTCCCCCCGCCAGAATGAACAGGTGTTAAGGAATCATAAGAGTTTCCACTCAATGAATATGCGGATGGTGTGCCTGACAGACCAGTACATCTACTACATCAATGCTACGTATCCTGGGTCGGTGCATGATGCCTTTGTTCTGAGGAATAGTAGCATCCCAAATGTGATGGGCCAACTACAGAGGCACAAGGTGTGGCTAATAGGTGAGCCTTGGCCCCACCCACTGTATTTTAGAGTATGCCTTCAGGTGTTCCCCCCATTGGATTGTGTGAGGCTAAATGTGGTCCCTCAATACCTGCAGGTGACTCTGGCTACCCAAACCTATCGTGGCTCCTGACCTCTGTGAGGAATGCCAGGACAGGGGCTGAGAAACGTTAGAATGAGGCACATGGGCAAGCCAGACGGATCCTCGAGAGGACCTTCGGGCTGCTGAAGGCCAGGTTCAGGTACCTCCATCTGACAGGTGGATCCCTGTGCTACTCACCCGAGAAGGTCTGCCAGATAGCAGTGTCATGCTGTATGTTGCACAACCTGGCCCTCAGACGTCACGTACCTTTTCTGCAGGAGGAGGAGACTGGAGATGCCCCTGTGGCAGCAGTAGACCCTGAGGACAGTGAGAATGAAGAGACTGAGGATGAGAACAACAGAATATCAGTTATCCGTCAAGACTTCCAATGACACAAAGGGGAGACAGAGCAACTGACCATTCCTATGAATATTAGTGTATTCTGCGTGGCTGTAGCATGTTGGCATTAACTTCTCTTGTATCTCAACTTACTGTCACTATGGCTTGTCATTTTACAGATGTTGGTGAGATAACAACTATGTACTGATGTGGTGACTACAGACAGCTACAGGTCATTGTTTCTATGCTCTCACAGTGTTCATATTATTTGCGCTAGATATGACTGCTTCCAGAAATGCATATTTTCAAAACATAAAACACTAGTAGTCAAGTTGTGTTCAAGGGTGTTTATTGTAGTGCTAAAAAATTTATGGGAAAGTGCAATGGAATGGGGTTCCAGTCTGTTTCTAGCACAGATCTATTGTCCAAGTGGCCATAGGAAGGGGAGCAGAGGCAGTTCAAAGTGGACAAGGTGACATTGTGGGGCACAAGGGGGACAATCAGGAGAGTCTCATTTCCTGATGGTGGTCTTGGCAATTGTCTCTGGCTTCTGCTGGTTCACAGGGAACGTTTGCAGGGTGGTTCACCTTCTGCAGGGGGAGGGGTGCTGGTGGCCTGTGGGTCCTGTGGCGGGCCTCCTGCCCACTAGCTGCAGGTGAGGTGGAGGGCTGGTCATTGGACTGGCTAGTGGTAAGGGTCTGCTGCTGTGCTGTTGCCTCCCTCATGATGTTGGCTATGTCTCCCCGCACCTCTGCTATGGGGATCAGGGTGGTTTTAATGCCCTGCAAGTCTCCCTGATCCCCTGATACTGTCCCTCCTACAGCCGCCTGTTCTCCTGCACGCTGTCAAGGATCTTGCCCATCGTGTCTTGGGAATGTTGGTAGGCTCCCAGGATCTCAGAGAGTGCCTCCTGGAAAGTCAGTTCCATGGGTCTGTCCTCCCCCTGACGCACAGCAGGGCCTGTGCCTCTGTCCCCTGAACGGTGTGCCCACTGCCACTGACCCCAGGTCCCTGATTGTCTTGGGTATGAAGTGTGGACAGGAGTCCCTGTACAGGTGGGCGCACTGCTGATTGACGTGTCCTGGGGACAGAGGTGTGGGTATGCTGGGTGGGTGCTCTGGTGTTGAATACTGATGGGGGAGGCTCTCTGGTGAACTGTGAATGGGGGAGTGACCGGCTGTCCAGTGGTCCCTGATGGGCCAGTTTATTGGTCAAGATCCTGAAGTCCAGAGTTAATGTCATCACTGGGGGAATCTTCTGTTGGAGGATTGGATAGTCATGGCACCTCCTCTCCACTGACATTGGCTGCGGCACCAGTGGGTATGTAAGTGATGTACTATGCTTCATGTCTATGACATATTGTACATCCCTATCTTCCTCGATGGGGTTGCCCTGCCCCCTTTTGCTGGTGATGTATTGTGCAATTGTTAGTTTCCCTATGCTGTGCATGCCTTAGTGATGGGTGTCCATGCAGGGCTGGGAGGGCTGTCCATGCATTGGTATAGCATGCAGGGCTTGGCATTGGGGTTAGTCATATGTGTAGGTGTAGTATGTGGGATGTGGTGGAGTGATGGGAGTGAGGATGAAGGTGTGAGATGGCATACAGGGATGATACGTGGTAAATGTTGACTTAATAATGTCCAGTCCTCCGGCTACTCCAGTGAGTATCTCAGGATACAGTATTGCCAAGACTTGCTCCTCCCATGCTGTAGGGGAGGAGGTGGGGGCCCACCGTCAGTCCTCTGTATGGCAAGCTGGTGCCTTGCTGCTACAGAACGTACCTTCCCTGTAGGTCATCCACCTCTTCCTGATGTCGTCCCTTGTTCTTGGATGTTGTGGGATGTTGTCCCACGGCGTTCACCCTGTCCAAGATTCTCCGCCATAGCTCCATCTTCCTTGCAATGGATATCTGCTGTATCTGTGCTCCAAACAGCTGTGGCTCTACCCTGACTATTTCCCTCACCATGACCCTTAACTCCTCATCAGTGAAACGGCGGTGCCTTTGTGGGGACATGGGTGTTCTGTGGTGTGTGTTGGTGAGAGTGTATTTAGTAATGTGGTGGGGTGTGTGATGTGGGGTGTTTGAGGGATTTTTTATTGTAAGTGGTGTGTGTATCTTGTTGTTGCAGTGGTCTTGGTGTCAGTCTGGTGGCAATAATTTGTATTCGTAAAGGGTTGTGGGTAATGTGGGTGTGTGTTTTATAGTGCTGTGGGTGTGTGGGTGTGGTGTATGTATGAGTGTCAGGTGTGTGTTTTTAGTATTGGCCAATGTGGTGTTGTTTTGTGTGTGGGTGTTCATTATGAGCGAGGCGGGATGTACTTCCAATGGTTTACCGCTGTTGAATGTCCGCCGTGGTGATTCGCTGTGGTGATTTGTGGGTCATAATGTGATGGGCATTGTTTTGTTGGCGTAATGGTATGGGTGTTGGGACCGCCACTTTTCCACTGACCTTTGAGCTTCCGGATTTGTGTATGTGTGTCATAATATGGCAAACAGATATTCAGGTTCATTCCACAGAATCACATTAAAAGTCAGCCAAATCTGTGAAATTTGTCAAGGGGCATAGTGGATGCCACAATGTTCAGTGCTTTCCCCTTGTGCTCTTACATAAGCATGTAAGGCCACTGAAGGGGTATGCAGGGCACTCCAGTGCAGTATATACCCCTCAGTGTGCTTACAAAAGTATGTAAGGGCACCGAGGAGTAGCCACTCCTCTGCATACCCCTCAGTGCCCTTACATATTTATGTAAGGGCACTGAGGGTTATGCACCTCACATTGTGGTAGGCACTGTAGTGCACTGCAAACCCTTACATACTTAGGTAAGGGCACGGAGGGGTACGCACTGCAATGTGGTGCAATGCATAGCCTTAGGTACACTTACATACATACATAAGGGCACCGAGGGGTATGCACCACACTGTAGTGTGTAACAGTGTCAAGTGGCATCCACTCCAGTGCATACACCTCAATGCCCTTACTTAGGTAAGGGCACCGAGGGGTATGTGCACTGCAGTGGTACTTAAACAGGGCTATAAGATAGAGCAATCCCTCTATGTTTAAAATCATTGCAGATTAAAGTTTAATCTGCAGTGGTTTTTAAAAATAGAGGGACTGCTCCCTCTCAACACTCTTTAAATACCATTACAGTGCTCATTTAATTTCACTGTCGGAACGGCAGAGTTAATTAATAATTCTGCTTAACATGAGTAATGCAGATTTACTAAATTACTCTGATGGAATAACAAATTTGGCCCGCCTCTGGTGTTAACTTATTTCATGGGTTTTGCTGCAGCTTCAAGATATTTTAGATTTAGTCATTGCTCAAAATGGTGTTATTTCTAATATACACCTGTTTCTATGCACTTCTTTGCTTGGTTTTTCTAGTGTGGAAGTGTCACTTTAAGTGTCACACTTTTGGCCTTTTAATGTCACTCATAAATGCCTTGCAATCATGGAAATGTCACATGTAAGCAATGTGAAACATTGGCAGCTATGACACCCAGGAGCATCACTACGTTAGCAGGATACATCTGATTCTTAAACATAGGCTAATTAGATTAGTGTTCTTAAAAGGCTTTTCTTTTGTGTTACAGACCTCTAGTGCACTAGTAAACGCTATGCTTGTGCTGATATTATAGAACAACAGGTATGAGAGAACAGGACTGATTGCAGAGGCCCCCTAACTTTTTGTCCCCATTTTCCACTTTTTGCTGGTGTTTTCCTGACTTGGATGGTGCCCTGGGTACTGCTAACCAGTCCCAGGGCCTGTGCTCTGTGTAACATTGGTATGCAAATTAGGCTAATTATAATTGGCTAAGTCAACCTACCTATAAGTCCCTAGTATATGGTAGGGAATGTAGGTTTAGGGACCCCAGCATAGGTAGTGCACCCATAGGTGCACTGCTGAGTTGCCCGGTGTCATTTTAAAGGCAGGCCTGCCTTGCTGGCTGCTTTTAAGTTAAAGTTATATGCAAATTCGACTTTGGAATCAAAAGTAGTTCCAAAGTCTTAAACTACCTTATTTTTACATATAAGTCACCCCTAAGGTGTGCCCTGTGTGCCCCTAGGGCTGGGTGCCATGTAACTATAAGCAGGGACCTTATAAAATTTGTTTTATAAGCCCTGGTGAGGTAAAACAGCCAAATTTGTTTTTCCCTCATTGTAGTGAGTGTCCTCCATAGGCTAGAATGGGGAGACTTTATTTTAATTTTTAACGTCCTCTTAAGCAACAGATACCAGAAGTTTGCTATCAAATTAATTGTTATAATAAATCCCACAAATTCCAGTTGTTGGATTTAATATAACTTGTTCAGGTAAAGAGTATTAAACTTTACCTGAAAAGTTGCCAACTTCAGCCCTGCAGTGTTTTTGCTGTTGTGCTCTGATTGGTCAGCCTCTGACAGCCTGGCCAGGCTGCCTTGATGAGTTGTGAAGTGGCCTGGCTCCACACAAAGAGTTATGCATGTGGGAGGAGATCTCCCCTCAGCAGATGGTGAGGCAGGAAGGGGGAGGGCTGCCAAACTGGTCTTCAAAGGCAGGGAAGGACTTTTAGAGCAACCCAGCAACACCTCCACATCCTGTAAACCCAGTCAATTATGTGCTCCCTTGATTAGATTAGGAGAGGGGTGTGTTTATGATTTTTAGCCACACCAGTGGGTGGGCTCAGCCAGATGTAACCTCCAAAAATCATTTTCAGTCATGAAGGATTTTTGAGGAATGTTGCTCCCTGGGATTGATTTTGCCACACTTCCCAGGAAGTGGTCATCACAGGAGGAAGGACCCTGCACCTGATTGGAGAACCAGAACTCCCCCCTGTTTTTCACCCAGGAGCAGGGATAAAACTGGCAGACATGCACCCACACCTCAGATCCCCATCAAATCTCAACAAGGAAGAACTACAGGAAAAGAAGGACTGCCCTGCTGGATCCCTGGCCTGCACCTGGATCTTACACTCTGAAGGAATGCACCAGCTGCACACTTGGGCTTCAGCACAAGAAGGACTTTGTCTGGCTTCAACTGGTTCAAGGAGGGACTCCCTGTTTGTTACAGGTGAAAAATTGCTAACCAGAGTCCCCTGCACCAACTCCTGAAGAAACCAACCAGCTGACCAATGCCCAGTGGCCAAAAAGGAGTTTGTGCCAGGTGCATTCTGGGAGTTGTAGTCCACACCCCAAGGAGCATCTCAGAGCTTCTGGTAACTTGGGGTAAGCTGTGGGCCCCCAAAAGAACCTTAAAAGAACATCTGGAAGAAGATCCAGAAGTTTGGGGAACTTTGGAGAACTTTTGGAAAAAAGCTCCATAGAGGGACCGACCCGCCGCGGCTGCTCTAGCCGCCTTACCTCAACCGTGACACAGCCTGACTTGCAGTTTCATCCCAGTGAAGAAAATCTCCAAAAAAGAGACTGAGGGGGTCATTACAACCCTGGCGGTACAAGACCGCCAGTGCTGTAATCACGGAAGCACCGCCAACTGGCTGGCGGTGCTTCTCAGGTCATTACGACCGGGGCGGTAGTAATCCGCCAGGGCAGCGCTGCTAGCAGCGCTGCCCAGGGGATTACGAGTCCCCCTACCGCCAGCCATTTCCTGGCGGTTTGAACCGCCAGGAAAAGGCTGGTGGTACGGGGAGTCCCGGGGCCCCTGGGGGCCCCTGCACTGCCCATGCCACTGGCAACTGCACCTGTCGCACGGCCGCAACACCGCCGGCTCCATTTGGAGCCGGCTCCTGTGTTGCAACCGAGATCCCCGCTGGGCCGGCGGGCGGCCCAGCGGGGATCTCCAAATGGCTGTGGCGGGGGTGCGCCCGCATTGGCGGCCGCCCGGCGATCCGAACTTGGCGGGCGGTCATAATGAGGGCCTAAGTCCGAACGTAGGAAGCTGACAGGACCTCCCAGCCAGCGGATCCGGGGAGGGCTCCAAGGACGTCGGATCAAGATTCAGGTTTGCCCCAATCGAAGGATTTTCACCTCAAAAAAATGACTAAGTCCGAAGGTAAAAATCTCCAACGAGGGCTCTCGCGACGCGTATCCAAAGGCACCACCCCTAGGGTGGTGATGGACAGGGGAGTGGTCACTACCCTTTCCTTTGTCCTGTTTCGCACCAGAGCAGGAGACAAGGGGTCTCTGAACCAGTGTAGACTGGCTTATGCAAGGAGGGCACCATCTGTCCCCTTCAAAGCATTTCCAGAGGTTGGGGGAGGCTACCCCTCCCCAGCCTGTAACACCTATTTCCAAACGGAGTGGGTGTAACACCCTGCTCTCAGTGGAAATGCTTTGTTCTGCCTTCCTGGGACTGAGCTGCCCAGACACCAGGAGAGCAGAACCCTGCCTGTTAGTTGGCAGCTGTAGCTGCAGTGCAAGCCTCGGAGAGCTGGTTTGGCAGAACAGGGGGTCCATGGTGGAGCCCCGAGGATGCATGGAATTGGCTCCCAAATACCAGATTTGGAATGGGGGGACAGTTCCATGATCTTAGGCATGTTACATGGACATATTTGGCGCTGCCATTGTGAAGCTATATATAGGTATTGACCTTTATGTAGTGCACATCAAGTCCGGGGAAACACAAAGTCCACACAAAGTCCGGGGAAATGGCCCTGAACTATGTGGGGGCACCTCTGCTAGTGCAAGGGTGCCCTCACACTTAGTAATTTTGCACCTTACCTTCAGCAAGTGAAGGTTAAACATAGGTGACTTATAAGTTACTTGATTGCAGAGAAAATGGCTGCGAAATAACGTGTGCGTTATTTCACGCAGGCTGCAATGGCAGGCCTGTGCAAGGGTTTGTCTGAGCTCCCTATCGGTGGGAAAACAAATTCTTCAGCCCGTATGGATCTCCTGGAACCCCAATGCCCTGGGTGCCTAGGTACCATATACTAGGGACTTATAAGGGGGGGTCCAGTGTGCCAATTGAAATTGGTAAATGAAGTCACTAGCCTGCAGTGACAAATTTAAAAGCAGAGAGAGCATAAGCACCGAGGTTCTGATTAGCAGAGCCTCAGTGACACAGTTAAGCACTACACAGACACACATATTAGGCCATAAGCTGTGAGCACTGGGGTCCTGACCAGCAGGAACCCAGTGAGACAGGCAAAAACATACTGACGTACAGGTAAAAATGGGGGTAACATGCCAAGAAAGATGGTACTTTCCTACACAACCCCTCTCCCCCACAAACAAGGAACAATAAGGCTAACCTTGCCCAGATGATTCTTCATTGTCTAAGTGGAAATATCTGGAGAATCCATCTGCATTGGAGTGAGTACTCCCAGGCCTATGTTCCACTGTATAGTCCATTCCCTGTAGGGAGAGGGACCACCTCAACAATTTAGGGTTTTCATCTTTCATTTGTTTAAGCCATAATAGAGGTTTGTGGTCTGTTTGAACAATGAATTGAGTCCCAAACAAGTAGGGTCTCAGCTTCTTCAGTGCCCAGACCACAGCAAAGGCCTCCCTCTCTATGGCAGACCAACACTTTTCTCTAGGGGTCAACCTCCTGCTAAGGAAAGCAACAGGTTGATTCTGGCCCTCTGAGTTCAGTTGTGATAGTACAGTCCCTACCCCTAATCCAGAAGCATCTGTTTTAACAATGAATTTTTTTGAGTAGTTTTGGCTCTTTAAGAGAGGTGCAGAACACATTGTCTGCTTAAGCTCCTCAAAAGCTTTCTGACAGCTAGCTGTCCACAAAACCTTTTTATGCATTTTCTTACTGGTGAGGTCATTAAGAGGTGCTGCAATGGAGCCATAGTTCTTAATGAACCTTCTGTAATACCCAGTGAGACATAAGAAGGCTCTGCCCTGGGCCTGAGTTGTAGGGGGTGCCCAGTCCATAATGGTCTAAATCTTCCCCTGAAGTGGTGCAATCTGTTCCCCACCTACCAGGTGGCACAGATAAACCACTTTCCCCTGCCCTATCTGGTAGTTTGAAGCCTTGATAGCTAAGCCTGCCTTTTGCAGTGCCTCCAAAACTTTCCAGAGGTGGACCAGGTGTTAATCCCAGGTGGGGCTAAAAACAGCAATATTGTCTAAATATGTTGCACTAAAAGCTTCCAAACCTTGTATGACTATATTCACCAGCCTCCGACAAGTGGCAGGTGCATGTTTCAAACCATAGGGCATCACTGTGAAGTGATAATGCCCTCCTATGGTAGAAAATGCAGTTTTTGCTTCAGCATCTTCTGACATTTTGATCTGGCAATACCCTGCAGTCAAGTCAAAAGTGCTTAGATACTTGGCAGATGCAAATGTATCTATTAGCTCATCTGCCCTAGGTATAGGGTGAGCATCTGTTTTTGTTGCTGTATTGAGACCTCTATAGTCCACACAAAACCGCATTTCTCTCTTTCCTTCTTTGATATGTGGTTTGGGGACAAGCACCACTGGGCTTGCCAAGGGGCTATCAGAAGTCTCAATAACTCCAAGGTCTAACATTTTCTGAACTATAGGTTGCCTGTAAATCTTACTTTTACAGGTAAACTGTCTCCAGTGTCAATTTTATGTTCACACCAAGTAGTTGTACAAGGTGTGAGGGAGAAGAGTTCAGAAGACTGATCAAAGAGATTTTTACAGTCTTCATCTGCTTAGCAGTAAGGCAGTCCGCTGCATGGGCCTCCAAATCCACTTTAGCCCAAGCTGAAGTCTCTAAATCATTGCCTAGCAGTCATTCTACAGGTAAATAAGTGGCTACCACAACTTTCTTTAGACCAGTAACCCCCCCCCCCCCACCCAGTTGAGATTCACAACAGCCATGGGGTGGCTTACAGTGTTGCTATGGGCGTCTGTCACTTGGTACTGGTGACCAAGAAGGTGTTGCTCAGGGGCAACCAGTTTGTCCATCACCATGGTGACATTGGCACCTGTGTCCCTGTAGGCCTCAACATAAACACCATTAATCAGGGGTAGTTGCTTGTACTTATCCATATTGAGGGGACAAGCAACTAAAGTGGCTAGGTCAATGCCACCATCAGAGACTAAAACAGCCTCAGTGATACATTACCAATGGTAAGCCCAGCTACATGCTTTGACTGGCTATTAGTAGTGCTTTTCCCACCACCACTGCTATTACTAGGGGCACTAGTTGTTTGCAGTTGGGGTTGTGGTAGTGCGAGGTTTGGTGTTTTTCTTTGGACAATGACTGTCAGTTGCCCAATGGCCTTTGGCTTTCCACATATAACACCAAGGTTTTCTATCTTTGTGAGAAGAGGATTTGGACCCACCACCCCCAGAGGATTTTTGTGGGTCTGATGAAGACTCTGATGATTTTTTATCTTTGTCCCCACCATTGTCATGTGACTTACCATCCTTCTTCTTGCCATCCTTGTCACCCACTTTATGAGCTTTTCTGCTCACCCTTATCTGACCCATTTGTCTGCCTTCTTTCCCAATTCTTGGGAAGAGGTCAGGTCTGAGTCCACAAGATACTGATGCAATAAGTCAGACACACAATTATTCAAGATATGCTCTCTCAGAATCAAGTTATACAGGCTTTCATAATCAGTCACCTTACTGCCATGTAACCAACCTTCTAGGGCCTTCACAATCCAATCCTGTGATGACTCCTTTCTGGTCTTTTTGAAGTCTATACTGTTCAGTGGTTAAGCCCAGACCATCCAAGAGTGCATTTTTAAGAATTTGGTAATTATCTGAATCATCCTCTCTGACAATAAGAAGTCTGTCTCTCCCCTTGCCAGAGAAGGATAACCAAAGGATAGCAGCCCACTGTACATGAGGGACCCTCTGAACTTTACAGGCCCTCTCAAGTGCAGCAAACCACTTGTTGATGTCATCACCATCCTTGTGAGGAGGAACAACTTTGTGAGGACTTCTAGAACCAAATTAAGGTTCCCTAACATTTGTATTCCTAACACTGCTGCTGCCACCATGGGGAACTAACCCCAAACTGCCTCTCATTCTCCACAGCCAGAGTCCCTGTCTAAGGCCAACTGTTGCTGCATTAGCCTAGTCTGGCCTCCTTTAACCTCAGCTTTCTGAGTTCCCTATCTAGGGACTGGTCCTCATGGTTAGAATTATGTGAAGCCTCTTAAACAGAGGTAACATGAGAGTGTGCAAAGGCAGACCTGTCTCTAATAGGGGCCACTCTAGTGACCTGGCCTCTGGGGGTGAAGGGAGCCCTACTTGAGTGTGAACCCTTCCCATTACCAGTTATACTATGGGGCTTGTTGACAGATAGGTCTGTCGAAGGACCCTCCCCAGGATTGTCATCTTGCTCCTCTGAACATTCCTGGTTGGAGTCATCCTCTACCTCTTCCCCTGTCTGATCTGGATCAGTGCTGAGTCCCTGGCCATCCTGGAGGAGAAGATTTAAGAGGAACTCCTCATTGGGGTTCTTTCCAATCCCTAAACTTCTTTCAATGCAGAGACCCCTTAAACTTTTAAAGTTTAGATTCTCATGGGTAGTCTTGACAACTCTAGTGGTAGCTTCTACAGAAGACATATTGAAAGAAAAAAGTTTAGGAAAGTGAGTAAAACGTTAGTAGAATAACAGAGCTAGCATTTTAGAGAAAAGAAGACAACTTTTCAAGACTTTGTAAAAACTTTTGCAAAGTTTAAAGAACTTTTAGAAAGTTAGAAAAATGGTTCTAAGTATATGTTATATATGCCCTAAGTATTGGAGCAAGCTTTTCTTGTGAAAAGTACAGGAAACAAAGTGGTAAAGCAAGTGCAAGTACTTATCCCACCGCTGCACCACCACTGTAGGAGGCTGGCCTGGTTTGTAGTGGGTATCTTGGGTACTTACACCTTATACCAGGTCCAGTTACCCCTTATTAGTGAAATGTAGTAGTGTTCTAGCAGCTTAGGCTGATAGAGGTAGCTATAGCACAGCAAATTAGGCTGATCTAGGAGACATGCAAAGCTCATGCAATACCACTTATAGTTACACAGTACTTATACACAAGTAAAGACAATACTCAGTGTTACCAAAAATAAAGGTATTTCTTTGGGTAACACTGTATCAAAAATATCTTAGAGACAATACAAACCATATACTAAGAAAGTGGAATGCGAATCACGAATTCCCCCCAGACAAGTATAGTGCTTGCAGAATCGCAGGGAGAGTAAGAATACAGTAAAGGTAACTAAATGACCCCAACCCAGAGCCCAGAAAAGCAGGAGTAAAGTGCTGCAAGTTTCCTTAGGACAGACTACATCTCGTGATTGGGGTTTTGAAGCAACCAACCAAGTCTGCAAAGAACAACTGCTAGATTCCTGGACCTGAAGACCTGAAAAGGAAGGGGACCAAGTCCAGAAGTTGAAAGAAGTTCCAGGAAGGACAGGAGCCCCTGCCAACCCAGAAGATTGTGCAAAAGAAAAGTCCATGGTTAGACAAAGACTGCAGAAATGCACCCTAGGAAGATGCCAGTGGGTTCTTGCGTGATGCAAATTATGTCCCACGACGTGAAGATCGTTGCAGACATGATTTCGTATTGGAAGTCACCAACAAGCCTTGGCTACGGCAAAAGTGTGTTTTGTGTCGAAATGGCGCTGGATAGACCCAGAAGGGACCTAGGGGCCTCAACACTGGGTGAGGAGGAAGATGGGCGTCCCAGCACTTTAGAGAGCCCTCAGGATGCCAGCCAGCATTCCCGGAGGTCTAAGGACACGGGGACAAAGGAGGTGCAAGACGCGGTTGATGCAGCACAACAAAGGAAGGTCCCACGCCGCTGGAGAACAACTCAACGAGTTGAGCATCACAGGATGGACTGCTGGGGACCTGGTCCAGGCTGTGCATCAAGGAATTTTGCAAATAGTGCACAGAGGCCTCAGGAGGTGAAGAAGACACAGAACACAGGGGTACCGTCGCTTTCTGGGAAGGCACGGTCTTACCTCCTCCAAATTGCATCAGCAGGACCTCAGGACAGTCTATGTCGATGATGCTTTCTACCCTCCTGGAGTAGGCTTGTCGCTGTGAGAGGAGTCCAAGTGTACCGGTAGTCATCTTGGAAGGTGCCTGCTGGAGCAGGGGAGTGACTCCATCACCCCACAGGAGATTTCTTCGGTCCTTCTGGGGCAGGATGAAGGCAGGCAGTCCTCAGAGCGTGCACACCATGGAAACTGTTGCAGTTGCTGACTTGGAGCTGAGGTTGCTGAAGAAAAGTATCTCTGGTGGATACTTTGTTGCAGTTACAGCATTTCCTGGAGAAGGATGCAGTTGATCCTAGGTCAGAGGATGCTGAAGTTGTTGCAGAGGATTCCTGAAGGAAACTTGCAAGCAGAATCTGAAGAAAACCCACAGGAGAGACCCTAAATAGCCCTGAGAGGGGGACTGGCTACCTTATCAGGTATGGACCGATCAGGAAGGGTCTCTGACGTCACCAGCTGGCACTGGCCACTCAGAGCCCTCCAGAGTGCCCCCACACCTTGCAAAGCAAGATGGCTGAAGTCTGGGACACACTGGAGGAGCTCTGGGCACCACCCCTAGGGTGGTGATGGACAGGGGAGTGGTCACTCCCTTTTCCTTTGTCCAGTTTCGTGCCAGAGCAGGGGACAAGGGCTCCCTGAACAAGTGTTGACTGACTTATGCAAGGAGGGCACCATCTGTGTCCTTCAAAGCATTTCCAGAGGCTGGGGGAGGCTACCCCTCCCCAGCTTGTAACACCTATTTCGAAAGGGAGAGGGTGTAACACCCTGCTCTCAGAGGAAATGCTTTGTTCTGCCTTGCTGTCACTGGGCTGCCCAGACCCCAGGAGGGCAGAACCCTGTCTGTGAGATGGCAGCAGCTGTAGCTTCAGTGCAAGCCTCAGAGAGCTGGTTTGGCATTACTGGGGGTCCATGGTGGAGCCCCCAGGATGCATGGAACTGGCTCTCCAATACCAGATTCGGAATGGGGGGACAATTCCATGATCTTAGGCATGTTACATAGCCATATTTGGAGTCACCATTGTTAAGCTATATATAGGTATTGACCTATATGTAGTGCAGACGTGTAATGGTGTCCCTGCACCCTTAAAGTCTGGGGAAATGGCCCTGAACTATGTGGGTGCACCTTTGCTAGTGCAAGGGTGCCCTCACACTTAGTAACTTTGCACCTAACCTTCAGCAAGTGAAGGTTAGACATATAGGTGAGTTATACGTTACTTAAGTGCAGTGAAAATGGCTGTGAAATAACGTGTGCGTTATTTCACACAGGCTGCAATAGCAGGCCTGTGCAAGGGTTTGTCTGAGCTCCCTATGGGTGGCAAAAGAAATGCTGCAGCCCATATGGATCTCCTGGAACTCCAATGCCCTGGGTACCCAGGTACCATATACTAGGGACTTATAAGAGGGGTCCAGTTTGCCAATTGAAATTGGTTAATTAAGTCACTAGTCTATAGTGACAAATTTAAAAGCAGAGAGTGCATAAGCACTGAGGTTCTGACTAGCAGAGCCTCAGTGACACAGTTAAGCACTACACAGACACACACATTAGGCCATAAACTAGAAGCACTGGGGTCCTGAGCAACAGGATTCCAGTGAGACAGGCAAAAACATACTGACACACAGGTAAAAATGGGGGTGACTTGCCAAGGAAGATGGTACTTTCCTACACTTGTGAACACAAAAACACATTTTTACACAATTCTGTACCAACAAGGAGTCCGTCACAGACCCCCATCAGACTCATGGGGTCAGGGTACATCTACCCTGGCTCCTTCTATCACTTTAATTTTTGTTTTTTCTCCCAGAATCTGAGACCTGTTGGCATCTCCAGCTTTCCACTCAGGTTGAGGTCAGCCATTCAATGCATTTCAGTTGGCTTGGTTCCACAGATCCACCCCAATGGATCCACGGTGGATCAGATCAGCATCTCTAGATATACATTTGTGCTTTGATATCTTCAAAACTACTAAACAGATTTACACCAAATTACAAAAAAACACTCTTTCTGGACAAGATCCTGCTTTTTGCTAAATTTGGTTTAATTTCGTTCAGCAGTTCAGGCTATTGTCATCTAAAAATCCCTATGGGAATTTGCATGGGGAAAACATGTTTTGGGACACCCCCTTTTTCTTGGACCCTGTTTGACAGATCCCCCCAAAACTTTACAGACAGCAGCTGAAATGACTGGCAAACTAGTTTTGAAAAAACACATAGGTGGTCATTACAACCCTGGCGGACAGTGTTAAAGTGGCGGTAAGACCGCCAACAGGCCGGCGGTAAAGAAATTGGAATTACGACCGTGGTGGAAACCGCCAACAAAGACAGCCACTTTAACACTCCGACCGCCATGGCGGTACAGACAAACAGCTTGGCGGTCACAGCCAACAGACAGGCGGAAGACAAAGTACCGTCCACAGTATTACAACCTACCAATGCGACACCCTTTCCGGGGTGGATTCACCACAGACAAAAACAAGGCGGAAACAGGACTTCAAAGGGAAAACGCTTACCTCTACACACCCCACGAGGAATCCGGACGCCATGGAACCAGAGCTTCACATCCTGCCAGCCCTCATCTTCATGCTCCTCTACCAGGAGCACGAATGCCGGCGGCGAAGACAACAGTGAGTACTGCACCTACGACACAGGGGAGGGAAAAAACAATGACACATACATGCAACACCCCCACCCCCACCCTCACCCACTACAACACACATACTAATACATATTTATACATTATAGTTACACCCCCAACCCCCCCGGGAGAATGCAAAGACAAAAGGAAATGAGTGTAACCATTGTAATATATTAAAATCAAGTACGCAAAAAAATATATATACACCAAAAACAAAATATACACCAAGCTTAGTAGTCCAGGTAGTGCTCCAATGAAGTCCGTGGAACACTGGGCCCACACGGTATGGGCGAGGCCCACACAAGATCCCCGACCATAATGGAGAGAACACTGCAGGGGCATCAGAGAGCCAGAAAACAGGCACCTCAGGGGGAGGGAAAGGGGGGGCACCTCAGCCAGTTGAGTGCACGACGCCAAATCCATGAGGAGGCCACATGCCCACTGTTCAATCCTGGGGAGTGCAAAGCCACAGTCTCTCAAGTCTCTACAGTGGGTGGGTTGCCCACTGCTTTATCCTGGGGAGTGCAAAGCCACAGTCTCTCAAGTCTCTACAGTGGGTGGTTTGCCCACTGTTCCATCCTGGGGAGTGCAAAGCCACAGTCTCTCAAGTCTCTACAGTGGGTGGTTTGCCCACTGTTCCATCCTGGGGAGTGCAAAGACTCAGTCTCTCAAGTCTCCACAGTGGGTGGGTTGCCCACTGTTCCATCCTGGGGAGTGCAAAGCCACAGTCTCTCAAGTCTCTACAGTGGGTGGTTTGCTCACTGTTCCATCCTGGGGAGTGCAAAGCCACAGTCTCTCAAGTGGATGCCTTTCTCCACTGGTTCTGGAGGGGGCATGGTGCCCAGAGTTCTTCCTCCTGCTAAGGACAGAGGTAGTGGATGCCTTTCTCCACTGGTTCTGGAGGGGGCCTTGTGCCCAGAGTGCTTCATCCTGCTAAGGACAGAGGTAGTGGATGTATCTCACCACTGGTTCTGGAGGGGGCATGGGGCCCAGAGTGCTTCATCCTGCTAAGGACAGAGGTAGTGGAACAGTTGTCCCTCACCATTTGCAGGTGACTCTGGTTACCCAAACCTGTCATGGCTACTGACCCTAGTGAGGAATCCCAGGACAAGGGCAGAGAAACGTTACAATGAGGCCCATGGGCGAACACGGCGGATAATCGAGCGGACCTTCGGCCTCCTGAAGGCCAGGTTCAGGTGCCTCCATATGACAGGTGGATCCCTATTCTACTCACCAAAGAAGGTGTGCCAGATCACCGTGGCCTGCTGTATACTTCACAACTCAGCTTTGTGATGACAGGTGCCTTTTCTGCAGGAGGATGTTCCAGATGGCGGTGTTGTTGCAGCTGTGGAGGCTGTGGACAGTGAAGACGAGGAAGCAGAAGAAGAGGACATGGACAACAGGGACTCGGTGATCCTGCAATATTTCCAGTGAGACAGAGGTAAGAATACAAACCTGTCTACTACATGTACTTTAACACTACTACCTCTCTACTGTCTGTTGTTTTCACCCAGTGTATGGTCACTGAGTTGTCACTTTCCCTTATGATTTCACAGATGTGGGTCCCACTGTGTGACATCTGCTTTGATTCCTCATGGACTAGAGCTGTGTGACATAGATATGTTGACATTACAATTGAAAGAGCTTTTTGCCACAGTAATTGCTAATACACTATTCCGAAATCACAGACTGACTCCAGATTGTTTTGTGCTCAATATGCGAGGGGGTTGCAAAATGGTGAGGGGTGATGGTGGAGGAATGTCGATGGCATAGTCCAGTCTATTAGTCTCACAGGTGCATTGCCCAAATGGGCATAGGAAGTGGAGCTGGGGCAGTTTAAGGATGGACAGGGTGACAAAGTGGGACAGAAGGATGACATTCAGGGTGGTCTCATTTCTTGGCGGGGGTCTTGGCATCGTTCTCTGTCTTTGTCCTGGATCGCAGGGACCGTTTGCGGGGTGGTTCTCCCTCTTCAGGGGGTGGGGTGCTGGTGTGGTGGTCCTGTGGCAGTGCCTCCTGTCCACTAGCGCCAGAAGAGGTAGTGGGCAGTTCATCGTCCATGCTAGTGTCAGGGGCCCCTTGTTGTGCCACAGTGTCCCTCCTGGTGTTGAGTACTTCCTTCAGCACCCCTACGATGGTGCCCAGGGTGGAATTGATGGCTCTGAGTTCCTCCCTGAAATCCAAATACTGTTCCTCCTGCAGGCGCTGGGTCTCCTGAAACTTGGCCAGTACCGTTGCATCGTCTCCTGGGAGTGGTGGTAGGCTCCCATGATGTTGGAGAGGGCCTCGTGGAGAGTGGGTTCCCTTGGCCTGTCCTCCCCCGTCGCACAGCAGCCCTCCCAGTTCCCCTGTGTTCCTGGGCCTCCGTCCCCTGGACCGTGTGCCCACTGCCACTGCCCCCAGGTCCCTGTTGTGGTTGGGGTGGTGGGTTAGCCTGGGTTCCCTGTGGTGGTGGACTCACTGCTGATTGACGTGTCCTGGGGACAGAGGTATGGGCCCGCTGGGTGGGTGCTGTGCTGGTGTTTCCAGAGGGGGGAAGCTCTGTAGTGGCTTTTGACTGTGTGATGGGAACCGACTGTCCCGAGGTCCCCGATCGGCCGGGCTGGTCATCTAGATCCAGTTGGACAGAGCTGCTGTCATCACTGTGGGCCTCTTCTGTTGTTGGTGTGGACATGTGTGGACCCTCCTGTCCGGTGACGTTGGGTAGGGGTCCTGCAGGGGTATAAAAGGATGTTTATTACATCTGTGTGTGCCATGGTGTGCAATGGGTGGGTGACCGTGTACCCCAGTGCTTGCATTCCTGTGTGGGACCTTGTGTGATGATGGTTTAGAGGGGTGTATGGGTTTGTGCAGTGGGCATGCTTTGGTGATGGGTGTCCATGCTTTGGTGTTGCATGCAGGGCTTGGTGTTGGGATGTGTGGTTTGTGATGTTGGGACATTTGTGAGGAGTTGGAGTGATGGGGGTGAGGTTGAGGGTGGGGGTATGTGATGGCATGCAGGTAGGGTGGGGGATGTAATAGTTAAGATTTGACTTACCAGAGTCCATTCCTCCATCTACTCCTGCGAGGCTTCTCGATGCAGAATCGCCAAGACCTGCTCCTCCCATGTTGTTAGTTGTGGGGGAGGACGTGGGGGTTCGCCGCCATTCCTCTGAACCGCAAGGTGGTGTCTTGAGACTACGGAATGCACCTTCCCCCGTAGGTCGTTCCACTTCTTCCTAATGTCATCCCGATTTCTTGGGTGCTGTCCCACTGCGTTGACCCTGTCCACTAGTCTTCGCCATAGCTCCATCTTCCTTGCAATGGTGGTGTGCTGCACCTGTGATTCGAATAGCTGTGGCTCTACCCGGACAATTTCCTCCACCATGACCCTGAGCTCATCCTCCGAGAACCTGGGGTGTCTTTGCCGTGCCATGGGGTGGTATGGGTGATGTGTGGGGTGGTGTGTGTGATGATAAGTGTGCTGATATGTAGTGGGGTGTTGTGTGAGGTACATGGAAATTATGTGGGTGATGGTCTGGTGTGCCTGTGGATGCTAGTATTGTTGATGGTGGTGTCTCTCTCTGTGCTTCTTTCTCAATTGTGGTCGTAGGGGTTTGTGGGTGATGTGGGTGTGTGTTTTATATTGTATTGGGTGTGTGGGAGTGGTGTGTGTATGTGTATTAGGTGGGTGTATTTGAAATTGTCCAATGTGGCTGTGCTTTGTAAGTGTGTGTGTATTTTGAGCGCGGCAGTGTGTACCACCAATGGAATACCGCGGTTGAAAGAACGCCGCGTGGATTCGTGTGTCGTGATAGTGTGAGCGTATTTCTATTGGCGTGACGGTGGAGGTTTTGTTTTCGCCAGTTTATCACTGACCTTTGGTGTGGCGGACTTGTGTGGGTGTCTGAATTTTGGCGGATTCCGTGCTGTGGGTCATAATCGCTGTGACGGATTTCCGCGGGCGTGGCGGTGTGTTGGCGGTCTTCTGCACGGCAGTAAGCAGCTTTTACCGCCAATGTTGTAATGAGGGCCATAGTTTTTGTCTTCACAGATTTCTCTGCCACTCTCACTCCATTTATTTGTCACTACGATGGCGCAAAGACTGAAATGCCTACCAGCAGGAGGAACAGCGAGTCATTGAACCACGAGCCAGAGGTGCAGAGGGAGACAATGCCACTGTTTTGCATCTCTAAGAGGCGTCTGTTGTGGACTGAGGTGAGCCAAGGAGAGGGTCATCGACTGATGTGGCCTGAACCACCTCTGGCATCCAGAGCTGCCCGGCTCTTTGACTTTGGTTGCCACCTGCCTCCTACCACCTGCTGCTGTATTGAAAAAGACCGGTGGCCAGTGGGTGCAGCTTGCGGCTCAGGTGTGCTCCCTCCAAATGCATTCAGTGTGAGCCTTACCAGCCCTCATTAGCCTTACTGTGTTTCTCTGTCTGGATGACATCCATGGTTGGAATTCACTGAATGAGTCTTTTACACACCTGACATCAGGGCCAAGATCTACAAGACCCACATCCCAACATTGGAAGACATGCCAGCGAGTGTGGTCATCAGTATTCTGCACCAGTTGGAAGCTTCCACACAGAGTATTTGAAACATGCAAGCCTAATGACACAATAAGAACAGACTTGAGGAGAGAAGCATTATGGCCCAAAAGAATGGAAAATGAAACAGGCGGGCCAAAACAGTAGGATGCACTTTCAGCAACTCTGGAATACCCTGAGTATGGCAGCATGTCTGAAAAGAACATGAAAGGGCAGGCACCAGTGAGGCAGGTGACCAAGAAGACAGGCCAAGCGGGGTTGTGGCAGGCACCTGCCAAACCAAGAAAAAGTCAGCTCCAGAGCCTGCACTTGCTGGCAAAAATTACACTATTCACAAGTACCTTACAAGAGCAGGCTCAGCAAACACCTCCGCGGGCAACTATTGGCAGCTAGAGAAAATCAGCTAATTACCCTCCGCAACAATTAGCTCCGCCTCTGAAACACATGCAATAGCAGAGATGGCGGTAGAGAAGTGTAAGCATGCAAAAACTCTCTTAACTCAAGTGCACCCCTGAAGGTCAGAGAGATTATAGAGCTCTCTTTAACCATGACCATAGGAGACACAAGCCCAATGGCCCCCTATTATGACCACATACAGCTCAACAAAGCAGACAGTTTAAATGGGTCAGTCCCCCTTGGGCCATCAAGGAGGCAGCAAATAGTGGCCCAGGTCCACCAATTGACTAAACACCAGTTTGATAACTCACAGTGCATGAAAATTGAGCAATATAATCAGGAATGTTCCACGTCCTTAGACAATTCCTAGTGGCACAGTGAAATTTGCACCATCCCCTCAACTCCTAAAAGCTGGGTTTTGCTGAATCTTCGGGGGCTTCACAGCTCTCAAACTTTGGAGTCCAGGAAAACATGCACAGGAATCATCTGGAGTAGAGAACTTCGTAAGCACAGAGGTGGCAGAGCCAAGAGGAGCACCAGGGGCTACCAGGGGATTCCCCCACGTGATACATCTTAAGCAGCAAAGATGTACCTGATTGCATCATAAATACCATAAATTCCTCTTTACTAGCTGTGGACAAGGCTCTCACTTGGCAGTCACACAAACTAGAACTCCAAGTTGAGCTCACACAAATGCTCATCCACAGTGTACTGATACTTGATTGGAAACTAGATATGTTTAATCATAAGTTAGACATCTGTGTGAATAGACATAAGGAAGAAGTCAGAGCAGTTGACGATGCGTTAATATATAAGGTGCTACCCTTCCAGGGCTGCTGTCAATGCTAGTAAATTATCTAAAAACTACACAGCCGAGCATTAGACATGGCAGAGAAACCTCTTCTTGAGACAATCACCAACAGGAGGAGGCCTTGGAACATGCAGGTAGTGTATCAACCACAGGCCCTTTTGGGAGCTATGCCCACATAGAATCGCAGGTACAAAATCCGTATCACTCATAGAGCCATCAAAGGGGCGAATAGCAAGGGCATGCAAAGTGGCACTAATGAGAATTCACAGAATGTACCCTTAGCTCCTAATAGTCAACTGGGCAGCTTCTGCATAAACACTGAGGGCAGTAAGCATTTGCAATTCGAAGAGCATGAAATGGAACAAAATAGAGTACGTTTCCCTGTGAGTGCTGCAGGTATGCCATCGACAAGTAACAATTTAACGGAGAGGTCACCAGAGGCCATGAAAGTCATTTGACCCCAGTGGTAGAGAATATTCAAAGACTTCCATCATGACGAGAAAAGAAAAAAAATTAAATTCACAATAGTCAAAACAGAATGCATAGTCAATCACAAAGATCACATAGCATAATGACCTATAGGGGGCAGGGCGATGATAGCAAAGTGAAAGGAATTGGATGCTTATCCAATTTTTCACTCAAAGATAGTGCCAAAGGAGACCCATAAACAGACCTCTCAAAAAGATCAGGGTATAAATACCCCAGAAAGTGCCCT
This sequence comes from Pleurodeles waltl, assembly GCF_031143425.1. Taxonomy (NCBI): domain Eukaryota; kingdom Metazoa; phylum Chordata; class Amphibia; order Caudata; family Salamandridae; genus Pleurodeles; species Pleurodeles waltl. Next base: position 630,862,529 of record NC_090439.1, read on the forward strand.
TGAGGTAGCCTTGCATGAACAATCATCACTCTGACTCTGCACACAAAGGCACAATAAAAAGAGAAGCATAACCAATGTATGGATGGGGTTTGTCAAATGTCATTCTCACAGGATGTGGCCACTAATACTCAAGGCAACTGGCCTGCACATTTGAGCTCTACCTATACTGAGGACCAAAAAGAGCAGTCTGCTGAAACATGGGTGAATGACCAACAATATATATTAATAACTAGGGTAGCAGAAGGAGATCATCAAACTGCCCCAAATAAACAAGGGAGCAGCCTGACTAGGATGGTGGAGAATCAACAAGGGTCTATTTCCACCCAGCACGCCCTACAGTTGACAAAGAAGAGCTTGGGCATCTGCCTGTATAAGCATTAGCAACATTTATATTTACTGTGGAATTTCACTTGAGAGGACTTTGTGATACTCTAAACAGGTCAAATACCTTACATCTTCTAAGTAACATACCCTCACTAACACACCTTACATCAGAGCATCTTAAACTAATGAAGTTTAAAACCTGTTCTTGGATCAGTTGCAGAGAATCCAAATTAACACAGTGGACAGAGATTGCAGATATTAAAAACATTGTAATGGAAAACAAGTGATTCAAGGATTGGGGCATCCTCACCAATGAACCAGTGATGGAAAAATATCCTCATGTCTTAACAAAGAGGGAAAATGCCCTCAAAGCAAAAGGGAAGCCTCAGCATACTTTGAGGAAACAAGCAAATAACCACCAATACATGGGGAAAAAAAGATCACAGTACACCTGACAAGTAACCAGGGAGATACGCCATTAATGGAGCTACAACCACTAATACCACTGACAATGATCAATTTTACTCAAGGCAGGGGAAACACCAAAAAGACGGTCAGATCAACTATCAAAAAATAACATGGAATGTGGCTGGATTAGGTATCTTTTTGGACAATAAAGTCACTCTCGAATACCTGAACACAGTGGTCATCCTATGTTTTCAAGAAACGTGGACTATCATATTCACCTTCATCCCGAGGTACCATGCAAGCCATTCAGTAGCACAAAAGAAGAATCAGTTTGGGAGACCTTCAGGTGGCTTTTCAATCTTCATGAAACTTCACCTTCAGCTAAAAGCAAAGAAACTAGAAAACCTCACCCATGATGTACAGGCCCTTGAACTCGAAAGCCTGGTAATGGATGGGAACGCCACCCCCATTATGTTAAAAAATCTGTACATCAACTCGTGTAGGGATGAGAAAAGAAAGATCATCATGAACATCTTTGATCAGATGAAGACTCTCCCTTATGAATACCCAGTACACAAGTGCATTGTGGACGATGCTTTTAATACAAGTAACCTGTGCCAACCTGGAGGGGACCATAAGGATCTATATCGTAACACACGAGAGGCCTGTTTCAGAGAATTTTACTTATGTTTCTGTGATCAGAAAGGCACCCTGGAGGACAAATTAAAACCCACATTCAGAAATATCTCAACATTGGACTACATCTTCCAGAGCAAATATCTAATGAGCAGATGGGAGGAACGCCAAGTTCAAACTAGAACTGAAAACGACGACCATCCACTGTCAATCATGGTCAATATGAGCTCTGAGATCCACATGGGCCTCAACCCGGCTGGCCAACAGCTTTCAAATAACACCTGTCTATTGATAAAAATAATAAAATGGGCCTAAGCGGCAAACCTTTACACAAAAAGTGGGAATGAATATTTTACACTTCCCGCCACTGACCACAAAATGTTCCTAGTAGAGAAACACTTGTGGCCACTATAAGAAAATTACCCACAGCTTTTATCACCAACAAGACTAAAATCAAACTTTGCTTGTCCATGAGTTGGAGGTCATTTTCATATACTGCAAATAAAGAGTTCAAACTTAATAAAAGGATGTGCTTTGCTGAACTAAGATACAGAAAAGAGAAGGGCCCAATCACTTAAAGTGCGCTAAAAGAGGCAAGGAAAAAAACACAAAAAGAGAGTCTGGGATCCAAAACAAAAATACATAGAGGAGTGGAAGTATATACATAACCTGCTGGATCCAAGCAAGTCACATGAATTCTGGGGCTACATTAGTAGCCTGGCAAGTAATTCTGTTGTCAAATAGAATGCTGTGTGTTCAGAACAATGGGTCGACCATGTGTGAAGTCTCTACGTAGACAATATGAAATGTTGGAGAATCGACTCATTGGAGCCATAGAGGGCCTCCAGGAAAACCCAATAGAAGTAATGGGAAAGGAAAGTGTAAACATCCTGAAGTCAATTCAGAACAATGGAGCCTCAGGGCCAAATGGCCTACCTAGTAGCATCTGCAGGGAGGACACAGAACGGTGGGTAAGTGCATAAACTTTTAATGAATGAATTCTCTAGTCTGCCATCCCTGTGTCATGGAAAGGCTCCATCCTGCACCCAATTCACAAAAAGGGAGCAAACATAACACCTGAATACTACAGGTTACCTTAGCTTTTAGACACAGACGGAAAAGCCTTTGCGAAGGTACTCCTGTGTGAATTGGAGCGTTGGATTAAGGTCAACAACATCATACCATATTACCAAAAGGGATTCCAACCAAATGCATCGACAATGGACAGTGTGATAGCTCTCTCCTATTTGGTGTCCAAGGCTGTCAAAAAGTCTATGAGCCCAATTTATGCCTGCTTCATTGATTACAGTGTGGCGTTCAACAGAATTGACTGAAAAATACTATGGGCCAAACTCACAGTTTTGGAGAATCCCAAAACAATTTCTAGCAGCCATCATAGCCTTATACACAGATACCTGAGTCTGGATTAGGATAACCAAAACCCATGTCACCTCAAAAATACACACAAAGGCCTGAAACAGGAATGTGTCATTGTCCCTATCTTGATCAATCTGTATACAGCAGACTTGGGCTTGGAAATGCTGAAAGGGAATATCTTTCCACCAAAGCTAGGCCCCACAAAACTACCTATCATGCAATATGTCGATGACCTAGCGATACTGGACCATTCACGCATTAGCATGAAGAGGCCACTGGGCATATTACATACAAACAGCACTACTAACTCCCTGCTTGCAAATACTGCAAAAACTAAAGTTATGATTTTTGACAAAAGGCCAAAAACATTACCTGACATGGCTTTTGGGTCCCTTAACCATAACCACAATTGGCAATTATAATTACTCTGTCATATGGGTGTCTAACACAGGAAAATTATTTCTTCAGGCAAAGGCTCCAGAGGTAAAAGCAGAAAAAACATCCTTTGCCCTAACCAAACTTCCTACAGCACTGTCACATAGTTGTGAACTGGAAAATATTCAGGCTCCCCAAAACAGCAAGACACACACTGATTCGATTGGAGTTTGGGCTTGTGACATTAAATGCAAAAAGGATGTAATGAAATACTATCACCAAGTGGCCAGAGCAGATGCAGACTCCATGAAAGGGGTCCTCTGAATAATATTTCAGAATGAGAAGAGCAAGTGGGCAAGGTATTTCAACAGTGTTACAACCACATTAAACTTGGGCACAGAATTTCTCATCAACACAGCTATAACACCGCAGCTCTTAAAGAGTATTCTAAAGAAACAAGGTAAGCCGCTGTCAAAGGAACAGGATATAAACAAAATCAGACACACCCCAGGCACCACTGGACTCTTTAAAACCCATAAAGGTGTTCCCTGCCAACCATTATGTAGAGCAGCCATGGGAAGACAAGGCCTAGGGAATATATTGTTGACCAGACTCCTGATATTGCCCATATGGGAACAAATGCAAAAAGAACAAGTGATGGACGGAATGCTGAACAATGTCAAACATTAACCCCCCAGGACAGAGATCTGGGCCACAATCCATCGTTTTTTTGCTGCCCATGCCATTCCAGTTTGGACCCAGCCATATGTAAATCAGTCTTGACCCTGTTCCCCATGGGAACAGTCCAGCCCGAACTGCCAGGCAAGTTCTTCCCTGGACTGGAAACAAGCATCCTGGAACCGGTTTCGGGGTTTCACCCCTCATCAGCCAGGCTAGCTTGAATCCAGTGGCATGGGAAGCACGGGACCCATGTCTTGGCATATCCTTCCCACTTAGGGCAACAAATGCAAAAAGAACAAGTGATGGACGGAATGCTGAACAATGTCAAACATTCACCCCCAGTACAGAGATCTGGGCCTAAATCCATTGTTTTTTTTGCTGCCCATCCCATTCCAGTTTGGCCTCAGCCATATGCAAATCAGTCTTGACCCTGTTCCCCATGGGAACAGTCCAAACCAAACTGCCAGGCCAGGTCTTCCCTGGACTGGAAACAAGCATCCTGGGACCGGTTTGGGGGTTTCACCCCTCATCAGCCAGGCTAGCTTGAATCCAGTGGCATGGGAAGCACGGGACCCACGTCTGGGAATACCCTTCCCACTTAGGGCAACAAATGCAAAAAGAACAAGTGATGGAGGGAATGCTGAACAAAGTTAAACATTCACCCCCAGTACAGAGATCTGGGCCTAAATCCATCGTTTTTTTGCTGCCCATGCCATTCCAGTTTGGACCCAGCCATATGCAAGTCAGTCTTGACCCTGTTCCCCATGGGAACAGTCCAGCCCGAACTGCCAGGCCAGGTCTTCCCTGGTCTGGAAACAAGCATCCTAGGACCGGTTTCGTGGTTTCACCCCTCATCAGCCAGGCTAGCTTGAATCCAGTGGCATGGGGCATACCCTTCCCACTTAGGGCAACAAATGCAAAAAGAACAATTGATGGACCGAATGCTGAACAAAGTGAGGTGGCATGGTGAGCAAAAGAACGATGGATCAAACCCAGATCTATGACTGGGGGTGAGTGTTTAAAAAGTTTCAACACTCCGTCCATCATCCTTTTGTATTGCTAAAGTTGCCCTAAGTGGGAAGGGCATGCCCAGACGTGGGCCCCTTGCTCACTGTGCCACTGGAATCAAGCTAGCCTAGCTGATGAATGGTGATGTCCTGAAACCAGTCCTAGGATGCTTGTTCCCGGTCCAGGGAGGACCTGGATTGGCAATTCGGTCTGGACTGTTCCCATGGGGAACAGGGTCAAGACTGATTTGCACATGGCTGGGTCCAAACTGGGGTGGCATGGTGAGCAAAAGAACGATGGATTAAACCCAGATCTGTGACTGGGGGTGAGTGTTTGAAAAGTTTCAACACTCCGTTTATCATCCTTTTGTATTGCTAAACATATGGGAACAAAGGCTCACTAGAAAACAAAACCTCCAGGGCAAAGGCAATGCACTCTGCATCCATATAAACTGGAATTGGTGGAACACTTAGGCCCTCATTCTGACCTTGGCGGTCGGCGGAGAGGCGGCGGTCGGACCGCGAACAGACCGGCGGTATTAAAAATGGCATTCTGACCCTGGCGGGAACCGCCAACACAGCCCGCCAACTTAACACTCCGACCGCCACAGCGGTACAAACAAACAGCGCGGCGGTTCCCGCCAACAGCCCGGCGGCAGACAAAGTACCGCCCACCCTATTACGACCCACCAATCTGCCACCTTTTCCGGGGCGGGAGCACCGCCGATAAGAACACGGCGGAAACAGACTACGAACGGGAAAACGCTCACCTCTACGCACTCCACGCGAGATTCCGGCAGTATGGAGCCAGAGTTACAGGTCATCCCCGCACTCCTATTCCTCCTCTTATACCAGGAGCACGCCCGGCGGCGCGGAAGACATCGGTGAGTACTGCACCTACGACACAGGGGAGGGAAAAGATTACCGGCACACACCCACCCACCCACACCCACTACAACACACACATCAATGCATTCCCACAGATCACTGTCACAACCCACAAACCACCCCCCTCCGAAATAATGCAAAGACCAAAAGAAGAGATCATAAACGGGCAGATATATTGAAATATGTACGCCATTAATCCCAAAAAATAAATAAACTATGTACAAAATATATACAGCTACTAAATGTAGTCCAACCACTGTCCGTGGATCACAGGGGTCCTGTGCAAAGGGGCAAGGCCCAGTCCCACGACAAGAACTCCACGGAGAGAACACTGCAGGGGCATCAGAAAGAAAATAGGACAGGCACCTCAGGGGGAAGGGAAGGGGGGGCACCTCAGCCACTTGAGTACACGACGCCAGATCCACGAGGGGACTCCATGACCACTGGGCCATCCTGGGGAGAGCAAAGCCACAGTCCATACAGTCCATACAGTGGGTGGCCTGCCCACTGGGCCATCCTGGGGAGAGCAAAGCCACAGTCCAAACAGTCCATACAGTGGGTGGCCTGCCCACTGGGCCATCCTGGGGAGAGCAAAGCCACAGTCCATACAGTCCATACAGTGGGTGGCCTGCCCACTGGGCCATCCTGGGGAGAGCAAAGCCACAGTCCAAACAGTCCATACAGTGGGTGGCCTGCCCACTGGGCCATCCTGGGGAGAGCAAAGCCACAGTCCATACAGTCCATACAGTGGGTGGCCTGCCCACTGGGCCATCCTGGGGAGAGCAAAGCCACAGTCCATACAGTCCATACAGTGGGTGGCCTGCCCACTGGGCCATCCTGGGGAGAGCAAAGCCACAGTCCAAACAGTCCATACAGTGGGTGGCCTGCCCACTGGGCCATCCTGGGGAGAGCAAAGCCACAGTCCATACAGTCCATACAGTGGGTGGCCTGCCCACTGGGCCATCCTGGGGAGAGCAAAGCCACAGTCCAAACAGTCCATACAGTGGGTGGCCTGCCCACTGGGCCATCCTGGGGAGAGCAAAGCCACAGTCCAAACAGTCCATACAGTGGGTGGCCTGCCCACTGGGCCATCCTGGGGAGAGCAAAGCCACAGTCCATACAGTCCATAACAGACCCCACTGCCACTGGAGGAGGCAAGTTGGCCAGAGGACATCCTGCAGCCCTGCCCGAGATAGATCCTGCCCTGCCACGTCTGCCAAAGGGCCAGCGGTTCTTGCCCTGAAGGGCCCAGTTCAGCGGTTCTTGAGACGGCGGGTCCCAGTTCAGCGGTTCTTGAGACGGCGGGGCCCAGTTCAGCTGTTCTTGCCTTGAAGGGCCCAGTTCAGCGGTTCTTGAGACGGCGGACGGTCTATGGCCAACTGCTAAATGCCTGGTGGTGCCCTCCTGGGCAGCGGGGATGGTGCTCCTTCACTGCCCACCTGGGCTGTGGGTGGTGGGGCCCTCCTGGCCAGCTGGGCTGGGTCCTCCCTGGGCAGCGGCTATGGGGCTGGTGGGCTCTCCCGGGGCAGCTGTGCCGGTTCCTCCCGGGGCAGCGGCTATGGGGGTTGTGGGCTCCTCCTGGGCAGCAGGCCTGCTGCCTGACCTCTCCAACTTGCTGCCCTTGCCCTCCTTAGTCGTGGGCCTGTGGCCCTTTCCTCCCTTTGGAGCTGTGGCTGGTGACTGTCTCTGGGTGGTGTCCGGGGGGGATGTAGAAGGCGGGCTCCTGCGGCGCCCCTTCCGCCTTCTGCTCCTCTTCCCAGGGGGTGGGCTGGCTGTCCCCTTGCTGCTGGGCGAAGATCCAGACATGCGGGCTGGCGGGCTCCAATACCCCTGCACCCTTGTCAAGGGGGCTGCAGGGCTGGTGGTGGCTGAGGTGCTCTTCTTACCCCGACGAGAAGGAGGGGGGGGCTCAGGGTCAGGAAAGAAGTTAGTAGTGGCGAGGAAGAGCTTCTTGGGACAATGGAGAGTGGTAGGTACAGTGGGAATGGGAGTGGAGGGAGAGGATGTGGTTGTAGGTGAGTCACGTTTGCTGTCTTTGGGTGCAGGTGCAGGAGGGATAGGCTGTCGTGAGGTGGATGGCTGTTGGGTGGGTGGGTGGCTGCGTTTGTGTGGTGTGGAAGAGGGGGTGACAGACACAGTGGGAGAGGACACAGGGGACGTGTAAATGGCAGTGGGGGTGGTGACTGCACGTGTGCGGACTGGAGTGGAGGGTGTGCTGGTGATGGAAACACTGGCTGATGGTGAGGTGAATGGAGGTGTGAGTGTAGACGTCACAGGGAGGGAGGAGGGAGACGAGGAGGTGGGGGTCACAGAGGTGGTAGTGACTGTTGGCATGTCTGCATCGGAATGTTGCGTGTGTGAATGTCTGCGTGATCTGTGGTGCTTATGTTTGGATGAGCTTCTCTTGGGTGTTGAGGTGTGTGCAGGCTGGTCTGATGGTGTGGGTGGGACAGGCAGAGGAACAGGAGACTGGGAGGAGGGAGTTAGTAGAGGCAGGCAGGAGACAGGGACAATGGCTGCCGTCAGTGCTGAGGCCAGAGCCTGGAACGATCGCTGATGGGCAGCCTGACCCGAATGAATGCCCTCTAGGTACGCATTGCTGCGATGAACCTCCCTCTCCACCCCCTGGATGGCATTCAAAAGGGTAGTCTGCCCAACAATGAGCGTTCGGAGGAGGTCAATGACCTCCTCACTGAGGGCAGCGGGGGTAACAGGGGCAGGGCCTGAGGTGCCTGGGGCGAAGGAGATGCCCGGCTTCCTGGCAGAGCGGGCACGGGGCGAACGCGGAGGGGCTGCTGGGAGGGCGGAGATGGTGCGCTGGGTGGCGGCTGTACCTGTAATGGCGGGGGGCACGGATGGTGCCACCCCCGCAAGGGAGCCCCCTTCCGAGGACGTGTCCGTGTCGCTGCAGGCTCCAGTCGTCCCCGTCGTGGAGCTCCCCTCGCCCTCCGTCTCACTGGTCCAGTCTGACTCTGTGGCATGGCCCTCCTGGGCCATGTGAGATGCAGCTCCCTCCTGCCCCGATGCCACTTCTCCTCCGCCTGATGATGCTGATGCACACAAGCACAGAAAGACAAACAAAAAGGGGGGGGGAGAGAGAAATAAAGGGATATTGATTACATGGATCTCCGGTACAGTTAGCGGACATGACAGACACAGATGCCCCCTGCACTAAGTTGCGCACTTGGGGTCCGCTACGCATTCCGTGGAACATGCCCTACACGCCTAGAGTTGACAACTGCACCCATGGATGACACGGCCCAGGGATGGCTGTACTGACACACTACTGAGGGTGGTGGCTGGGGACACAGGGGCTTACGGGGGTGCCCAGCCTACAGATATCGCCCTGGCCTAGGGGGACCCACAGCCCTCCTCCCCCACCCAGACACCTCCACTGCGCAACAACAGAGTAGATAATGCTTGGACTCACCCCCTTGTGTCTGCTGTGCTGCCCTCACGCGCCCATCCAAATCAGGGTAGGCCACCGCCAGGATCCGGAACATCAGGGGGCTCAGTTGACGGCAGGCACCCCGCCTACGTTGGGAGGCCATCCCCAGCAGAGACTCGGCGGTCTTCTTGGTCCCGCGGCGGATGTCCTCCCACCTCTTGCGGCAGTGGGTGCCCCGTCGATGGTGGACCCCCAGGGCCCGGACTTCCTTGGCGATGGCACGCCAAATCCCGATCTTCTCATGGGCGCGGACCTATGTGACACGTACAGGGAGGGAGAAATACCACGTTCAAGTTACTCAGCATTTTCCTTTCCAGTGGCCCAACGCCCCCCATCCCCGCCAGGCCCCCCGCCAGGCCCAACATGCCCCCCATCCCCGCCAGGCCCCCCGCCAGGCCCCCCGCCAGCCCCAACATGCCCCCCATCCCCGCCAGGCCCCCCGCCAGGCCCAACATGCCCCCATCCCCGCCAGGCCCCCCGCCAGCCCCAACATGCCCCCCATCCCCGCCAGGCCCCCCGCCATGCCCAACATGCCCCCCATCCCCGCCAGGCCCCCCGCCAGGCCCAACATGCCCCCCATCCCCGCCAGGCCCCCCGCCAGGCCCAACATGCCCCCCATCCCCGCCAGGCCCCCAAGCCAGCCAGTGGCCCCAAATCCAGATAGAATTAAACTCACTTGTTGGTCTGGAGGACCGTAGAGTAGCGCATACTGGGGGAGGACCCCATCCACAAGTTTCTCCAACTCCTCTCCAGTGAAGGCAGGGGCCCTTTCCCCAGTCGCAGCAGCCATTGTCCCTTCCAGACCGAGGTCACAGCAACACTTGCAGTATAGGTCCTCTCCTGTGAAAGTTCAAGTCGCAAGTGGATAAGTAGATAGAAAATGGCGGTCACGTCCGCGGCGGTGCGTACCGCGGCGGTGCGTCCCGCCACCGCCGGCGCCCTTCGCCATTGGCTCCTGAAACCCATAGGCTTCAATGTTAACCAATGCGGCTTCGCGCCGCGGTCTTCGGCCGCCGCCCGCCGCGGTGTGCCACGCCAGCGCATTGACCTCACATCCCATTGTCACACTTCACAGGTCAGGCAGCCGCCATTTCCAGGGCCCACATGGCTCAATTTCAACTGCGTCACACAGGCCTAGGCCTTGCATAGCCACTCAGACACGCCATTCACTGCATAGAGAATCGTATACTGTGCTAGCTGTGAGTACGTACCTGTGGGTTGCCTGACTGTGTGCTCCATGTTGTCCTTCCTAGGCACCGTCCGCTGGGTTGGGCGAGGAGACGGATGAATCCTCCCGTGTACCGACCGCTGGTGGACCTGTCGACAATGGAAGAACGCCACATTATCCTGACCTACCGTCTTAACCGTGCCACTATCCATGAACTGTGTGCCCGGCTGGAGCCCGACCTGATGTCCCCCATCCGCCAACCCACAGGGATTCCCCCTCTGGTGCAGGTCATGTCAGTACTCCATTTCTTGGCAAGTGGGTCATTTCAGACAACCGTGGGAATTGCTTCCGGGATGTCTCAGCCCATGTTTTCAAAGGTGTTATCCAGAGTGTTGTCTGCCCTGATGAAATCCGTGAGGAACTACATCATTTTCCCTGAGGTGGGCGAACTGGCTACAGTGAAGGGTGATTTCTACGCCCTTGGACATATTCCCAACGTAATTGGTGCCATTGATGGGACCCATGTGGCTTTGGTTCCCCCAAGAGACAGGGAGCAGGTGTACAGGAACAGAAAAAGTTACCATTCAATGAACATCCAGGTGGTGTGTTTGGCTGACCAGTACATCTCGCATGTAAATGCCAAATTCCCAGGGTCAGTGCATGACGCCTACATCCTCAGGAATAGCAGCATCCCTTACGTGATGGAACAGCTACAGAGACACCGTGTATGGCTAGTGGGGGACTCTGGGTACCCCAACCTGTCGTGGCTACTGACCCCAGTAAGGAATCCCCGGACCAGGGCAGAGGAACGGTACAATGAGGCCCATGGGCGTACTAGGAGGGTCTTGACATCCTACTCTGTCTTGCGAGATCTCAGGGCCCTCTTGCGGGGTGGTTCTTCTCCTGCAGGAGGTGGGGGTCTGGTGGGCTGCTGCTGTGCGGGGGCCTCCTGTCCACTAGCGCCGGCGGAGGTGGATGGCTGTTCTTGGTCCCGGCTAGTGGCAGGGGCCCTTGGGTGTTGTTCAGTGTCCGCCCTGCTGTTTACGAGGTCCTGCAGCAGCCCTACCATGGTAACCAGGGTGGTGTTGATGGCTCGGATGTCCTCCCTGTACCCCCGATAGTGTTCCTCCTGCAGCACCTGGATCTCCTGGAACCGGGCCAGTACCGTCGCCATCGTCTCCTGGGAGCGGTTGTATGCTCCCATGATGGTGGTGAGGACCTCGTGGAGAGTGGGTTCCCTGGGCCTCTCCTCCCCCCCCTGTCGCACAGCTGCCCGCCGAGTTGCCCTGTTTCCCTGGGCCTCTGCCCCCTGGCCGGTGTGCCCACTACCACTGCCCCCAGGTCCCTGTTGTTGTTGGGGTGGTGGGTTATCCTGGGTGCCCTGTAGTGGTAGACACACCGCAGATTGACGCGCCCTGGAGACAGAGGCATGGGCCCGCTGGGTGGGAGCTGTGCTGGTGTTCCCAGAGGGGTTAGGGTCTATAGTGGCCTGTGCCTGTGTGAGGGGAACCGACTGTCCAGAGGTCCCCGATGGTCCGGGCTGGTCATCGGTGTCCAGATCGACAGAGCTGCTGTCATCGCTGACGGCCTCTTGGGTGGGGGGTGTGGATAATTCTGGCCCCTCCGCCGCGGTGTGTTGACGGTCGGGTCCTGCAGGGGTATAGAGGTATGGTTATAGTTTAAATGTGTCGCATATGGGTGTATCTGTGGGTTCTCGTGTCCCCAAGTGCTTGCATTTGTGTGTGGGGGCTTTGGTGAGGGTGGCTTGTGGGGGGGATGTGTATATGCATTGGGCATGCTTTGGTGATGGGTGTCCATGCTTAGTGGACGCATGCAGGCCTAGGTTTTGGGATGTGTGGGTTGTGATGGTGAGACATTGGCGGGGAATAGGTGTGCTGGGGGTGGGGGTGAGGATGGTGTTGGGGGTGAGGATGGTGGTGGGGGTGAGGATGGTGGTGGGGGTGAGGGTGGGGGTGAGGATGGGGGTGGGGGTGAGGGTGGGGTTCGAGGATGGGGGTGAGGGTTGGGGTCTGATTTGGCATGCAGGTGGGGGGGAAGCAGTATTGAAGCTTCAACTTACCAGTATCCATTCCTCCGCCGACTCCTGCGAGGCCGTCAGGATGCAGGATGTTCAAGACTTCCTCCTCCCATGATGTGAATTGTGGGGGTTGAGGTGGGGGTCCTCCGCCAGTCTTCTGCACGGCGATGTTGTACCTGGATACCATGGAACGCACCTTCCCCCGTAGGTCGTTCCATCGCTTCCTGATGTCTTCCCGATTTCTGGGGTGCTGTCCCACTGCGTTCACCCTGTCGACAATCCTCTGCCATAGCTCCGTCCTCCGGGCAATGCTGGTGTATTGTATCTGTGTGCCGAACAGCTGGGGCTCTACACGAACGATTTCCTCCACCATAACCCTGAGTTCTTTGTCTGTGAAGCGGGGTTGTCTTTGGGGTGCCATGGGGTGGTGTGTATGATGTGTGGGGTGGAGTATGTGTATTTAAGTGAGTTGAGTGTGGTGGTGTGTGTTGTTTTGTGTGTGGATAGTGTGTGGGTGATGGTGTTGAGTGGCTGTGGCTGTTATGTTTTGGATGCTGGTGTCTCGCTCTTGCCTTCTTTACGAATTTTTAAGCGTAGGGGTTTGTGGGTGATGTGGGTGGGTGTTTTATATTGTATTGTGTGTGTGGGAGTGGTGTGTGTATGTGTATCAGGTGTGTGGGATTCAAATCGTCCAATGTGGGTGAGTTTTGTTCGTTTGTGTGTATTCTGACCGCGCCGGTGTGTCCCGCCAATGGAATACCGCGTTTGAATGACCGCCGCGTGGATTCGTGGGTCGTAATGGGATGGGCGTATTTCTGTTGGCGTGGCGGTGGAGGTTTGGTCACCTCCACCTTTCCGCCGACCGCTGGTCTGGCGGTCTGTTGTGGCGGTCGGATTTTCTGAGGTTTGCCTTCTGCGGGTCAGAATGACCGTGGCGGGTTTCCGCGACCGCGGCGGGATTATGGAGGATTTCTGACCGGCGGTAGGCGCCTTTTAACGCCGAGGTCAGAATGACCACCTTAGTATGCTGCTGCCCAGTGCTGGTTCCCCAAAGGCAAATCTTCTTAAGGCTCTTGCAAATAGGTAGTGTCTTATGTTTTCTTTTCTGATGCCCCCATGGAGTTAGCATGAACTGACAAGCTCTTTGCAACAGCTGGAAAGTTACTGAGGGACCATAGCCCTGATCCACAAGCTTGCATCATCTACTAACTTGTACAAACCTAAATAATGTACCTGTGGACCTGAGGTTTTGCAGACTTCTCTTCGTCAGGGTCTGTATTGCACTGTTTTTAGTGCGTTAATTGTTCCTTTTATATTGACTGTATTTCAACCTGCTTTTCTTACATATCTATTTTGGCACATTTGCACTACATACTGCACTTTGGAACACACTTGCAACTATTTGCACTGCATGTTGCATCGTGAACAAGCAGATGTATCTTTGCCAAGGTATGTACTGTTTCAATAGTTTTTATTGCTGCTTTTATATGTCATTTAAAACTTTTTCTTAGAAGACACCTGCATTGGTTTGATTATACATGGCACTTTGGAACATATTTTCACTTATCTATTCTGCATGCTGCATCCTCGAGAGCTATGCACAATATTCTTGGCACCCGAGCCATGAGACAAAAACTCATATTAATTAATTTTCCATAATAATGTCTTAAGGGCTACCTGTATTGAATGTTGCACTTTCATGCGGAATGCACTTGCACTTGTCTGTGCCGTAGCTCATCTTTAACTGTGATATTGAAATGAGACATAGGTCCATATTTATGAAAATTTTGTGCTTCTTTTGCACAATTTTGTTTGCCAAAATGGTGCTTACTCTGCACCATATTTATAAAGTGGTGCTAGACCAGCACTTTTCTGGAGTTAGCTTCATTTTTAAGGAGCGCCGCTATCCCTTTTGTCATTTATCCGACAATGATATGCAAGGTAGGAGGTCCCTTTAAAAAAGTGATGCTAGCGCTGTATTCAGTCCCATTGGAAAAATGACGCACGCCTAGGATTGCATATAAAAAATTATGCTAACTCTGGCAAGCATCAGCATTTTAATGCCTGGTCAGACCAGGCCTTAAAATGACACACAGATGCATGTACATAAGGAAAACCCACAGAAGGAACTCTGGCAAGCAACTGACAGCATGGACCTGTTACTGCTGCAGCTTGGCAACCAGAGATGATGACAACGATGATGCCAATTGCCACCAGCACCACCGGCACACCCTCAAACACCACAAAGGCAGCGCAGAAGGAGGGAGATAATATTTTGTCAGCTCACATCCATCCTTGGCCTTAGGGAACAAGATGTCATCAGACTCTACCGTCTCAAGCGGGAGTCCATTGTATGCCTGCTCCTCCACACTGCTCCCAACATCACCGTAAGAGTGCAAAGTCCAGCAACCATACCACCCAGTACCAAGGTCCTGGCTGTGGTCCACATGCTGGCCTCTGGCTCATTCCAGACCACTGAAGCACAAGTGGATTGTATCTCCGAACCATCCTTTTTTGCCTTCTTCCCTATGGTACTGGACACCCTTATCCATCTTACTCCCTACCACATCCTGTTCCCCAAAACCCTGCAACAGCAGCAGGAGACCAAACTAGGATTCTACCAAATTGCTGGGTTCTCACATGTGCTGGGTGCAATGGACTGCACACGTGTCCAACTTGTCCCTTATGCTACAGCAGAACACCCCTTCAGGAACAGAAAACACACATACTCAATTAATATGCAGGCCACTGTGGACCATCGCAGGATGTTAACTAACATCCTAAACAAATATCCGGGCAGCGTCCATGATACCTAAATCTTCCAACAATCAATATTTAACCAACTTTTCCAGGATGGACAATATGGCAATGGCCTTCTTGTAGGCAAGCAAGCATACACAACATCATATATATAACACACTAAACATCTAGGACAGAAAATGCATACACCACACTCCGAACACATGGACAGGAAACCACATTTTACCATGTAACAACACATATACCACATGCAGTACTCCACACATTCAAAGCACATCATCCTCACATATTGCCACATGTACAAGACCCGAGCACCACCGGACTGTCACATTTAATGATGCTCTGGTGGAGCAATGCCCTCTATGCATTTCAAAGGTGGTGTCAAGCCATCATGTGACCAGACGTTGTATCAAAAATATTTCCCCTTCAGACCTATTACTTAGTGTGCAAGTGGTCAGCAATGAGTTTTGCATTGAGCATGCCAC
Organism: Pleurodeles waltl; assembly: GCF_031143425.1. Lineage (NCBI taxonomy): Eukaryota > Metazoa > Chordata > Amphibia > Caudata > Salamandridae > Pleurodeles > Pleurodeles waltl. The sequence goes on from NC_090439.1 coordinate 630,878,124, forward strand.
CTCTAAAAAACTTTCAGAATGGCACCTCCACACAGTTACTCCAATCCTGAAACCTGAGGTAGCACCATCTAATAATGCCACCCTTTTTCTGTTGGCATAACAGTGTGGGTGTTGGGACCACCACTTTAGCACTGACCTTTGAGTTGGCAGATTTGTGTACGTGGCTGTATTCTATTGGTTTAGTGTGTGCCTACCCCTCGTGCCATCAAGTCAAAGATCTGAAAATCTAATTCTGTAAACTTTTTACATACGTGGTGCATAGTGCAGCCCATATTGAAAATGGAACTTGCCATCATTGATTGATCATATGTAGGAAGGGACACCTTACTGCACTGAAACAATCTAATATGCAAAGCAGTCATCGTCCTTCTAAGCTACAAGGGTGCCTTCAGTGGACTTTGGTAGCTGAACTATTGCCAGCACACTGGATAAGGTCAGAAATCAAACATGGAAACATGGAACATTGTTGGCCTTTACCGGTGATGCAGGGCAGTGCAGAAAAACTGTTCATGCCCTATCCTGTACCACAGGTGTATGTAAACTTGTCAAATACATAAAAACACATCCCCAGCTAATTTGCCACACTTTGCTTGATTTCAACATACACACATACATGCTAGCCAGGAAATTGCTACAACAGCTCTTTGTGCAAGGAAGGTATATCATGTTCAAGGGGGTGGTGGTACATATAACACAGAGTGCACAACACATGTCTCATGACACACAACAGACACAATCAGCAAAAACATTCACAACATGGCATTTGTGCAGGTCAAATGTCATGGGACTAAGAGTCTATGGCCCTCATAATGACATTGGTGGTAAATCCTGATTACCATCACGCTGACGGCCGCCAACATACCAACGCGATGGCGGATAACCGTTCTGCATATTACGACACACACACACACTCCAAACACACACACTAAACCAACAGAATACAGTCATGTACACAAATCCGCCAACTCAAAGGTCAGTGCTAAAGTGGTGGTCCCAACACCCACACTGTTACGCCAACAGAACAACGCCCACCACATCATGACCCACGAATCACCATGGTGGACATTCAACAGCGGTAAACCATTGGCAGTACACACAGCCGCGCTCCGAATGGACATCCACATACAAAACAACACTACATTGGCCAATATGAAAAACACACACCTGACACTCATACACACACTACACCCACCCACCCACAGCACCAAAAAACACACACCCACAATACCCATAACCCTTTACAAACAACAATTCCTGCCAGGAGATTGACACGAACAGCACAGAGACAACTAGACATACACACCACATGCATCCCTGATGCACCCCACATCACACACGCCACCACATTACCAAGCACACTCTCACCAACGCACACCACACAACACCCATGTCCCTACTAAGGCACCCTCGTTTTACTGATGAGGAGGTAAGGGTCATGGTGGAGGAAATAGTCAGGTAGAGCCACAGATGTTTGGAGCACATGTGCAACAAATATCCATTGCCAGGAAGATGGAGCTATAGCGGAGAATCGTGAACTGGGTGAACTCTGTGGGATGGCATACAAGAACAAGGGACGACATCAGGAAGAGGTGGAACGCTGTGGCAGCAAGGCCCCAGCTCGCCATACAGAGGACTGGTGGTGGCCCTCCACCTCCTCCCCCACAGCTTACAGCATGGAAGGAGCAAGTCTTGGCATTACTGCATCCTGAGGGACTCGCTGGAGTAGCCGGATGACTGGACACTGGTGAGTCAATATTTACTACTTATCACCCCCCATACCTGCATGCCATCACACCCTCTCACTTTGGTTGGCAGTCAGGTTACCCTCTGTCCAAGCAAGAACCCTCACTCTCGTCAGGGTAAGTCACACACAATCCAAAATTAGCCTGTGCCCACTCTCTGGTAGCTTGGCACGAGCAGTCAGGCTTAACTTAGAAGGCAATGTGTAAAGCATTTGTGCAATAAATCATACAATACCATAATATAACACCACAAAAAGGCACCACACAGTGTTTAGAAAAATATATAATATTTATCTGGGTATTTGCAGGTCAAAACGATCAAAGATGCAATATGAATTTGTAAAGATATCACTGAAAAGTGATAGAAAGTGTCTTAAGTCTTTAAAAAGCAAACAAAGGGGGTCATTCCGACCCTGGCGGTCATGGACCGCCAGGGCCGGGGACGGAGGAAGCACCGCCAACAGGCTGGCGGTGCTTCTGGGGCAATTCTGACCGCGGCCGTAAAGCCGCGGTCAGAAAAGGGGAACCAGCGGTTTCCCGCCGGTTTTCCCCTGCCCCACGGAATCCTCCACGGCGGCGCTGCAAGCAGCGCCGCCATGGGGATTCCAACCCCCTTCCCGCCAGCCTGTTCCTGGCGGTTTACACTGCCAGGAAGAGGCTGGCAGGAACGGGTGTTGTGGGGCCCCTGGGGGCCCCTGCAGTGCCCATGGCACTGGCATGGGCACTGCAGGGGCCCCCTAACAGGGCCCCATTCAGATTTTAAAATCGAGACGGGTGCCACTGCACCCGTCGCACACCAGCAACTCCGCAAGCTCCATTCGGAGCCGGCTTCATCGTTGCTGGGGCTTTCCCGCTGGGCGGGCGGCCTTTTGGCGGTCGCCCGCCCGCCCAGCGGGAAAGTCAGAATGACCGCAGCGGTCATTTGACCGCGGTGCGGTCTTCTGGCGGTCTCCGCCCCGCGGGCGGAGCCCGCCGGGGTCGGAATGACCCCCAAAGTCTCTTTCAAGCACAAAGTACCTGGTTTGGAGTGGAAAATCTCTGCAAAGGGCCGCAGAAGAAGAGATATGTGGAAAAATAGTGTGTGCGTCGATTTCTCCCCAGCACACATGGACTTGCGTTGTTATTTTTCACACGGGGAAGTCGTGCGTCGTTTTCCGGCACGCGGACAGTCTCTTTCTGTGGGTCACGGGGATTACCAGATGTCCAGGGGTCTGTGCGTGGATTCTCCTGCTTGTTTTCCAGCTGCGCGTCGTTCCGCTGGGCTGTGCGTCGAAGTTTCGCTCTCACGGCAGGTGTTGCGTCGATTTCCCCTCTGGAAGTCGGACGGCGTTGTCCTTGCGAGGCCGTGCGTCAAAGTTCCGGTCGCCCCGAAGGCGTCGCGTTGGTGTGCAGTGTTTTTCTCGCTGCAGAACAAGCTGTGAGTCGACATTTTCGGCGCACGAAGAGTCCAAATGATAAAGAGAAGTCTTTTTGGTCCTGAGACTTCAGGGAACAGGAGGCAAGCTCTATCCAAGCCCTTGGAGAGCACTTTTACAGCCAGACAAGAGTTCAGCAAGGCAGCAGACCAACAGCAAGGCAGCAGTCCTTTGGAGAAAGCAGACAGGTGAGTCCTTTGAGCAGCCAGACGGTTCTTCTTGGCAGGATGTAGTTTCTTGTTCAGGTTTCTTCTCCAGCAAGTGTCTGATGAGGTAGGGCAGAGGCCCTGTTTTATACTAAATTGTGCCTTTGAAGTGGGGGTGACTTCAAAGAGTGTCTAAGAAATGCACTAGGTCCCCTTTCAGTTCAATCCTGTCTGCCAGGGTCCCAGTAGGGGGTGTGGCAGTCCTTTGTGTGAGGGCAGGCCCTCCACCCTCCCAGCCCATGAAGACCCATTCAAAATGCAAATGTATGCAAGTTAGGCTGAGTACCCTGTGTTTGGGGTGTGTCTGAGTGAATGCACAAGGAGCTGTCAACTAAACCTAGCCAGACGTGGATTGAAGGGCACAGAAAGATTTAAGTGCAAAGAAATTCTCACTTTCTAAAAGTGGCATTTCTAGAATAGTAATATTAAATCCGACTTCACCAGTCAGCAGGATTTTGTATTACCATTCTGGCCATACTAAATCTGACCTTCCTGCTCCTTTCAGATCAGCAGCTGCCACTTCAACAATGTATGACGGCAGCCCCAATCTTAGCCTATAAAGGGAGCAGGCTTCACAGTAGTGTAAAAACAAATTCAGGAGTTTTACACTACCAGGACATATAACTACACAGGTACATGTCCTGCCTTTTACCCACACAGCACCCTGCTCCAGGGGTTACCTAGGGCACACATTAGGGGTGACTTATATGTAGAAAAAGGGGAGTTCTAGGCTTGGCAAGTACTTTTAAATGCCAAGTCGAAGTGGCAGTGAAACTACACACACAGGCCTTGCATTGGCAGGCCTGAGACAAGGTTAAGGGGCTACTGAAGTGGGTGGCACAACCAGTGCTGCAGGCCCACTAGTAGCATTTAATCTACAGGCCCTTGGCACATATAGTGCACTCTACTAGGGACTTCCAAGTAAATTAAATAGCCAATCATGGATAGACCAATCAATAGTACAATTTACACAGAGAGCATATGCACTTTAGCACTGGTTAGCAGTGGTAAAGTGCCCAGAGGTCAAAAGCCAACAACAACAGGTGAAACAAAATAGGAGGAAGGAGGCAAAAAGTTTGGGAATGACCCTGTCAAAAAGCCAGGTCCAACATGACCCTCTAACAGCCTAAAGCTAGGGGAGAACAATCACTATCCTGATGTACTTCCCTGTTTGAGGCGACAGAACAAGGACCCAGGCCAACAACAGCAGGGGCATACTCCAGTTCTTTGCCTTCCTGACTCCAATTGGATCCCTCTGTCCATGCTCTCAGGGCTCACTAAGCCAACCCATGGGGAACCTTTCTCCTTACCTGAAGATCCCATCTGTGCAGCACCTAACCTTACTTTGCTCACAGATATATCCCAGGAGCAGGATAGTACCACCAGAACCAACACAGTGGTGTTGCCCACTCTACCCCCGTTGTGTGACACTTGTCCCCTCCCTAGGGATAACTCTGTCTACCCGGACAGCAAGCCACAGTGGTTACTGACAGCTGCCAGGGATGAGAGCCAGGCCCCAGGCCTCTCAAAGCTCTCCCACCACTGTGTCTGTGGGCACCCTTTAACCACTCTCCCTTCCACCAGGTCAGGGATGACAGCCTGAACCTGGTCCTCCCCTCTGGGGCTCTGTACCCTCCCTCCTGGAGCGGTACCCCCAGACTCCAACATGGTCAGGGTGCTTATAGAAGTCGCCCTGTACCATTCCTCCACCAGTGCAGGGCTGTTAACCTGCAACTGTCCCTCCAACCTGGGGTCTGTACCTTCAGGTTGGACTAGGGCCCGGGATGAGGCTTCCCTCCCCCTGCCCTCCCTTCTGGGGTCCAGCACCCTCCAACTAGGAGTGGCCTCCTCAGAAGACAACATGGTAGGGGCACTATTATCAGTAGCCCCTCCCTCCAGGTCCAGGGGGACACCCTGAACCTGGCCTTCCAGCCCAGGGTCTGTACCCTCAGACTGGATCACTGCCTGGCAAACCAGGACTTTCTGGGGGGCACGTCTACCTCCCACCAGGTCAGAGTTTAACCTCTGAACATGGCCATCCAACTCAGAGTCACCACCCTGAAGTTGAACAATTGCCTGGCACGCCAAGACTTCCTGGGGGCACACTGACCCCCCACCAGGTCAGAGTTTAACCTATGAACCTTGCCATCCAACCCAGAGTCACCACCCTGAGGTTGAACAATTACTTGGCACGCCACGACTTTCTGGGGGGCACACCTACCCCCCACCGGGTCAGAGTTTAACCTCTGAACCTGGTTATCCAACCCAGGGACACCACCCTGAGGTTGGGCAATTGCCTGGCATACCAGGACTTTTTGGGGGGCACACCTACCCCCCACCAGGTCAGAGTTTAACCTCTGAACCCGGTTATCCAACCCAGAGTCACCACCCTGAGGTTGAACCATTGCCTGGCATGCCAGGACTTCCTGGGGGGCACCCTCACCCCCACAAGGGACACACCATCCCCAAGGGCCACACAAGAGTCTGGTTGGCGCAGGTCTCCTGACCTCTGCCCATCCGGCAGAGTCTGGGTCTCCCCCAAGCCAGAAACTGTTTCACCTGGGTCATTCCTGGGGGGCTCTGCTCTCAGAGCTGACCCCTGACTCTCCAGGTCCTCCACTGGAGTCTATAACCCCCTCTCAACCCAATGTCTGGACTTCTGCACCCCCTCACTAGGAGTGGTACTGCCAGACACCAGAACTGTTGGGATGCTGACTACAGTCACCCCCCTAAGTTCTTCTGACACTGCGGGGCTTCCCTCAACAGGTGGCCCAACGGTAGACTAGGCTTTCCTCCTGGTGTTCCCTCATGGAACCCTCTAGGACCTGGGACCTACCTGGGACACTACAATCCTCTCCCACCTCACTTGGTTGGGAAACACATAGACCACTCCCTTTAGGAGCATCCATAAATGCCTCTTCAGACTCTCTGGTACTCACCCAGAAGTCTGCCTCCATTGTAAGTTCCCTGGGGTCAGAGAACTCACACTCCACCTGGTGTTGGCGTAGCTCTGGAAAATAAGGACCGGACATATGCTCTCTGGCAATTACATCACTCTGCCCTTCACATGTATTAACCACAGTACCCTTCACCCAACCATCCAGTGACTCAGCCTTGAAAAAGCACTCTACATCACCCTCCTGAGACTGGTGAGACAGTATCTGACTGTCCCTGACACTCAACCCATACTCTTCTGGGATGTCTCCACACTCTATATCCAGGACGTCCACCAGGGGGGAACTCTTTTCTCTGTCACTCTCTGCTAGAGCCAGTAAAGTGTCCCTCCCTCCAGTAGGAATATGACTCCCTGTGCCAGTTCCCCAATCCTTCTCAGGGACCCTGTGCATAACGGGAACTACCTCATACCCTTGAACCACCTGGGGTGTGTCAACTCCCTTCTTCAAGTTGGGCACCACATCTCTGGGCTTGTGCCCTTCTTCTGCAGTACTGGATGCAAGATTTGTGCTGCCACCATCTGAACTGGACTCAGCCCCTCCGGCCTCCAGTTTCAGCTCTTCACAGCTCAACTCTTGAGCTGCAATCCTTTCTTTTTCCAGGGCTAAGGCGCTCTCTGCCTCAGCCCTCTCAATAAAGTCATCTAGCTCCTCCCACTCTCGCGCTATCTGCCATTCCTCTCTCACTGGTTCTCTTTCCTCATCTGAGTAGTCTTCCTCCTCATGTGAGCAGTCCTCCTCCTTATCTGAGGAGTACCTAGTCATTTGGTTTTTGCTGCCTCTTTCTCTGCCCATCTTTCTTCCCCCCAGATTATGTAGGTATGTAGCAGTTCCATCTTAGTAGATCTCCTTGATACAGGAAGGCCCCATTTTCTGCAAAGCCTCCTTAGGTCAGCCTTAGTGAGGTAATCAGTAGGCACAAAGAATGAGTAGGTAAGCATTCTCAATCTGATAAGGTATTACCGGCAAAAAACAAAATCCAAAGTCCAAAATATCAATAGTATATCCAGGAGGACATCAGAGAACCAAATGCAAAAAGATGAAAAATCAAGTTGACCTTCAACTGTGGGTAGGTAGTGAAATACTTAGCTACTGTATGTCACTGTACAAACACAAGTCCTATCCTCACCGCTGATCACCAATGTTAGAAATGGGGTTTTTGGTTGGCAGTCAGGTTACCCTCTGTCCAAGCAAGAACCCTCACTCTAGTCAGGGTAAATCACACACACTCCAAAATTAGCCTGTGCCCACCCTCTGGTAGCTTGGCACGAGCAGTCAGGCTTAACTTAGAAGGCAATGTGTAAAGCATTTGTGCAATAAATCATACAATACCATAATATAACACCACAAAAATACACCACACAGTGTTTAGAAAAATATATAATATTTATCTGGGTATTTGCAGGTCAAAACGATCAAAGATGCAATATGAATTTGTAAAGATATCACTGAAAATGATATAAAGTGTCTTAAGTCTTTAAAAAGCAAACAAAGGCCCTCATTCTGACCTCGGCGGTCTTTTCGCAAGACCGCCGAGTTACCGCCGCGGTGAAGACCGCCGACCGCGGCGGTATGCCGCTGTGCGCATTCCGACCGCTGGGAGCGTTCCGCCGGGAAACCGCCGGCAGCCAGACTGGCGGTCGGCGGGAAAGTGGAGACTGGTCAACCTCCACCGCCACGCCAGCAGAACACCGCCCCCAGGATTACGACCCACATTTCTGTGTGGCGGTCTTCTGTTGGCGGTGTGCTGTCGGCGGTCACGTCCCTATGGCTCCCGTCGCCTCCCGGAGGACCAACGCACAAGGTAAGTTGATCGTCCATGAGGGGAGGGGGTGGGGGGGTGTTGTGTGATGTGTGCGTGCATGGGGGTGTGCAGATGTGCATGTTGGGGTGCGTGCATGTCGGGGTGCGTGTATGTGCATTTCGGGGTGGGGGTGGGGAGGGGGTTCGTACCACCTCTGGGGGGTGGCAGGGGGGTGGAGGGGGTGGGGGGAGGACTCGGGGGCAGTGGGGAGTGGGGGGGGACCCCTATCAGTGCCAGGGAAGGAATTCCCGGGCCCCGATAGTGCCTACCGCCATGGTTCGCATGGCGGTTCCCGACCGCCAGAAACCGCGGCGGTAAGCAGGGTCATGATACGGGTGGCAGTCTTGGGGCGACCGCCGGGCCGGAGTGCGCAAACTCCAGCCCGTCGGTCATGACCGCCGTGGCGGTCGGAGTGGGGAAGTGGCAGTCGATCGCGGCGGTGACCGCCGCGGTCAGAATGCCATTTTTTGGACCGCCGGTCTGTTCGCGGTCCGTCCGCCGCCTCTCCGCCAACCGCCAAGGTCAGAATGAGGGCCAAAGTCTCTTTCAAGCACAAAGTACCTGGTTTGGAGTGCAAAACCTTCGCAAAGGGCCGCAGAAGAAGAGATACGTGGAAAAATAGTGTGTGTGTCGATTTCTCCCCAGCACACACAGACTTGCGTCGTTATTTTTCACGTGGGGAAATCGTGCGCCGTTTTCCGGCGAGCGGACAGTCTCTTTCTGTGGGTCGTGGGGATTACCAGATGTCCCGGGGTCTGTGCATGGATTCTCCTGCTTGTTTTCTGGCTGCGCGTCGTTCCACAGGGCTGTGCGTCGAAGTTTCGCTCTCACGGCAGGCGTTGCGTCGATTTCCCCTCTGGAAGTCGGACGGCGTTGTCCTTGCGAGGCCGTGCGTCGAAGTTTCGGTCGCCCCGAAGGCTTTGCGTCGATCAGCGTCGGTGTGCGGCGTTTTTCTCGCCACGGAACAAGCTGTGCGTCAAAACTTTCAGCGCACAAAGAGTCCAAATGAAAAAGAGAAGTCTTTTCGGTCTTGAAACTTCAGGGAACAGGAGGCAAGCTCTATCCAAGCCCTTGGAGAGGACATTTACAGCCAGACAAGAGTTCAGCAAGGCAGCAGGCCAACAGCAAGGCAGCAGTCCTTTGGAGAAAGCAGACAGGTGAGTCCTTTGAGCAGCCAGGCAGTTCTTCTTGGCAGGATGCAGTTTCTGGTTCAGGTTTCTTCTCCAGCAAGTGTCTTTGAAGTGTGGGTGACTTCCAAGAGTGTCTAAAAAAATGCACCAGGTCCCCTTTCAGTTCAATCCTGTCTGCCAGGGTCCCAGTAGGGTGTGTGGCAGCCCTTTGTGTGAGGGCAGGCCCTCCACCCTCCCAGCCCAGGAAGACCCATTCAAAATGCAGATGTATGCAAGTCAGGCTGAGTACCCTGTGTTTGAGGTGTGTCTGAGTGAATGCACAAGGAGCTGTCAACTAACCCTAGCCAGTCGTGGATTAAAGGGCACAGAAATATTTAAGTGCAAAGAAATGCTCACTTTCTAAAAGTGGCATTTCTAGAATAGTAATATTAAATCCGACTTCACCAGTCAGCAGGATTATGTATTACCATTCTGGCCATACTAAATATGACCTTCCTGCTCCTTTCAGATCAGCAGTTGCCACTTCAACAATGTATGAGGGCAGCCCCAATGTTAGTCTCTGAAGGGAGCAGGCCTCACAATTGTGTAAAAATGGATTTAGGAGTTTTACACTACCAGGACATATAACTACACAGGTACATGTCCTGCCTTTTACCCACACAGCACCCTGCTCCAGGGGTTACCTAGGGCACAAATTAGGGGTGACTTATATGTAGAAAAAGGGGAGTTCTAGGCTTGGCAAGTACTTTTAAATGCCAAGTCGAAGTGGCAGTGAAACTGCACACACAGGCCTTGCAATGGCAGGCCTGAGACAAGGTTAAGGGGCTACTGAAGTGGGTGGCACAACCAGTGCCGCAGGCCCACTAGTAGCATTTAATCTACAGGCCCTAGGCACATATAGTGCACTCTACTAGGGACTTACAAGTAAATTAAATAGCCAATCATGGATAGACCAATCAATGGTACAATTTACACAGAGAGCATATGCACTTTAGCACTGGTTAGCAGTGGTAAAGTGCCCAGAGGTCAAAAGCCAACAACAACAGGTCAAAAAAAAAATAGGAGGAAGGAGGCAAAAAGTTTTGGGATGACCCTGTCAAAAAGCCAGGTCCAACAATCACCATACACAAACAAAGTTGGCAGGGCAAAAGCAACAATGAAGGGGAAGCTAGTAATGCACAATATGTCGCAGATATGAAGCATAATACATCACTTACATCCCCACAGGAGCCCCAGCCAATCCCAGGGGAGAGGAGGTACCACAACTATCCAGTCCCCCAACAGAAGATGCCCCCAGTGATGACAGTAACTCTGGACTTCAGGTTCTGGACCAACAACCTGGCCCATCAGGGACCACTGGACAGTTGGTCAACCCCAGCACACTCACAGTCCACCACGGAGCCTCCCCATCAGTATACAACACCACAGCACCCACCCAGCGTACCCACACCTCTGTCCCCAGAACACATCAATCACCAATGTGCCCACCAGTACAGGAACCCCAGTCCACACCTCACCCCCAAGACAATCAGGGACCTGGGGTCAGTGGGCACACCATTCAGGGGACACAGGCACAGGGCAACAGGGACACTAGGAGGACTGCTGTGCGCCAGGGGGAGGACAGGCCCAGGGAATCGACTCTCCAGGAGGCACTCACAGAGATCCTGGGAGCCTACCAACATTCCCAGGACACGATGGGACAGATCCTTGACAATGTGCAGGAGAACATGCGGCTTCAGGAGGAATAGTATCACGGGAACAGGGAGGACTTGCAGGCCATCAACACCACCTTGATCTCCATAGCAGGGGTGCTGGCAGACATGGCCAACATAATGACGGAAGCAACAGCACACCAGCGGGCCCCTACCACTAGCCGGTCCATTGGTCAGCCCTCCACATCCACTGCAGCTAGTGGGCAGGAGGCCCCCGCCACAGGGCTCACAGGCCACCAGCACCCCTCCCCCTGCAGCAGGTGAACCACCCCACAAATATTCCCTGCTACCCAGACAGAAGCCAGAGACACTTGCCAAGACCACCAACAGGAAGTAAGACTCTCCTGATTGTCCCCCTTGTGTCCCACCCTGTCACCTTGTTCACTTTGAACTGCCTTTGTTCCCCTTCCTATGGCCCCTTGGACACTGAACATGTGCTACAAACAGACTGGAACAATACCCTGCACTTTCCTCCATCATCACCCCATTCCATTGCACTTTTCTCTCAATTTCATAGCACTACAATAAACACACTTGAACACAACTTGACTACTAGTATTTTATGTGTTGAAAATGTGCATTTATGGAAACAGTCATATCTAGTGCAAATGATATGAACATTGTGAGAGCATATAAATAATTACCGGTAGCTGTCTGTAGTCATCACATCAGTACACAGTTGTTATCTCACCAACATCTGTAAAATGACAAGACATAGGTGACAGTAAATTGAGATGCAAAGGAAGTTAATGCCATCATGCTACAGCCACACAGAAAACATCAATAGTCAGAGGAATGTTCAGTTGCACTGTCTCACTTGTGTGTCATTGGAAGTACAGTATTGACGTATAACTGATGTTCTGTAGTCTCCATCCTCTGCCTCCTCATCCTCACTGTCCTCAGGGTCCACTGCTGCCACAGGGGCATCTCCAGTCTCCTCCTCCTGCAGAAAAGGTACATGCCATCTGAGGGCCACGTTGTGCATATTTCAGCATGCCACTACTATCTGGCAGACCTTCCTGGGTGAGTAGCACAGGGATCCACCTGTCAGATGGAGGTACCTGAACCTGGCCTTCAGGAGCCCAAAGGTCCTCATGATGATCCTTCTGGTTCGCCCATGTGCCTCATTATAAAGTTCCTCAGCCCCAGCCTGGCATTTCTCACAGGGGTCAGCCACAATAGGTTTGGGTAGCCAGAGACATCTGCAAGTATTGAGGGACCACATTTTTTAGCCTCACACAATTCTATGGGGATGACACATGAAGGCATACACTAACATACAGTGGGTGGGGACCATGGCTCACCTAACAGCCACACCCTGTGCCTCTGTAGTTAGACCATTACATTTGGAATGCTGCTATTCCTCAGGACAAAGGCATCATGCATAGATCCAGGATACTTAGCAGTGACATGGAAGATGTGCTGGTCCACCAGGCACACCATTTGCACATTCAGTGAGTGGAAACTCTTCCGATTCCTGAACACCTGTTCATTCTGGCGGGGGTACTAATGCAATATGTGTACCATCAAGCACCCCAACAATATTGGGGATATGACCCATTGCACAGAATCCGGCCTTCACAGTGGCCAGATCTTCCACCTGGGAGAAAGCTATGTAGCTGCACATGTGTTTCACTAGGGCAGACAAAACTGTTGCCAGCATGACTGAAAACATTGGTTGTGACATTCCTGCTGCCAAGCCCACTGTCACTTGGAAAGAACCAGTTGCCAGGAAATGGAGCACTGATAGCACTTGCACAAGAGGGGGGATCCCAGTTCGATGACTGATAGCAGATATCATGTCAGGCTCCAATTGGGCACACAGCTCTGTGATTGTGGCCCTGTCCAGGCTATAGGTGAGTATAATGTTCCTGTCCTCCAATGTAGCCAAGTCCACAAGGGGTCTGTACATGGGAGTTTGTCTCCTCCTCCTATTCACCGCAGCAGTAGTTATCTAAGGGACATAAGAGTGGGTAGGCTGACACAATTTGAACAATGGAACCATAACCTCCGTGTACACAGTGCATTTATGTGATGAGACAGTGGGAATGGTGGGGTATGTGCTAATCTAGGCTGTGATGCAGTTAAGGTTGTTGAGATGATCGTTGTCCACCACCATGAAATGGCGACTGCCTGTCCTGTATGTAGGGACCGGTGGAAGTGATGTAACTCTGTTGACGTTGAGCGTCGTGGCGGGAGGCGCTCTTGCACCGCCGTGCAATTTCTCATTGGATAATATGGGGCTCTATGGAGTATAGTGGCCAATGGAAATCAGCATTGACGGTGACAGTGTACACCACCGCGGACGTGACTGCCATTTTCCATCTGATTCCTCCCTTGTTTCCTGAACTTCAACAGGAGAGCACCTACACTGCGTGTGCTGCTGTGATCTATGTCTGGAACCTACTATGGCCCGTGTGACCGGGGAAAGGGCCCCTGCCTTCACTGCGGAGTAGTTGGAGCGATTAGTGGATGGGGTCCTACCCCAGTATGGATAGCTGTATGGGCCTCCAGACAAACAGGTGAGTACACCTTGGACACGATGCATGTGTGAAGGATACATGGAGATGTGTGTGCAAGCATCGTGTCATCTGGGGAGATGTCTTGTGGTGGTGGACATAGTGTGCGCAGAGCGATGTGTGTGCCAATGGTGATGGAAACGGGGTTGGTGGACCATATATGGTGTTCTCCTGTCTGTATTACCTCTGCAGGTCAACACCCATCAAAAGAAGGGATTATGGCATGCCATCGCCAAGGACGTGCAGACCCCGGGGGTCTATGGCAGGTGGAGCACCCACTGTCGGGAATGGTGGGAGGACCTGAGACGCTGGGCACAGAAGACCACGGAGGCCCAACTGGGGATGGCCGCCAATGAGGAAGGGGTGCCTGTCGGAACCTGACCCCCCGATAGCCCACATACTGGCGGTGGCCTACCCAGAGCTGGATGGGCACTTGAGGGTATCACAGCAGCCACAAGGGGGTGAGTACAGTGTACATTACTACAATAATTGGTAGGTGGCATGGGATCCGATGGGTGTGAGTTAGTGGGTGCCCCTTAATGCCAGGTAAGACATTGCAGCGTGATCCAGCTCAAGGGTAATGTGTGTATGGCAAATGCAGGTAACCTAGCTTGTTATCATTCCATGTCAGTCAGGGCTTTGTGGGTCCCAGGAGGGGTGCAGTTGGCGGTGTGTGGCCCTCATCTTGCTGTGGCATCTAGCCAAATCACTCGCAGTGCAACGCATAGTGCTCAATCCTGATCCCTGTGTGTGATGGTGCTGTGTATGCCAGCTGTGGTGTTGGTGCAGTAATTGACCCACTGTTTCCTTACTCTCTTCCCCCCCCCCTTTTTATGGGCGAGCGCAAAACGCTCTGTCCCATGCTGTAATCTCTCTTTGTGCTTCTAACCACACCCTTGTCACGTCAGTCACTTTCATTGGTTCGTGGGCTTTCCTTTTAAAATCCACTTTCTTTTATTTGTGAAAGACATTCATCCGGTGTTTAGACCACCTACACAGCACCGGTAAACTATTGAAACCATTCGAGGCTCGATGTTTTCAGAATGGTTTACCGGACTACTTTATCTTTTTATTTTCTACGCAGCGCGATCGCACTGGGGTTTACATAGCGCAATCGGCCTCGATTTTTCTGTTTTCAATTCCAGCGCGATCGTGCTGCATTTTACATAGCGCGATTGTGCTGTGTTTTTTTTCTTGTTATTCATTGTACCTCACTCTCATGGCTCTTATTACTACTTGTGGCACCCCCTCCTTATCTGTACAGGTTCACTAAGGTTATTATAAATAAACATTCTTGTATTTTTTGCCATCCTCTGTACGGCACTCACAACCATCTGTCCGAATGCCGAAAATATCCAGATTTGTATATCATTAACAATTTGCCTCACCTACCCTGGACATGTATTGGTTAAATCTTGCAGCACATTACCGTCACTAGCATCCTTATTTAGAAGATGAGAAACCTCCGACATTGTTTCCTCAGTGGCTCACACTTGTATTTCTGGCAGCTGACAAGTGGCACTTGCAGACGGCTCAAAATAGCCTTTGCATTCGGCTCTTTCACATTCCATCGGTCGTGCGTGCCCTGGCTCTACTCGAGCATAGGAGCAACCATTTTAATACTCCTCTGCTTCGTACTGTTGCCTTTTTTCTGGAAATCCTTCTTTTCCAATGTAAATGTTTGCCGTTTCCCAGACTAAGTAATCGTGATTCTTTCTTCAAACTAGAATTTTGTACTGCTTCACAAGTTGACTTATGTATTTTCCCTTTGAAGAGCCAACAACATTTTTTATATGTGATCTAAGTCTTAAGTTGAAAAGCCCTTGAGATTTAGGGGCCTGTTGCAGATTTGTATTTCTCAGCTGGCTAACAGTTTTTCCAAACTTTGTGGGAGTGGATCCCCTCTACCTACGAGTAAAAAACTGTTCCTTTGCTATGAGGATGAAGTTCGGCCAATAGCATCAGTCTTTTTCAGGGCTCATAGGGGAACGTTTGACACTAGTAGTGTGAACTTGCATCTGCTAACAGTTGTTTGCTGGAAGTCGTCTTAAGTAGGTGAACAATTACTGAGTACATGTCCATTATTATACATGTGCTCAGTGGCCATGTGGGAGGGACCTGTTTAGGACAGTAGTAAAGGATTTAACCTTTTATCATTCTCTAGTCCTTTTGTCCTTTTGCAGAATGCCCAAATGGTGTTGAACCTGTTGAGGTAGATAACTGGTATTTAGAACACCTCATTCCTTCACGAAGCATTAAAGGTTAGTACAGTGTTCATGGAAAGGTTTTGATCGATGTGTCATTTGTGAGGCCTTACATCTTTCCAGGTTGTTGGGAAATGGTTGTGTGACGGCGCTCTCCTTAAAAAGTGGGAGGTTATGCAAAAAGTAAGATATTTGATGCAGAGTAAATAAAGACACATTCCCAGGATTCATTTAGGAATATGAAACCGTTGTGGACCTGTCTGGGTTTGTGACGTATTAGAAGTTTGCATTACTCACTCTTACTGAATTAACATATTTCTGTTTCTTGTTAGGTGACCTAGACTGAGAGACACCCTCTCTTCTGTCTCCTTTGACCTGCATGCTTCAGTTTCTGTTGACTTTTTAATAGAATGTGCCTTTGCAGCTGTATATGGTCTCTAACAATCTGCTGAAGGTTCGTGAGTTTAGGCTGTACACAGTCTCAAAAAGTCCAGACTTTTAAATGCCAGACTGCATGGTTGACGCTCACTGACTGACCAGTTAGAAAGCGGCCACGTTTTGCAGTTGTGTCCGCCTGAAAGCAACACTTGATAAAATATCCAAAAAGATTTGAGTTAAAAGTTAGAGCTTATGTTACGACATGGTGGCTTGCCAACTTCCTTATGGGACAGAGTGAGCAGCACAAAGTGGTGACACTGGTGAACAGTGTAGATGCAGGTTTCCTGGCACCAGAGGGCACAGCAGTGCCTGTGCGTTTTTGTTGAATGGTTCAGACGGGTAAAATGGATATGGGCAAGGGGAACCGCCCAAATGGCAGGCTGTCAAGGACAGTAGTATTGGACATCTATTGAAACCGGTAGCAGGAATATGCTGAACGGGAAATATTTTGGAGTGAACAATGCATTTGTGACCCCACTCCTCAGTTTTACCCTTAGACTAACCCCAAATGTAATCCCGAATCTAAAACCTCTATTTAAGTCTCAGTAACCATTCTTAAACTATATCCTGTTCGACACCGTTGGTCACAATCCCCCTTAAGTTTTATGTTATTTTGTATTTTTACTTGTGGTATATCGACCTTAAAACTGAGTGAGTTTCAACTGCTTTTGTCTACAGTGCTATCTTCATAAAAGTTTCATCATAGTTCGATTTCCTGCTGAACTCTGGTTGTCTACGGTAGAAGTGAGTGGTGTTACGTTCACATCGGTCTGGTCATCCGTGCTGTCGGTCTCTGTAATACAGCACGCCTTGCTGACTACTAAACTGACTCTTTAGAGTCTGGTGAAACGGGCCATTTTGGTCTGTGGGGCATTTTTTGTTTTCAGTGACATTTTTACTTGCTGATGAACTGTGAATAAACAGGCCGAGGGGAAGCATTTGACGCAAATGTTTCCCCCGGCATTAAGGGCCAGATGTTGCAATCTACAATTTTGCGACTTGCAAATTGCGAGTCAGACGGACTCGCAATTTGCAACTCGCAAAATTGTATGCAGAAAGGTGTCTCAGACACCTTCTGCGACTCGCTGTGGGGTCGCAAAGACCCACCTCATGAATATTAATGAGGTAGGTTGCATTTTGCGATCCCATAGCGAGTCCATGCACTCACAGGGATGGTGGCCTGCTGGAGACAGCAGACCTCCATGTCTGTGACTGCTTTTTTAATAAAGCAGTTTTTTTTTTCTTTTTGCAGCCCGTTTTCCTTAAAGGAAAACGAGTTGCAAAAAGAAAAATGTCCGAAACCATTTGGTTTCGTTTTTTTCAGAGTAGGCAGTGGTCCATTTTTTTCGGCATTCACAAAGGGGAAGGGGTCCCATAGGGACCCCTTCCCTTTTGCGAATGAGTTACCACCCACTTCAAGTGGGTGGTAACTGCGAGTTGGTTTGCGACCGCATTCGCGGTCACAAAGCAACTCAGCATGGCGATGCGGTCGCAAATAGGAAGGGAACACCCCTTCCTATTTGCGAGTCACATCCTCAAATTGCGAGTTGGTACCGACTCCCAATTTGAGGTTGTGCATTGCGTTCGGCCTTTTGCATGCCGCAAACTGCGTTTTTCGGAGTTTGCGACATGCAAAAGGCTTCCTACATCTGGCCCCAAGTTCTGTATTCACCCTCGGGAGTTACTTGGTAGAATAGATACATTTACATTAAACCTCAATTTCCTATCACATGTATCACATTGTGGAAGTAATGGAAAAATATTGGAGCGTTTATTAGAACCTCTTTTGGAATGGTAGGGTTGGGATAACCAATTACTATATCTAGATTGTTGGCACTAATTAAGTTTTGCCCGCATTTTAGGTTGTCATAGGGGGCTCGTAGGTGGAGGGTATGTTTGCCTGCCTTTGTTGGGTGAGTTGGCCATGTGCTGTCAGTTTTGAACAGGTACTAAGAGCCTTTTTTTATCACTATGTGCCCTCACCTTTGAATTGGTCCCATAATTGAGGGGCAGGCAATGAACATTAGTTTCATGCCTGACAGTATTCGTCTTATTAGCACCACTCTAATATCAGTCAGCATCTTCAATAGAAAAATAACGCTTAATGGAAATTATCCACATCCTACAATGATAAAGCAATTCCAAATTCAAATAAATAGACTACTGTTTAGTCACCTTACTGTTCATTCTTAAGCAGCCACGATGGAATTTTAAATGCATATCTGCTCTTGTGTAGCACGTGGTGGGAACAAATGTTATAGTAGCAGAGAGGGAATGATTCATGAACACCACTTTTTGCAATACAGATTCCTGGACTAGAGCATTGCTTGATCCAAGCCCCTTAAGTGGTATTTGACTTCACATGACGACTTTTTATTTCGGGTTGTTGAACGGCATTGAACTGACCAGATTTCGAATAATTTGGGCCCCTGGGTAAAAAAAACTAACTTTTTTTATCAGTGCCGTAGCTCCAGGCTTGATCATATTGATGGGAATGCAGAAGCTGGCTTCCAAAAGACACAAGATTGGAAAGGGAGAGTGAGAGAAAATAATAAACCAGGCAGGAAGGTCAGTCCTTGAATTCGATCCCAGCTGTGCCTCTTTTTTTAGGTGGAGTGGGCAAACGCTCTGACGTGTTCCAATCTATCATTGGCCTTATAACCACGCCCACCGCATGCCCATCACTATCACTCGTTCATTGGCTTGCCTTTCAAAAATCCTTTATCATCATTGGTAAATGCTTTGCGTTTGTCCCTCCTTGGGGCAGTTGTGTTACCACCTTGGCCATCGACTGCCTGGAATGTTGGGATTCTCGGCGGTTGGTGAAGGATCGGAGCAGGAGTGGCTGGAGTTTCTTTCCCTCCTACTTGAAGAAATAAATATGATTTTCTGCTGAACATTTTGGCATTTTTTATCGCATTTTACCTCATTTTTGGCGACGAGGATGGGATGCAGACTGAAGGTCTCATGAAACTCCAGCACTCAAGAGTTTTAAATACTCATGGTACGAAGCGTTTCCTTCTAAGCCTTGGTTTTCACTTCTGCCAAACAACCAGGCTTCAGCTTTCTTTAATCTAAAGCGTGCAAAATCTTTGGCACGTTTCACTTTCCGTTTGATTTTTGGGATTTTACACTGTTCCCAGGATTTTATTGTTCTGGTACGGCACGAACTCAGACCGGCGCGCGAACGTGTAGCGTCTGGCTACCATGCCAACGCATTTTTCACTGTACATGTTCAGCGTGCAACAGAGCAACAGTTACTAGGCAACCTCGCCTGCGACGGCTCTCCTCCTTGATCCTGGAGGTTTGGCTTTATTAGTGAACGGTTACGGCTATCGCGTAGCATATTTCAGCCACTCGTGCAATTCTCTGCACGGAGTCTGAGGTTTTACGCTCCTCCGCCTTCATTCACAGCCCGCTTCTCTACTTTTCTGCATTCCTGGAGATTATTTGGTACTAATGCAGTAGGTAACTTTGTATTCTGTATAGTTACCCCTGCGCTTGTTTCATGAAGCCTGTTTTGTGGACAATTTCTTTGTGATGTTTTTTATCACCGTTACTTTTGTGCTATTAATGTGACTTTGTACTCAATATTTCGTGGATTATTTTTTTTAGGGGTGTTCTGGTACGTTCTTACTGCATTCAAGAACATCAAAAGTTTGTATTCTATTGGAATAATTTGTCACTCCCTGCACCTAGAACTTCTGGAATTGGACTTAGGTGCCTTTATCTTGGAATATTGTTTTATTTTGAAGGAACATGCAAAATATTACCCCGCCTCCTTTCTTTTTGCCTTTACCTGGAGAACCTTCCATTCCGTGGATTAAATGGAAAAAAGTATTTCTTACGTACATTCGAGTTTGTGGAAGTAATTTGTCTGCAGA
The DNA here is from genome assembly GCF_031143425.1 of Pleurodeles waltl. Classification (NCBI taxonomy): domain Eukaryota; kingdom Metazoa; phylum Chordata; class Amphibia; order Caudata; family Salamandridae; genus Pleurodeles; species Pleurodeles waltl. Next base: position 630,898,132 of record NC_090439.1, read on the forward strand.
CAGGAAAACTTCTATTCTTCAACACTGTCTGGGTGCAGAAGGTCAGGAGATTTTGGAGAATTTACCTGTTATCATTTCCCCTCATGGAGCAGAAGGTAACACCAGCTTGAATGAATATGAGTTGACTCTTCTTAGGCTGGATAGACATTATTTACCAAAGGTGTCAATTATTCTCCAAAAGTATTACTTTGGTAAATGCAAGCAGAGTGATACCGAGACCGTGGAGGATTTTGTAACAAATCTGCGAAAATTGGCTGCCCAATGTAGGTTCAGTGATTCTGTGAAAGAACGTATTAGAGACCAGTTTATTTTGGAATGTAGAAGCAATAAGATAAGAGAAGCTTTCTGGTCCAAAGATGATCCCACTCTGGAAGAAGTTATATTGGTAGCGAAACAAATTGAACATTCAGAACTCTGCATAGAAGATTTGAGAAAATCCAGGGGCGTTTCCAACACAGTCCAATCTGTTGAGACAAAATCCACAACAAAAGGACACACAGGAACGAAATCTAAACTGTTATGTTATAGATGTAACTCTTCTTCGCATTTATCTAATAGCAAGGAATGTCCTGCGATTAATATGTTCTATAAAAAATATGTCAAGAGAGTGCACTTTGCTAGGTGTTGCAAGTCTGTAGAGAAGAAAGTGGTGAAGGTGAATGAGATTGAGTATGATTGTAAAGATGAAGATGAGGAAAAATCCTTCGTATTACAAGTTGTGAATGATGTAAACTGTATTACAAATGTGCGCTGTGAGTATCCCGTTGACATTGTTGAAGTAGATGGAGTCAAAGTTTCCATGATGATGGATTCAGGTGCAAAATTGACTCTGATCTCGGAATCTGATTATTTAAAATATTTTGTAAACAGGGTTTCTCTTCATCCACCAGACGTTACACCTTTCGGTTATGGTGGGAAACCTATTGAGTTAAAAGGTTATTTTGAGGCTAAGATCGCGTTTAAAGAGAACAGGATTGAAGGGAAAGTTTGCAATCCAGTGGTGGGCGATACTATATTAGGTGGGCCTCATCAGAAATTGTTAAATATTGTTTTGAACCCTAATGTGGTTCCCCAAGTACTAGTTCAGAAGGTCTGTGGTTGGGGTGAAGAACTCATGAATGAATTTCCCGAAGTTTTTTCCAATAAAATTAGTTGTGTCAAAGGTTATAAACACTGCATTGTGCTAAAGAAGGGAGCAATACCAATAGTATGCAAAGTTAGGAACATTCCTTTTAGTATAAGGGACAAAGTGAAAGGGGAACTTGAGAGATTAGAGTCGGAATACATAATTGAGAAAGTTGAGGCTGCAGAATGGGTCGCTCCTATTGTGGTTGACACTAAGGCTAATGGAGATATAAGATTATGTGTGGACTTGCTCAATTTAAATAAAGAAGTGGTTGAGGATAGGTTTCCCCTACCAAATATAACCAATGTGATAAGTTCTTTGGGTAATGCCAGGTTCTTCACTACCTTAGATCTCAGCTCTGCTTATCACCAGATACCACTATGCGAAGAGTCCAAATTGTTAACATCTTTTGTCACTCCCTTTGGTGTATTCAAGTTTAATAGAATGCCGTTTGGATTGTGTTCGACTGCTTCAGTTTTTCAAAGATTGATGAATGAGTTGCTTGGGAATTTGACATGTGTGAAATTCTTTCAAGGTGATGTTCTCATTTTTACAAATACCCTTGAACAACACAAAACATCAGTCAGAAGAGTACTTAACATTTTCCGAGATAAGGGAATTACTCTGAAGGGAGATAAATGTAAGTTCTTTAAAACAGAGATTTCTTATCTTGGCCACATAATAACTGGAGATGGAGTCAAGCCCAAGCAAGAGCTAGTAAAATCCATTATAAATCTAGCAGCTCCTGAAAGTAAGTGTGATGTGCAGACTTTCTTAGGGATGGTAGAAATTTACACTAGGTTCATTCCAGATTTAGCTAAGAGAACCTGTGCTATTAGGAACTTACCTAAGAATGGGTCTAACTTTACTTGGGATTCCGAATGTCAAAAATAAATTTGACGATTTGAAGTTAAGTTTATCTTCTGCACAGTCCCTTAACAGTTTCCAGCCTGGTCTACCTTGTTCCATTCCCACAGATGCCTCTGAGAAAGGGTTAGGTTGTGTTTTGAAACAATTCAATAATAACAAGATCAATGCTATTGCTTTTGCTTCACGCAGTTTACGTGGCGCAGAGTGTAAGTATTCTACAATAGAGAAGGAGGCTTTGGCCATAAGGAAATGTAAACAATTTCTGTGGGGGACTAGGTTTGAAGTATGCACGGATCACAAGCCTCTACGTGAAATTTTTGAAAAAAAGGGGTTAGATAATGTTTCGGGTCACATTTGTAAGTGCATAGTTGGCTTACAGGACTATCATTTTAAAGTGAAGTATGTTCCGGGATGTGAGAATAAAGCTGCAGACTGCTTATCTAGACTAAGGAAGTGAGAGTTAAATGAAGGTGATATTGATGATTCTTGGTGGGTGGATGAGGAGGTTAAAGTCTGTGCTGTCATGAATGGGTGTATTACAGAGGATGAATAAGAAACATGAAGTGGATGATGATGTTGATCTATCCCGCATCAGGGACTTACTTTCTGCTGGAAGGGCTTTAGATAATGGAGAGAACCTGGGAGAGAATTATAAGAAAATTTGGCATGAATTGTCCATTCAGAATGGTGTGGTTCTAAGGGGGGGAAGGTTGATTCCTCCATGTCGGTTACGTGAGCGTATTATGGACCTTGCTCACAGTGGTCGTCATGGCATTTGCAAAACTAAAGAGAGGCTGAGGGGGGTATATTGGTGGCCAGGCATGGATTTGGCAATTGAAAGGAAAGTGCAAGATTGTTTATAATGCAATGTAGCGGATAAGTCATTGAAAATCAGAACACAACCTATGATACTAAAGGAAATTCCCAGTGAGGTGTGGGAATCGGTCTCTATTGACATTTTGGGACCGTTAAATCATATATTTCATTCTAAATACTTGGTGGTTCTCTTGGATGAGTTATCTAGGTGGCCGGAAGTTATGATCTCCTCTGAGGTGTCTCTATGATAGTGGTAGAATATCTGATAGACGTGTTTAGCAGAGAGTGTAATCCTAGATGTATTTTAAATGATAATGGTGTTCAATTCACGTCTAAACTTAGGTGTGAATGTTTTAGGAAAAGAGGTATCCTACACAAAAACTGTGCCTTATACCATCCAGAAACCAATGGCATGGTGGAACGCTTCAACAGGATGTTAAAGGAGACCATACAGTTGGCAAATCATTTGAGGTGTGATTGGGAGGCCATTTTCAAAAGTAAGGTTGAAGAATATAGATTTACACCACACACTAGCACAGGCCAATCTCCTTTTGTCATGTTCAGAAAACGTATTCCCCACACAGTGGTAGATCCTCCGTGGGTCAAAGGTTATACTAAGCAACAACTCAACTATGAGGATAGGAGATATTCAGCTGTGAACAAACACTTGACTTGTCAGGAGAAAAGAAAGCAGGTGTATGATGTGAGGAAATCTGTGAAAGAGACACAAGTGGTTGTGGGTGACTTGGTCAAAGTCAAGTTGCCTGGGAAAACCAGTGGTGGTCAGTCTCAGTTTAGTAGAATTTTTAAGGTTGTTAAAATTGTCAAGGGTGCAGCTAAATTGGATGATGGACGTATCTGGAATCTCAATAGGATGGTCAAAATCAAATAGTGTATATATGTATATATTTATTTTGTTGAAGGGGGAAGGTGGTGTGGTATTGTTATTGGTATTGTTATTGTTTGTAGTATTTAGTATTTATTATATCTCTTATATTATTGTATCTTTTAACCTTCTGTTCTTTATTTTATTTGTTTCATGTATTATGGTATCTTCCAGCTGCCCCTGCTCCAACAATTGTACTGCCTGGAATGTTGTTGGGATTCTCGGCGGTTGGTGAAGGATCGGAGCAGGAACGGCTGGAGTTTCTTTCCCTCCTACTTGAAGAAATAAATAAGATTTTCTGCTGAACATTTTGGCATTTTTTATTGCATCTTACCTCACAGAGTCCATCGATGCCGAGGGAACCAGTGGGACGGAGGGCGAGGGGAGCACCACGGCAGAGACAGGAGGCGACAACACAGACTCAGATACCTCCACAGATGGAAGCTCCCTGATGATGGCGAACACCTCTGTAACCACCTCTGTAACCACCTCTGTTACACCTCTGTAACAGTACGAGCACAGCCCTCCTCCCAGTACCCCCTCAGCGAGTTGCCCATGGCCACTCACCCAGGAAGTTGGGCATCTCCTTCACCCCAGGCACCTCAGGCACTGCCCAAGTGAGCCCTGCTGCCCTGAGTGAGGATGCTATTGACCTCCAGAAATCTATCTCTGTAGGGCAGTCATCCATTGTGAATGCCATCCAGGGGCTGGCATCCCAGATGCAGCAATGCAATGGATTTCTGGAGGGCATCCACGGTGGACTGGCAGCCCAACAGAGAGCGATTCAGGCTCTGGCCTCCTCTCTGATAGCAACCATTGTCCCTGTTCCTACCGTTCCCCCCTCCAACTACTACTTCCCAGTCCCAGTCTCCTCAATCCCAGCCCATCCAATGCACACATACAGACAAGCATGCACACAAGACAACACAGAAGACTGGCACAGTCAAACACAGGCACTACACTTCATCCCACAAGCACTCACGCAAACACCAGACAGTTGCAGACACAACCACATCCACTGCCTCCGCTATCTCCTCCTCATCCTCCACCTCCCTCACAGTCACGTCCACACTCACACCTGCATGCACTGCATCAACATCCACCACCAGCATCACCACACCAAGAAGCACACACACCTCACTAGCAGACACCTCCACTACATCCATCCATGCATCCACTGTGTCCTCTCCCACCCTGTCTGTCCCCCCAAAGGACACCAGCGCAAGCACTCAGACACCCAACAGCCATCCACCTCACATCAGCACACTGCCCATGCACCTGCACCCAAGTCCAGCACACACACACACCTCTAACAACCACTCCCTCAACCTCCACTCCCATTTCTCCTCCCTCATTCAGCCCCACCATCCCTAAGAAGCTTTTCCTTGCCCAACTTGACCTCTTCCCTCCGCCTCCTCCCCCGTCCTAAAAGTAAGAACAGGGTCCCAACAACCCATCCCAGCACCTCAGCCAAACAGTCCATGCAGAGTCCATGTGGAGAAGTGTTGCACAATGGTTAGAGCGGCAGACCCTGATGCAGAGATCTGGCCCGGGACCAGGGTTCAATTCCTGCCTTGGCGGGTCCTGGGCTCAATTCCCTTGGACCAGATCATTCTCGCCTCGGTGCTAATCTAATTAATGGGTCTGACTCTGTAACTCTGGGCAATAGCTTGCTTAATCTCCACAATGGCCCTGACAGTGCTTGGATGCCTGGGGTTGCCCATGAGTGGGTGCCTCACAGGGAAAAGCCAGGAGGGGTTCCACACCGGTATGCGTACAGTTCCTTGAGACTCTAACGGGTGAGTAGTGTGCTATACAAGTGCGAAGTTTACAGTTTTATGCGGACAGTGGTGGCACCACCTAGTCGTGGTGGCAAGTCAGTGAAGGATCCCACTCCACCAGCCAGGAAGGCTCAGGACCCCACACCTCCTGCCATGAAGGGGAAGAAGCCCTCGACTCCTGCCAGGAAGGCTAAGGAGCCCGCACATCCTGCCATGATAGGGAAGAAGCCCGCAAGCCCTGCCAGGAAGGGTAAGGAGCCTGCACATCCTACCATGAAGGGGAAGAGTCCCTCAACCCCTGCCAGGAAGGGTAATGATCCAACGCCTCCTGACATGAAGGGGAAGACTGCGGCCTTGCAATCACCAGCAGAGAAAAATGGGCATGGACCCCCCTCCAGAACCAGTGGGCTTGTTCACGTATTCGGCTGAGGTGCCCCCTAGCGCACATCCCACTGAGGTGCCTGTCCACCTGCAAACTGATGCCTCTGCAGAGATCGATCAGGATGAAGTCAGGATTCGATTTGGGCCTTGGACTGTGCCCTGTGGCCATTATGGCCCTTAGTATTTTGGACTGGGCATTGACCCTTTCTGTCCATTTGTACATATCTGGTTTTTCTACAATTTGTTCATTTGGTAGCTGTTCACAATCAATACATTCTCATTACTGTATTCTTGTTGTCCTTTAATTATTGTGCCATGTGTTGTTTGCCATTGTTTTTCATCTGCAGCTGGTTGTGTGTATGGTGTGTGTGTGTCGGGTGTGTGTCGTTCATGTGTGTGTCACTCTCGTGTTCCTCCCTCCCTCCCTTGTGTGCTAGGCAGCTGTACTCACCATCGCCGTCTTCGTCGGCATTGGTGTTCCAGGTGGAGCATGGCGTAGATGAGCATCGGGAAGACTTGTAGTTTGGGTTCCATGGCTGTGTTGTTCTTCCCTGTGTCTCCGATGGTGAGTCTTTGGTCTTCTGTGTTCTGTTTTTGCCAGGCTTTTGCTGGCGTTGGTACTGCCCCGGAAATTGTGGCGGTTTCCTGGGTCATGATATGGTGGAGGTACTTTGTCTTCCGCCTGGCCGTTGACGGATACTGCCATGGTCAGTGTTGTTAACGCCCTGCCAGTTGGTGTGGTACTGTTGCGTAGGCTCTCATTATTCTAATGAGACTACTGGATTTGAGCTGCAGAATCGCCTGCGGTGTGGGAGACGGAGTCTTAACCCACTACAGGTGGCACCTGTCGGCCTAATCCGGGTTTTGCTCTGGCTAACTAGCAGTGCCTCATCTCTACCCAAGAGCAGGGACGACTGGGAAGCTGAGCGCTTGAAACAATTGTCTCCTCAGGGAAATTGTGGTTACTCAGATCTGATCTGTTTCTCTCAGTTACATTAGTCTCATGTACAGACAGAGGCAGTAAATGTTTCAATAAAGTTTTAATGAAGCACCTGCATCTTAGACCATAAAGCATGTACTGCAATAACCAGAGTGATAAAGCATGGCAGGATTAAAATTGTGACAAGGAGAGTAAAGCATAGAAATAACGCTTCCATGTTGTGACTAGAGTCAATAGATTAAGGGGCATATTTATACTCCGTTTGCGCCGGAATTGCGTCGTTTTTTTTGACGCAATTCCGACGCAAAACTAACTCCATATTTATACTTTGGCGTTAGACACGTCTAGCACCAAAGTCCATGGAGTTTGCGTAATTTTTTAGCGTGGACACCTACTTTGCGTTAATGATATGCAAGGTAGGCGTTCCCGTCTAAAAAATTGACTCCGAGGCATGTGCGCTGTATTTACACTCCCGGGCAAAATTCACGCCCGGGAGTGGGCGGGTCAAAAAAAATTACGTCCGCCCGCTTTTGCGCCGTTTTTTAGCGCCTGGAAAAGGCAGGCGTTAAGGGACCTGTGGGCTCTGAATGAGCCCAGAGGTGCCCTCCCATGCCCCCAGGGACACCCCCTGTCACCCTTGCCCACCCCAGGGGCAAGGGGTGGGCAAGGGGGGCCTGATTTGTGCCCCCCTACATGCCACTATGCCCAATGACCATGCCCAGGGGACAGAAGTGGCATGGCCATTGGGCAAGGGGGCATGACTCCTATCTTTGCTAAGACAGGAGTAATTTCTATGGGGGTTGGGAGTCGGAAAAAATGGCGCAAATCGGGTTGAGGCGAAAAATTTGCCTCAACCTGACTTGCCCCATTTTTTGGCGCCCAAGCTCCATATCCCCCTACGCCGACGCTGCCTGGTGTACGTTGTTTTTTTCCACGCACACCAGGCAGCGCCGGCGGCTAACGCTGGCTAACGTCATTGATTAAATATGGCGCCCGCATGGCGCTTCAGAATGGCGTTAGCCGGCGCTAATTTTTTTGACGCAAAACTGCGTTAGCGCAGTTTTGCGTCAAAAAGTATAAATATGGCCCTAAATCCTAGCTAGGCTATATTAGAGCACAACATGTTAAGCTCTAGTTCTGCCTTCAGGTTCCCCTGGGAAGACATCATCCCCCATAGCTGGGCAAAGGCCTGAAGTCTGTATAAGCAGCTGTAGCGAAGCATTCAGCAATCAGCATACAGTCGTGGTCACCTGGCTGGACTCTCCCTCTTGCGTCTATGGGACGGGGAAGTGTTTTATAATAAAACAGCTGATGTTCTGAGATAATGTCCCTAAGTAAGGATGTGTATGTTTCAGTGAGTACCAGAGACAAAGCGTTACCACGTTTTACTGGCAACCTATCTCACTGCAGCTTTGATAGAAGCACATAGTGTTTGTTTAAGAATGCAGTGCTTGTGAGAAAGTAGCCTCTTTCTAGCATGGTTGCCCCCACTTTTGACCTATTTGTTAGAGTCTGTCAGTGTGTTTTTACTGTGTCACTGGGATCCTCCTAGCCAGGACCCCAGTGCTCATAGATGAAAAGCTATATGTCAGTGTTTTTGCCTGTCTCACTGGGATCCTGCTAGCCAGGACCCCAGTGCTCATAGTTTGTGGCCTAATGTGTGTGTTGTCAGTAGTGCTTGACTGTGTCACTGAGGCTTTGCTAACCAGAACCTCAGTGCTTATGCTCTCTCTGCTTTTAAATGTGTCACTATAGACTAGTGACTTCATTTACCAATTTCAATCGGCACACTGGACCCCCCTTATAAGTTCCTAGTATATGGTACCCAGGTATCCAGGGCATTGGGGTTCCAGGAGATCCTTATGGGCTGTAGCATTTATTTTGCCACCCATAAGGAGCTCAGACAAACCCTTTCACAGGACTGCCAATGCACACATTATTTCACAGCCATTTTCACTGCACCTAAGTAACTTATAAGTCACCTATATGTCTAACCTTCATTTATTGAAGGCTAGGTGCAAAGTTACTAAGTGTGAGGGCACCCTTGCACTAGCAAAGGTGCCCTCACATAGTTTAGGGCCAATTCCTGGAACCTTGTGAGTGTGGGGACACCATTACACGTGTGCACTACATATAGGTCAATACCTATATATAGCTTCACAATGGTAACTCCAAATGTGGTCATGTAAATTGTAGAAGATCATGGAATTGTCCCCCCATTACAGATCTGGTACTGGGGAGCCAGCCAATTCCATGCATCCTGGGGACTCCACCATGGACCCCCAGTACTGCCAAACCAGCTCTCTGAGGCTTGCAATGCAGCTACAGGTGCTGCCACCTCACGGATAGGGTTCTGCCCTCCTGAGGTCTGTCCAGCTCAGTCCCTGGAAGGCAGAACAAAGCATTTCCTTTGGGAGCAGGGTGTTACACCCTCTCACTTTGGAAATATGTGTTTCAGGTTTAGGAGGGTAGCCTCCCCCAGCCTCTGGAAATGCGTTGAAGAGCACAGATGGGGCCCTCCTTGTGTAAGGCAGTCTACACCAGTTCAGGGATGCCTTGTCCCTGCTCTGGTGCGAAACTGAACAAAGAAGAGTGGAGTGACCACTCCCCTGTCCATCACCACCCTAGAGGTTGTGCCCAGAGCTCTTCCAGTGTGTCCCAGACTTCATCCATCTAGCTTTACAAGGTGTGGGGACACTCTGGAGGCCTCTGAGTGGCCTGTGCCAGCAAGTGACGTCAGAGACCCCTCCTGATAGGTCGATACCTGATAAGGTAGCCAATCCCCCTACTCAGGGCTATTTAGGGTATCTTCTGTGGGTTCTCTTCAGATTCTACTTGCAAGTTTCCAGTAGGAATCCTCTGCAACTACTACTCATCCTCCGACCTCTGATCAACCGCAGACTGCTCCAGGAACCACTGTAACAGCAACAAAGTATCCAGAAGGGATACTTTTCCTCTGCAGCTTCAGCTCCAGTCATCAACTGCAACAGTTTCCACAGTGTGCACGCTCTGAGGACTCCCTGTCTTCACCCTGCACCAGAAGGATTGAAGAAATCTCCCGTAGGGTGACAGAGTCACTCCCCTGCTCAAGCAGGCACCTCCTAGGTCGATGACCAGTTCTCTTGGACTCCTTTCCTGGCAACAAGTGTGCTCCTTGCAAAACAGAGGGTAGATCCCATTGTCACAGACTGTCCTGAGGTCCTGCTGTCCCAATTTGGAGGAGGTAAGACCTTGCCTTCCCCCAGAATGACAGTACCCCTGTGAACTGCGTCTTCTTCACCTCCTGACTCCTCTGTGCACTATTTGCAAAATTCCTTCATGCACAGCCTGGCCCAGTTCCCCAGCACTCTATCCTGCAACACTCAACTCGCTGAGTTGTTCTCCGGCGGTAAGGGACCGTCCTTTGTAGTGCTGCACCAACCACATTTAGCACCTCCTTTGTCCCCATGTTCTGGGACACCTGTGGGTGCTATCCGGTGCTCTGAGGGCTCTCTGAAGTGTTGAGAGTCCCCTCTTCCCCCTCACATAGAGTTGAGGCCCCAGGTCCCTCCTGGATCCAGATAGCGCGTACATGATGCAAAACATGACTTTGCCAGAACCAAGGCTTGTTGGAGGAATCCGGTGCCAAAACTTGCCTGCATCCAACTTCTCTCCGTGGGACATCCAGTGCATCACACAGGAACCCACTGACATCTTCCTAGGGGGCATTCCTGCAGTATTCATCCAAGTGGGTACTCTTCTTTTTCACCCTCTTCTTGGTTGGTAGGGGCTCCTGTCCTTCCTGGAACTTCTTTCAACTTCTGGACTTGGTCTTCTTCCTTTGCAGGTCTTCAGGTCCAGGAATCCACCATTTGTTGTTTGCAGTCTTGCTTGGTTCTTGCAATAACTCTAATCACAACTTGAAGTGTGCTGTAAGGAAACTTGCAGTACTTTACTCCTGCTTTTCTGGGCTCTGGGGTGGGGTATTTTACTTACCTTGGCTGTATTCTTACTCTCGCAGCAATTCTCTACACACTACACTTGTCTAGGGGGAACTGGTGATTCGCATTCCACTTTCTTAGTATGTGGTTTGTGTTTCCCCTAGACCTATTTTATCCCATTGCATTATCTAGCATTTTCTATTGTTTGCACTATCCTATGTCTAATTTTTTACCTTATTTTGGTGTCTAGTGTATATATTGTGTATAATACTTACCTCCAGTAGGAGCATTGCCTCTAAGATTGTTTTAGCCTTGTGTCACCCAGATAAACTACCTTTATTTTTGGTAACACTGAGTATTGTCTTCACTTGTGTATAAGTACTGTGTAACTATAAGTGGTATTGCAATAGCATCACATGTCTCCTAGTTCAACCTAACCTGCTCTGCTATAGCTACCTCTATCTGCGTAAGCTGCTAGAACCCTACTACATTTCACTAATAAGGGATAATTGGACCTGTTGTAAGTACCCAAGGTACCCACTACAAACCAGGCCAGCCTCCTACAGTGCTGGCCTACGCAAAGAACAGTTAGATAGAGAGAAATAAAACAACACCACAAATGTGACTATTGCTAAAATAATAAATGATGTTGGATAAAATATATCTAGGTTAAAGTGCACAGCAGGAGGCCTAGTGTGCTGAAATAACGTGCATGGAGCTATAACTAAAATGGCTACACAACACCCTCCCCTTGCTATTGATATCTAACCTAAGATATATATAAAAGATGTCAATGATGCTAAGTTAAAAAAGACACTTGAGCATATATAAAAGATCAATTTAAAAATGTTGACTTGTGGCGTAGAAAGGACGAATTTCAAGAGTCAGAGTCATTTTAGAAGTTACCAATAGAATACGGGACAATGGAAGGCAGGAAATCTTCCACTCAGCAGGTGGTAAAGTAAAAAACTAATCTCCAAGAAGAACCAAGGAGCATTCATGTTCCATAGCCTGAGCTTCAGCCAAGGCAGCAGCATTCCATGATGTGCCCAATAATGAGTTCAGAGCCGCATCCTACAAGAAGGGCAACTCATACGCAGCTTCTCGTAGAAAACGCACCCTCAACACACATGTCTGGTAATGAGCCCTTAGCAAGAACATCAACAGATCAGTGTCCAATGAAAGCAAGCGCTGTGTAGAAAGACAAACCTTCAGTGCATGTTCGAAGAAGCACCAGAGGCACCGGAATACAGGCTGCACACAATGCAAAACCGGTCTGAATGACAGAGACCAGTCACACTCCAATTGCTCCTGGAGTGTTCCTCCAAAGTACTACATCATGCGTTCACGACATAGCTGCGCCAGTGGGAGCACTTTCATTCCTCCTTGTGCGGCGGGACAGCCATTGCGCAGAAAAAGTAGCAATAGCAAAATGCCACTTAATATAGCCAAAGTTATTGAAAATTCCCTGAAAATATTGGAAAATATTGAGTGGATGGCTGATGGTAATAAACCAAATATAGAGGAGAAGGTGTGAATGAAACCAGAACCAACAGCCTTAAAGAAATTTGTGATTCCAGTTGTACTGGATTCATTAAATATTTGTCCCACAAGTTCACCAAAGAATGTCAGAAAGTTAGTATTTAAAAGGGACTGTATATCTGCTGATGACCTTGCCACCTGAAGTGCGTAGGTCTCACATGCAGATGTGAGTGCCACATGTTTTTGGAACAATAAAGCCTTGAGTGAGCTCAACTTGTCGAAATTCACATTAGAAGTAGCAATATGGGGCCAAACGTCAGCTACCTCTCTTCGTCTAGTGGGAGGAAAGAGTATGTTCCCGCAGCATGTAACAATCTTAGAGACCAAAACAACATAAACTATTTTGGCTTGCATCCCACAACAGTCTTCACTATTGAGGAGAACATAGCTGCCATTTGAAAGCACCCGGACGCAGGTCTAATCAACGGGACTGGAACTCCCTTCAGATAACAAACTAAGTTCGCTGCCGAAGCGTTACACGCCCTGTGCAAGTACAGCTGTTTACAAACCACTGAATGGCTGACAGAAGTCTCACATTCACTACCCCTAGGAAAGACTTCTTTCATGCCACTGAGACATTTGAACGAGAAGGGCAGCTCCTACACCTCATGGACGTAACTATCTCCCAGCCTTTCATATCTGCCTACCGGAATGTGCTTTAAACAGGACATGAATTGAAGTGTTGAAATAGGCAGATTAATGACCCCGTGCATTAACCATTCAGCAGATGGTATTTCAGTCACAGTAAAAGGCAACTTTTATAACTTTTCAATGTTTAACATGACATAAGTCGCTTCTTTCTTAAACAATAGTTGTTGTTGTCGCGTTAAGTTAAATGTAGAAAATATGTCCCTTGCACTAACGGGTTGCCAGGGAACACGCCCTGCCTTCAATGCTTGAAGTGTCCAACCCAACTTCATTATGGACCTTACTTGACTTTGTCCATGTTGTAAAAAAGACATATCACTTTGTATTATGTCTATTGCAGAAGAGACAATGGTGGTCATTACAACCCTGGCGGTAGGTGTTAAAGAGGCGGGAAGACCGCCAACAGGCCGGCGGTGAAAAAATTACACTCCGACCGCCACGGCGGTACAAACAAACAGCGCGGCGGTCACCGCCAACAGACAGACGGGAGACAATGTACTGCTCACACTATTATGACAGGCCAATCCGCCACCTTTTCCGGTGCGGATTCACCGCAGATAAAAACACAGTGGAAACAGGAATCCAGAAGGGAAAACGCTCACCTCTACACACCCCACGAGGAGGCCTTGGACCCGGAACTCCAAATTCTACCTGCAATAGTCTTCCTGCTCCTCTACCAGGAGCACGAACGCCGGCGGCGAAGTCCACGGTGAGTACTGCACCTACGACACAGGGGAGGAGGGAGAGAAAAAACAGGGAAACGCAACACACAACACCCCCACCCCCACCTTCACCCACTACAACACACACACTAATGCATATCAATACATCACAGTTACACTCCCAAACCCCCCCAGAAGAATGCAAAGACAATAGAAAATGAGTGTAACCATTGTAATATATTAAAAGCAAGTAGGCAGAAATATATATATATATACACATATGTACAAAATATATACCAAGCATAGTAGTCCAGGTAGTGCACTAAGAAAGTCCGTGGAACAGTGGGACCACAGGGTATGGGCGAGGCCCACACAAGATCCCCGAACATGACGCAGAGAACACTGTGGGGCATCAGAGAGCAACTATACAGGCACCTCAGGGGGAGGGAAAGGGGGGGCACCTCAGCCGCTTGAGTGCACGACGCCAAATCCACGAGGGGGCCACATGCCCACTGTTCAATCCTGGGGAGTGCAAAGCCACAGTCTCTCAAGTCTCTACAGTGGGTGGGTTGCCCACTGTTCAATCCTGGGGAGTGCAAAGCCACAGTCTTGCAAGTCTCTACAGTGTGTGGGTTGCCCACTGTTCAATCCTGGGGATTGCAAAGCCACAGTCTCACAAGTCTCTACAGTGGGTTGGTTGCCCACTGTTCAATCCTGGGGAGTGCAAAGCCACAGTCTTGCAAGTCTCTACAGTGTGTGGGTTGCCCACTGTTCAATCCTGGGGAGTGCAAAGCCACAGTCTCACAAGTGGATGACAGTCTCCACTGGTTCTGGAGGGGGCATGGTGCCCAGAGTGCTTCATCCTGCTAAGGAAAGAGGTAGTGGATGGCTCTCTACACTGGTTCTTGAGGTGGCATGGTGCCCAGAGTGCTTCATCCTGCTAAGGACAGAGGTAGTGGATGGATCTCTCCACTGGTTCCGGAGGGGGTATGGTGCCCAGAGTGCTTCATCCTGCTAAGGACAGAGGTAGTGGATGACAGTCTCCACTGGTTCTGGAGCGGGCATGGTACCCAGAGTGCTTCATCCTGCTAAGGACAGAGGTAATGGATGGATCTCTCCACTGGTTCTGGAGGGGGCATGGTGCCCAGAGTGCATCATTCACCCCGTGACGGACTCAGTTGTTTCAGTGGCCCTGCCGCTCATGGGCTAGCGGTGCTTGAGACGGCGGTGCCCTGTTCAGCGGTGCTTGAGACGGCGGTGCCCTGTTCAGCGGTGCTTGAGATGGAGGTGTCCTGTTCAGCGGTGCTTGAGACGGCGGTGCCCTGTTCAGCGGTGCTTGAGAGGGAGGTGTCCTGTTCAGCGGTGCTTGAGATGGCGGTGCACTGTTCAGCGGTGCTTGAGACGGCGGTGCCCTGTTCAGCGGTGCTTGAGATGGCGGTGCCATGTTCAGCGGTGCTTGAGATGGCAGTGCCCTGTTCAGCGGTGCTTGAGATGGCGGTTTCCATTGCAGGGTCTCAGCTGCTGGTGGTCCTTCATGGCCCAGCGGGGCTTTTGTTGGCGGTCCTTCATGGCCCTGCGGGGCTTTTGCTGGCGGTCCTTCATGGCCCAGCGGGGCTGGTGCTGACGGTGGCCTCCTGGCCAGGTGGGCTGGTGCTGGCGGTGGCCTCCTGGGCAGCTGGGCTGATGCTGGCGGTCGCCTCCTGGGCAGCTGGGCTGGTGCTGGCGGTGGCCTCCTGGGCAACTGGGCAGCTGGGCTGATGCTGGCGGTGGCCTCCTGGGCAGGTGGGCTGGTGCTGGCAGTGGCCTCCTGGGCAGGTGGGCTGGTGCTGGCAGTGGCCTCTTGTGCATCGGGGATGATGGTGGTCTTCTCCGCTGTGCTGCTCTTCCCAGACTTGCTGGGTTTCTTGTGGCCCTTCCCCACCTTGGAAGGTGTCACAACTGACTCCACACTCCCAACGGGACCCCTGGGAGCAGCTTTGGTGGCTGGAGTCTTCCCCCTCTCCCACCGGGCACTGGCCAACTTCTGATGCTTCGTAGGTGGGGGACTGTCTGTGCTGTGGCTCCGTGCCACACTGGCTACCCTGGTGGCCGGTGCACTCCAGATTCCGGTGACTACAGGCACCACTGGTCCCGGAGATGTTGTGGCTGATGTGCTAGTTCGGGACCTATGAGACGGACGGGGTGGGGGAGGTGTGCGAAAGAGGTCAAGGTTGGACAGGAAAGGTTTTTTGGACACACTGACACGGGTAGCTGGAGGGGGTTTGGGAGTGGAGGAAGAGGTGGTAGTTGTAGGAGGTGTACGTTTGGTGACTTTGGGTGAAGGTGCATGTGCTGGAGGCTGTCATGAGGTGGATGACTGTTGGGTGGGTGTGTGCCTGCGTTTGTGTATCTTGGGAGGGGGCGTCACAGACACACTGGGAGAGGACACAGGGGACGTGCGAATGGTAGTGGGGGTGGTGACTACACGTGAACGGGGTGTGGTGGTGGGTGTGCTGGAGAGGGACATAGTGTTTGTAGAGGTAGTGCATGCAGGTGTGAGTGTAGACGAGACTGGGAGGGAGGAGGGAGACGAGGAGGAGGGGGACACAGTGGAGGTAGTGAATGGTGGTGTGTCTGCATGTGTGTGATGCTTGCGTGAGTGCCTGTGGGATGTGTGGTGCTTATGTTTGCCTGAGCTTCCCTTGGGTGTTGAGGTGTGTGCATGTTGGTCTGTAGGTGTGCTTGGGATAGGCTGAGGTACAGGGGATTTGGTCGTGGTGGAGGAAGTTGGAGGGGGGATGCTAGAGACGGGGACAATGGCTGCCATCAGTGCTGAGGCCAGAGTCTGAAAAGCTCGCTGAAGGGCCGCCTGACCAGAATGAATGCCCTCCAGGAATGCATTGGTTTGTTGCAACTGCCTCTCTACACCCTGGATGGCATTCAAAATGGTAGACTGCTCAAAAGTGAGGGACCTGTGGAGGTCAATGGCCTCCTCACTGAGGGCAGCAGGGGTGACTGGGGCAGGGCCTGAGGTGCCTGGGGTTGAGGAGATGCCCACCCTCCTGGGTCAGCGGGCATGGGGCAAAGACTGAGGGGCTGCTGGGAGGGCGGTGCTGGTAGGGAGGGTGGCGGCTGTACCTGTAGATGCAGGGGGCACAGATGTTGCCACCACCACAAGGGAGTTCCCATCAGAGGACGAGTCCGTGTCGCTGGTGTCAACTCCTGTCCCCACCGTGGAGCTCCCCTTGCCCTCCGTCCCACTGGTGAATTCAGACTCCGTAGTGTCGCCCTCCAGGGCCATGTGGGATGCAGCTCCCTCGTACTCCGGTGCCATTGCTCCTCCGTCTGAATGCTAATGCACACAAGAACAGGGAGATCACAAAAAGGGGAGGGGGGAGACAGAAGAAAGACATGTTGAGTGCATGCATTACCGCTACCGTTGGCGGACACGACAGACACAGAAGCCCCCTGCACTACACCGCGCTCTTGGGCTCCACTGTTCAATTCCTGGGAAATGGCCTACAAGGCTATGGACGACATCTGCACACATAGATGACACAGGGGCATGACTAGGTGTACTTGGCACTCTACAGAGGTGGGGTGGGGTGCCACATTGCCTGCCTTACGGAGGGGCATTGCCTACGGAACTCGCCCTTTTCTGGTGGGCGCTGACCTACATGAAATGTACAGGGGAAAAAGAGAAGTTATTAACAACTGCACCGTCAAACTGATTGGCCCCCATCCCTACCCTTGCCATGTGGCACATGCATTCACCATCTCTCATGCACGCAGCACTCTCCCCCCTTCCTTCTTACATCCAGCCCTCTCCACACAGGCATAGCCCATACAACATGCTCCCTGTGTACTTACCTGTTTGTCTGGAGGACCATAGAGTAGCGTGTACTGGGGGAGGACCCCATCCACGAGCTTGTCCAACTCTTCCGATGTGAAGGCAGGGGCCCTTTCCCCAGACACTCGAGCCATTGTCTCTTCCAGACCGAGGTCACAGCACCACTTGCAGTGTAGGTCCTCTCCTGTCGAAGATCAGGTATCGAGTGATTGAACAGATAGAAAATGGCGGTCACGTCCGCGGCGGTGCGTACCATCACCACCGGCGTACATCGTCATTGGCTCCTGGGAGTCATAGGGTCCAATGTTAACCAATGCAGCATTGCGCCGCGGTCTTCGACTTGCCAGCGCAGTTACCTCACATCCCATTGTCCCACTTTAGAGGTCAGGCAGCTGCCATTTCAGGGCCCCACATGGCTTCATTTCCAACTGCGTCACACATACCTAGGCCTAGACTCAACACACATACAGGCCACCTTTTGTGTATGATTAGTGTTCTGGGTAAACTGTGGGTACGTACCTCTGAGTTGTTTGACTCTGTGCTCGCTGTTGTCCTTCATAGGCACCATCCGCTGGGACATGTGAGGAGATGGCGGCATCCTCCGGTGTACCGACCATTGGTGGACCTGTCGACAATGGAGGAGCGGCATTTGATTATCACATACAGGCTTGACCGTGCCACAATCCAGGAACTGTGTACCCAGTTGGAGCCAGACCTGATGTCAGCAATCCGCCATCCCACAGGAATCCCCCGTCAAGTGCAGGTGCTGTCAGTGCTCCATTTCCTTGCAAGTGGGTCATTTCAAACAACAGTGGCCATAGCATCAGGGATGTCCCAGCCTATGTTTTCCAACCTATTGTCCAAAGTGTTGTCTGCCCTTCTGAAACACATGCGGAGCTACATCGTTTTCCCTCAGGTGGAGGATTTGCCTACAGTGAAAGGGGATTTCTATGCCCTGGGACACATCCCCAACATCATAAGTGCCATTGATGGGACCCATGTGGCTTTGGTCCCCCCCACAGGAGTGAACAGGTGTACAGAAACCGGAAGAGTTATCATTCTATGAATGTACAGATGATATGTTTGGCAGACCAGTACATCTCCCATGTGAATGCCAAGTTCCCTGGCTCAGTGCATGACGCCTACATCCTGCGGAATAGCAGCATCCCTTGTGTGATGGGTCAACTCCAGAGGCACCGTGTGCGGCTATTAGGTGAGCACCTGGAGGCGAGTCAGTGGGAATGGTTGTCTGGGTCTGGGGATATCCCTCCAGGTTAGTGTGTGTCTAACAGTTGTCCCTCACCATTTGAAGGTGACTCTGGTTACCCCAACCTGTCATGGCTACTGACCCCAGTGAGGAATCCCAGGACAAAGGCAGAGGAACGCTACAATGTGGTCCATGGGCGAACTCGGCGGATTATAGAGCGGACCTTCGGCCTCCTGAAGGCCAGGTTCAGGTGCCTCCAAATGACAGGTGGATCCCTATTCTACTCACCAAAGAAGGTGTGCCAGATCATCGTGGCCTGCTGTATGCTTCATAACTTGGCTTTGCGACGACAGGTGCCTTTTCTGCAGGAGGATGGTCCAGATGCCGGTGTTGTTGCAGCTGTGGAGCCTGTGGACAGTGAAGACGAGGACGCAGAGGAAGAAGACATGAACAACAAGGACTCAGTGATCCAGCAATATTTCCAGTGATACACAGGTAAGAGTACAGACCTGCCTACTACATGTACTTTAACACTACTACCTCTCTACTGTGTGTCGTTTTCACTCAGTGTATGGTCACTGAGTTGTCACTTTCCCTTACAATTTCACAGATGTGGGTCCCACTGTGTGACATCTGCTAAGATCCCTCATGGACTAGAGCTGTGTGACATAGGTATATTGACATTACAATTGAAAGAGCATTTTCTCACTCTAATTGCTAATACACTATTTCGAAATCACAGACAGACTCCAGATTGTTTTGTGCTTTAAGTGTGTTTATTTCAGTGCTCAATATTGGAGGGGGTAGTGAAATGGTGAGGGGTGATGGCAGAGGTATGTCCATTGCAGAGTCCACTCTATTAGTCTCATAGGTGCATTGCCCAAATGGGCATAGGAAGTGGACCTGGGGCAGTTAAAGTATGGACAGGGTGACAAAGTGGCACAGTAGGATGACAATCAGGGTGGTCTCATTTCTTGGCGAGGGTCTTGCCATCATGCTCTGTCTTTGTCCTGGATCTCAGGGACCATTTGCGGGGTGGTTCTCCATCTGCTGGGAGTTGGGGTGCTGGTGTGGTGGTCCTGTGGCAGGGCGTCCGGTCCACTAGCGCCGGCAGATGTGGTGGGCAGTTCATCGTCCATGCTAGTGTCAGGGGCCCCTTGTAATGCCACAGTGTCCTTCCTGGTGTTGAGTACTTCCTTCAGCACCCCTACGATGGTGCCCAGGGTGGAGCTGATGGTTCTGAGTTCCTCCCTGAAACCCATATACTGTTCCTCCTGCAGCCGCTGGGTCTCCTGAAACTTGGTCAGTACCATTGCCATCGTCTCATTGGAGTGGTGGTATGCTCCCATGATGGAGGAGAGGGCCTCATGGAGAGTGGGTTCCCTTGGCCTGTGCGCCCCCTATCGCACAGCAGCCCTCCCAGTTCCCCTGTGTTCCTGGGCCTCCGTCCCCTGGACCGTGTGCCCACTACCACTGTCCCCAGGTCCCTGTTGTTGTTGGGGTGGTGGGTTATCCTGGGTTCCCTATAGTGGTGGACACACTGCTGATTGACGTGTCCTGGGGACGGAGGTATGGGCCCGCTGGGTGGGTGCTGTGCTGGTGTTTCCTGTGGGGGAAAGGTCTGTGGTGGCCTGTGACTGGGTGAGGGGAACTGACTGTCCTGAGGTCCCCGATGGGCCGGGGTGGTCATCTAGATCCAGTTGGACAGAGCTGCTGTCATCACTGTGGGCCTCTTCTGTTGGTGGTGTGGACATGTGTGGACCCTCCTGTCCGGTGACGTTGGGTAGGGGTCCTGCAGTGGTATAAAAGGATGGTTATTACATCTGTGTGTGTCATGGTGTGCAATGGGTGGGTGACCGTGTACTCCAGTGCTTGCTTTCTTGTGTGGGACCTTGTGTGAGGATGGTTTAGGGGGTTGTATGGGTATGTGCAGTGGGCATGTGTAGGAGGCTGGACTGGCTTGTAGTGAGTACCAAGGAGTACTTACACCTTGCACCAGGCCCAGGTATCCCTTATTAGTGTATAGGGGTGTCTAGCAGCTTAGGCTGATAGAAAAGGTAGCTTAGCAGAGCAGCTTAGGCTGAACTAGGAGACGAGTGAAGCTCCTACAGTACCACTAGTGTCATCTGCACAATATCATAATAAAACATAATACACAGATATACTAAAAATAAAGGTACTTTATTTTTATGACAATATGCCAAAAGTATCTCAGTGAGTACCCTCAGTATGAGGATAGCAAATATACACAAGATATATGTACACAATACCAAAATATGCTGCAATAGCAATAGAAAACAGTACAAACAATGTATAGTCACAATAGAATGCAATGGGGGCACATAGGGATAGGGGCAACACAAACCATATACTCTAGAAGTGGAATGCGAACCACAAATGGACCCCAAACCTATGTGACCTCGTAGAGGGTCGCTGGGACTGTAAAGAAACAGTGAGGGTTAGAAAAATAGCCCACCCCAAGACCCTGAAAAGTGGGTGGAAAGTGCACCTAAGTTCCCCAAAGCGCACATAAGTCGTGATAGGGGAATTCTGCTGGAAAGACCAACACCAGCAATGCAACAACAATGGATTTCCATACGAGAGTACCTGTGGAACAAGGGGACCATGTCCAAAAGTCACGATCAAGTCGGGAGTGGGCAGATGCCCAGGAAATGCCAGCTGTGGGTGCAAAGAAGCTGCCACTGGATGGTAGAAGCTGAGGATTCTGCATGAACGACAAGGGCTAGAAACTTCCCCTTTGGAGGATGGATGTCCCACGTCGTGAAGAGTCGTGCAGACGTGTTTTCCAGCAGAAAGACCACAAACAAGCCTTGCTAGCTGCAAGGGTTGCGGTTAGGGTCTTTGGATGCTGCTGTGGCCCAGGAGGGACCAGGATGTCACCAATTGCGTGAGGAGACAGAGGGGGCGTCCGGCAAGACAACGAGTCCACTCAGAAGCAAGCAGCACCCAGAGAAGTACCGGAACAGGCACTACGAAGTGGAGTGAATTGGTGCTCACCCGAAGTTGCACAAGAGAGTCCCACGCCGCCGGAGGACAACTCAGGAGGTCGTGCAATGCATGTTAGAGTGCCGGGGACCCAGGCTTGGCTGTGCATGAAGGAAATCCTCGGTGAGTGCACAGGAGCCGGAGTAGCTGCAAAACACGCGGTTCCCAGCAATGCAGTCTAGCGTGGGGAGGCAAGGACTTACCTCCACCAAACTTAGACTGAAGAGTCACTGGACTGTGGGAGTCACTTGGACAGAGTTGCTGAGTTCAAGGGACCTCGCTCGTCGTGCTGAGAGGAGACCCAGAGGACCGGTGATGCAGTTCTTTGGTGCCTGCGGTTGCAGGGGGAAGATTCCGTCGACCCACGGGAGATTTCTTCGGAGCTTCTAGTGCAGAGAGGAGGCAGACTACCCCCACAGCATGCACCACCAGGAAAACAGTCGAGAAGGCGGCAGGATCAGCGTTACAAGGTCGCAGTAGTCGTCTTTGCTACTTTGTTGCAGTTTTGTAGGCTTCCAGCGCGGTCAGCATTCGATTCCTTGGCAGAAGGTGAAGAGAGAGATGCAGAGGAACTCTGATGAGCTTTTGCATTCGTTATCTAAGGAATTCCCAGAAACAGAGACCCTAAATAGCCAGAAAATGAGGTTTGGCTACTTACAAGAGAGGATAGGCTAGCAACACCTGAAGGAGCCTATCAGAAGGAGTCTCTGACGTCACCTGCTGTTTCCAAGATGGCAGAGGTCTGGAGCACACTGGAGGAGCTCTGGGCACCTCCCAGGGGAGGTGCAGGTCAGGGGAGTGGTCACTCCCCTTCCCTTTGTCCAGTTTCGCGCCAGAGCAGGGCTGGGGGATCCCTGAACCAGTGTAAACTGGCTTATGCAGAAATGGGCACCATCTGTGCCCATGAAAGCATTTCCAGAGGCTGGGGGAGGCTACTCCTCCCAAGCCCTAACACCTTTTTCCAAAGGGAGAGGGTGTAACACCCTCTCTTTGAGGAAGTCCTTTGTTCTGCCATCCTGGGCCAAACCTGGCTGGACCCCAGGAGGGCAGAAACCTGTCTGAGGGGTTGGCAGCAGCAGCAGCTGCAGTGAAACTCCGGGAAAGGTAGTTTGGCAGTACCCGGGTCTGAGCTAAAGACTCGGGGGATCATGGAATTGTCTCCCCAATGCCAGAATGGCATTGGGGTGACAATTCCATGATCCTAGACATGTTACATGGCCATGTTCGGAGTTACCATTGTGACGCTACACATATGTCGTAACATATGTATAGTGCAAGCGTGTAATGGTGTCCCCGCACTCACAAAGTCCGGGGAATTTGCTCTGAACGATGTGGGAGCACCTTGGCTAGTGCCAGGGTGCCCACACACTAAGGGCCTCATTTTGGCCGGGGACGGAGGAAGCACCGCCAACAGGCTGGCGGTGCTTCTGGGGCAATTCTGACCGCGGCGGTAAAGCCGCGGTCAGAAAAGGGGAACCGGCGGTTTCCCGCCGGTTTTCCCCTGCCCCAGGGAATCCTCCACGGCGGCGCTGCAAGCAGCGCCGCCATGGGGATTCCGACCCCCTTCCCGCCAGCCTGTTCCTGGAGGTTTACACCACCAGGAAGAGGCTGGTGGGAACGGGTGTCGTGGGGCCCCCTAACAGGGCCCCATTCTGATTTTCAGTGTCTGCAAAGCAGACACTGAAAATCACGACGGGTGCCACTGCACCCGTCGCACACCAGCAACTCCGCCGGCTCCATTCGGAGCCGGCTTCATCGTTGCTGGGGCTTTCCCGCTGGGCGGGCGGGCGGCCTTTAGGCGGTCGCCCGTTCGCCCAGCGGGAAAGTCAGAATGACCGCTGCGGTCATTTGACTGCAGTGCGGTCTTCTGGCGGTCTCCGCCCGGCGGGCGGCACCCGCCGCCCGCCAGGGTCGGAATGACCCCCTAAGTAACTTAGCACCCAACCTTTACCAGGTAAAGGTTAGACATATAGGTGACTTATAAGTTACTTAAGTGCAGTGGTAAATGGCTGTGAAATAACGTGGACGTTATTTCACTCAGGCTGCACTGGCAGACCTGTGTAAGAATTGTCAGATCTCCCTATGGGTGGCACAAGAAATGCTGCAGCCCATAGGGATCTCCTGGAACCCCAATTCCCTGGGTACCTCAGTACCATATACTGGGGAATTATAAGGGTGTTCCAGTATGCCAATGTAAATTGGTGAAATTGGTCACTAGCCTGTTAGTGACAATTTGGAAAGAAATGAGAGAGCATAACCACTGAGGTTCTGGATAGCAGAGCCTCAGTGAGATAGTTAGTCATAACACAGGTAACACATACAGGGCACACTTATGAGCACTGGGGCCCTGGCTGGCAGGGTCCCAGTGACACATACAACTAAAACAACATATATGCAGTGAGATATGGGGGTAACATGCCAGGCAAGATGGTACTTTCCTACAGCATGCTTTAGTGATGGGTGTCCATGCTTTGCTGTTGCATGCAGGGCTTGGTGTTGGGATGAGTGGTTTGTGATGTTGGGACATATGTGAGGAGTTGGGGTGCTGGGGGTGAGGGTGAGGGTGGGGGTATGTGATGGCATGCAGGTAGGGTGGGGGATGTAATAATTAAGATTTGTCTTACCAGAGTCCATTCCTCCACCTACTCCTGCGAGGCCCTCAGGATGAAGAATCGCCAAGACCTCCTCCTCCCATGTTGTTAGTTGTGGGGGAGGAGCTGGGGGTCTGCCGCCAGTCCTCTGAACCACCAGGTCGTGTCTTGAGACCACGGAACGCACCTTCCCCCGTAGGTCGTTCCACCTCTTCCTGATGTCCTCCCAATTTCTTGGGTGCTGTCCCACTGTGTTGACCCTGTCCACTATTCTTCGCCATAGCTCCATCTTCCTTGCAATTGAGGTGTGCTGTACCTGTGCTCCGAATAGCTGTAGCTCTACCCGGACGATTTCTTCCACCATGATCCTGAGCTCCTCCTCCGAGAACCTGGGGTGTCTTTGCCGTGCCATGGGGTGGTGTAGGTGATGTGTGGGGTGGAGTGTGTTGTGATAAGTGTGCTGATATGTAGTGGTGTGTTGTGTGAGGTGCATGGAAGTTCTGTGGGTGATGGTGTTGTGTGCCATGTGGATGCTGTTGTTCTTGCTGGTGCTCTCTCTCTGGCCTTCTTTCAGAATGTTTTGTCGTGGGGGTTTGTGGGTGATGTGGGTGTGTGTTTTATATTGTAATGGGTGTGTGGGAGAGGTGTGTGTATGTTTATCAGGTGTGTATATTTCGAATTGTCCATTGTGGCTGTGTTTTGTAAGAGTGTGTGTATTTTGAGCGTGGTGGTGTGTACCGCCAATGGAATACCACGGTTGAAAGACAGCCACGTAGATTCATGTGTTGTGATAGTTTGGGAGTATTTCTGTTGGCGTGACGGTGGAGGTTTTGTTTTCGCCACTTTATCACTGACCTTTGGTGTGGCGGACTTGTGTGGGTGTCTGAATTTTGGCGGATTCCGACATGTGGGTCATAATAGCTGTGGTGGAATTCCGTGGCGGTGTGTTGGCGGTCTTCTGCACGGCGGTAAGCGGCTTTTACCGCCAATGTTGTAATGACCGCCAATGTTATTTAAGGTGTATATCGGGTCGGACAGGGTATTAATCCCATTATCTACAACAGCTAATGCCTTTTGTAAGTTATCCTGGTCTATTTGCCTTAACCGGGCATCAGCTTCTTATTGAGAAAGCTTCAAAATTTCAGTACATACTGCATATAAGAAGCGCTTTCTGCGTTGTTTTCTGGGGCCTAACAGGAAGTCCTGTAAGTCAGTGTGATTAGACAGGAGACTAAGGTGTTCTCTCACAGCATCTAGTGAGGAACTCTTCAACCATTGCTGGCATAGTTTCCCTACACTGTATGTTGGTACTATACCCGCATGTTTGGGTGACACATAGCGAGGGTCCGGCGTATTAGTCCCACAATAGGAATGACCAAACTCCTTTTTCACAGCAACTTTTTCACGTACTAGATCCCTAACTTTAGGAATCCAGCCGGTAGGTGTTACTGGTACATCCTTAATTCCTGTGGAGGCAGCATTGGCAGAAGCGTTGTCGTCACCGAACTGTTGTAATTCCTGCAAGACAGTGACATGTTCATTCATGTCAAAGGGTGGTTCTGCCACCTTCATGCCAGGATCATCAAGATCTGGAACATACATTCAAGTTCTGAATAGGCACTCACATGAAGGACGACCCCTCAGGGACCTTCTAGGCAGATTATTAAATGCTCTCTGGAGCTAACTACGACCCGTTCCTAAGACTCTGGCTGTTAAGGAATGCTTTAAATCATGGTTTCATCGCTCCACTACACTATTTCCCTCAGGATGAAATGGAGACGAGTAATGGAGTTGGACCCCTAATGAAGCCCTGCCACCCCTGAATGCCCTTGAGGCGAAAGCAGGGCCCTGGTCCGAGTGGAAAGCCGCAACTGCATATGTACTGATAAAGACTTGCAAGTCTTTAATAACAGTCTGAGTGTCGCCGAGCATTGTGGCCACACCCATAGAAATCTGGAGCAGGAGCCAACAGTGACTAAAATGTATTTGTATGCACTATCCGGTGTTAGGGGACCACAGTGGTCCAAGCACACACATTGTAATGGTTTGTTGGAAATTAGGAGGGGTGTCTGCGGTGGGCGTGTATCCGTGGAAACCTTAATTTGTTGGCAGATGTCACAACAAAGGACATACTCCTTGGCCTGTTTGTATAGAGCTGGCCACCAATAAAGTGCTTGCAACAATGATATTGTAGCCGCCACACCAGCATGGGCAGATTCTACCCCCTCATGTGCTGCTTTAATCATCACTGATCTTATGTCTTTGTTGGAAATCACTCGAACCCCTACACCTGGTATTACTACTTCAGCGTCTAGGAAGCCTCCCATTTGGTAGTAAAATTTAGCAAGAAATGCTTTTGAATAAGGCGTGCCTTCAGCAGTAGCTTTCATGGCAGCCCATATGTAATCGTCCAGTATCGCTGCTGAGCGGGTTACTGCAGCAACAGTAGCCGTAACTACAGCTGATTTTGTGGCTTCATCAGCCAGTGTATTTCCAGCAACGTGTATTGCAATGCGCTGGTGTCCAAGTGTATGTACAATATGGACATTTGGTAGCGTTTCCTTCAGATCTGCTATTTTCCGACACAGAAGTCTCTGTTTAATGGTGTCAGTAATGCAGGTATTTATTAAAGGACTGTACACAGTAGTATGAATCACAGACAATCAGTGTTAGCTGTGTAAGATCCATATGTTCCAGTGCCATTACCAGAGCCTTTAGCTCTGCTAATTGTGCTGGGCAGTGTAGGAGGCTGGCCTGGTTTGTAGTGGGTACCTTGGGTACTTACACCTTGTAACAGGTCCAGTTATCCCTTATTAGTGAAATGTAGTAGTGTTCTAGCAGCTTAGGCTGATAGAGGTAGCTATAGCAAAGCAGCTTAGGCTGAACTAGGGGACATGTAAAGCTCATGCAATACCACTGATAGTTACACAGTACTTGTACACAAGCAAAGACAATACTCAGTATTACCAAAAATTAATGTGTTTTTTGTTTGGGTGACACAGTACCAAAAATAATTTAGAGACAATACTCCTCCTGGAGGTAAGTATTATACACAATATAAACACTAGACACCAAAATTAGACAAGTAAATAGTCATAGAACAAAGCAAACAGTAGGAAATCCTATAGAATGCAATGGGAGAAAATAGGTCTAGGGGCAACGCAAACCATATACTAAGAAAGTGGAATGTGAATCACAAATTCACCACTAGACAAGTGTAGTGTGTGCAGAATTGCTGGGAGAGTAAGAATACAGTAAAGGTAAGTAAATTACCCCACCCCCAGAGCCCAGAAAAGCAGGAGTAAACCTTGCTTTGGGGATTTTGCAGCAGCCAACCAAGTTTGCAAAGAACAACTGCTGGATTATTCAACCTGAAGACCAGCAAAGGAGGGGGACCAAGTCCAGAAGTGGAAGGAAGTTCCAGGAAGGACAGGAGCCCCTGCCAGTCCAGAAGAGGGTGCAAAAGAAGAGTCCCTGGTTAGTCAAAGACTGCAAAAATGCACCCTAGGAAGATGCCAACGGGTTCCTGCATGATGCAAAAGATGTCCCACTGTGTGAAGATCAGTGCAGATGACATTTTGTATTGGAAGGTGCCAACAAGTCTTGGCTACAACAAAAGTATGTTTTGCATCAAAATGGCGCTGGATGGACCCAGGAGGGACCTGGGGGGCTCAACCCTGTGTGAGGAGGAAGAGGGGGCTCTCAGCACTTTAGAGAGCCTTCAGGATGCCAGCCAGCACCTCCAGAAGCCACAGGATCTGGGTTCAAAATAGATGCAAAACATGGTTGATGCAGCACAACAAAAGAAGTTTCCACACCGCTGGAGAACAACTCAGCGAGTTGAGCATTGCAGCGTGGAGTGCTGGGGACCTGGGCCAGGCTGTGCATGAAGGAATTTTGCAATAGCAGAGCAGGTTAGGTTGAACTAGGAGACATGTGATGCTCCTGCAATACCACTTATAGTTACACAGTACTTATACACAAGTGAAGACAATACTCAGTGTTACCAAAAATAAAGGTAGTTTATTTGGGTGACACAAGGCTAAAAAAATCTTACAGGCAATACTCCTTCAGGAGGTAAGTATTATACACAATATATACACTAGACACCAAAATAAGGTAAGTAATTAGACATAGAATAGTGCAAACAATAGAAAATGCTAGATAATGCAATGGGAGAAAATAGGTCTAGGGGAAACACAAACCACATACTAAGAAAGTGGAGTGCGAATCACCAGTTCCCCCCTAGATAAGTGTAGTGTGTAGAGAATTGCTGCAAGAGTTAGAATACAGCCAAGGCAAGTAAAATACCCCACCCAGAGCCCAGAAAAGCAGGAGTAAAGTACTGCAAGTTTCCTTACGACACACTTCAAGTTGTGATTAGAGTTATTGCAAGAACCAAGCAAGACTGCAAACAACAAATGGTGGATTCCTGGACCTGAAGACCTGCAAAGGAAGAAGACCAAGTCCAGAAGTCGAAAGAAGTTCCAGGAAGGACAGGAGCCCCTGCCAACCAAGAAGCGGGTGAAAAAGAAGAGTACCCAGTTGGATGAAGACTGCAGGAATGCCCCCTAAGAAGATGTCAGTGGGATCCTGTGTGATGCACTGGATGTCCCACGGAGAGAAGTTAGATGCAGGCAAGTTTTGGCACTGGATTCTTCCAACAAGCCTTGGTTCTGGCAAAGTCACGTTTTGCATCATGTAGGCGCTATCTGGATTCAGGACGGACCTAGGGCCTCAACTCTGTATGAGGAGGAAGAGGGGACTCTCAGCACTTCAGAGAGCCCTCAGAACACCAGATAGCACCCACGGGAGTCCCAGGGCATGGGGACAAAGGAGGTGCAAAATGCTGTTGGTGCAGCACTACAAAGGAAGGCCCCACGCCGTCGGAGAAAAGCTCAGTGAGTTCCGCGTCACAGGATAGAGTGCTGTGGAACTACGCCAGGCTGTGCACAAAGGAATTTAGCAAATAGTGCAAAGAGGCCCCAGGAGGCGAAGAAGACACAGTACACAGGGCTACCTTTGTTCTTGGGGAAGGCAAGGTCCTACCTCCTCCAAATTGCATCAGCAGGAAATCAGGACAGTCTATGTCGATGATGTCCACCCTCTGTGTCCATAGGAGCATGCTCATCGTTGTGAGAGGAGTCCCAGGGTACCAGTTGTCATTTTGGTAGGTGCCTGCTTGGAGCAGGGGCTTAACTCCGTCACTCCATAGGAGATTTCTTTGGTTCTTCTGGTGCAGGATGAAGACAGGGAGTCCCCAGAGTGTGCACACCATGGAAACTGTTGCAGTTGCTGACTTGGAGCTGAGGTTGCTGAAGAAAAGTGTCTCTTGTAGACACTTTGTTGCATTTACAGCATTTCTTGGAGCAGGCTGTGCTTGATCTGAGGTCAGAAGAATCTGAAGTTATTGCAGAGGATTCCTGAAGGAAACATGCAAGCAGAATCTGAAGAGAACCCACAGGAGAGACCCTACATAGCCCTTAGAGGGGGATTGGCTACCTTATCAGGTAAGGACCTATCAGGAGGGGTCTCTGACATCACCTGCTGGGACTGGCCACTCAGAACCCTCCAGAGTTCCCCCACATCTTGCAAAGCAAGATGGCTGAAGTCTGGAACACAATGGAGGAGCTCTGGGCACCACCACTGTGGTAGTGATGGGCAGGGGAGTGGTCACTCCCTTTTTCTTTGTCCAGTTTCCTGCCAGAGCAGAGGAGAAGGGGTCCCTGAACCGGTGTAGGCTGGTTTGCGCAAGGAGGGCACCATCTGTGCCCTTCAAAGCATTTCCAGAGGCTGGGGGAGGCTTCCCCTCCCCAGCCTGTAACACCTATTTCCAAAGGGAGAGGGTGTAACACCCTGCTCTCAGAGGAAGTGCTTTGTTCTGCCTTCCTGGGGTCTGCGATGTAACGTGGGTGCCTGTGCCAATGCCCAATCAATGGCGTAGGATTCTGCGAGCTCCTCAGGAACAAGGGGCGAGAAAGAAGGTTTAATAACATCTTCCCCATATGGGCAAGCAAGGACAAATTCAGGTGGCCAATCATTTTCGGCCAGCAAAATATCATATATGTTTACGACGCGATCCCAAAAGATTGTGTCTATTGTACGTTCAATGTCTCCGTCTAACTGTAGCGTTACTTTGTACACCCTATCAGGTGTGGAGACACGCATGTCCGCTGGTTCTACTTGTAGGAACTCATAAGTTGCTTTCACCTCCAGATGCTCTATTGTGGCCTCTGCTGCGTGGTCTAATTGCACTAGTGCCCACTTCTTGTTCTTGAAGGTAGCCCTCTTCTTGAGTGGCATGTCGAACTGCAACCGCTGCTACTCTTTTCATTTTGAATTGGGGTTTTTGTTGAGGAAGTTTCTCTTCTTTTTTAACAAAAACTTCTGTTGAGCGTTGTGATTCCTGTCTCGGTTTCACATACTAAGTGCTTCACTCTGACCGCCCACCTCTCTCTCTGCGTTTTTCCAATGAGTCCAAGAGATCAGTATATTAATATCTGTGAGGCGTTTTTATATTATCTCTATTTCTGAGATTATATCTATTCTGAGGGGTCTCCGTATGCAGAGATTTTCTCCTTTCTTTTTTAGGTGTTTGTTGTTCTTTATCCCTGAGTTTCTTAGTACCCTTGTGTGCTTGCTTGGTAGAATCTTTATTATATTTACCCTGAAATTGTGGTTTTGTTGGTCTGGCCCTCAGACTATCTCAACCAATACTAGAATAGGTCTCCATGATAATGTTTGGCAGCTCACACTCTTGATCCTGTGGAGGTACTTCCCGGAGCTGCATGCGCACCACTAGTGCACCAGCTTCCCCTTTAATGTTACTTAATATTATTGAAGATACTGTGGCAAATTGCCCATCAGTTGCATCCCCAAATCCAGGGCTGCGGCAGTCCCGTATTCACCTTGAATTTGTTTCAACACCTCCGGTAAATTGGCAAGTGTCGGTGTACCATGTGCGGTAGTATAGGACATGCCAAATACAGTGCCCCATGTATTACAGTTGTCTATAGTGGGAACCATCCCAAATGGCAAGCACATGGTTAATATTCTATGCTTATCCTGAGGTCCCGTATGGGGAAATACTGTTTCTAGTGCATTTATTTTTTGAGCTAACCAAAACTGAATTTATTCTCGTTTGGCGGGTGTAGGAAAGTACCATCTTGCCTGGCATGTTACCCCCATTTTTCACATGTATGTAAGTTTATTTTGCCTGTCTCACTGGGATCCTGATAGCCAGGACCCCAGTACTCATACTTTGTGGCTGAATGTGTGTATCTGTGTAGTGACTAACTGTGTCACTGAGGCTCTGCTAACCAGAACCTCAGTGCTTATGCTCTCTCTGCCTTTAAAATTGTCACTATAGGCTAGTGACCATTTTCACAAATTCTAATTGCCACACTGGAACACCCTTATAATTCCCTAGTATATGGTACCTAGGTACCCAGGATATTGAGGTTCCAGGAGATACCTATGGCTGCAGCATTTCTTTTGCCACCCATAGGGAGCTCAGACAAATCTTACACAGGACTGCCACTGCAGCCTGAGTGAAATAACGCACATGTTATTTCACAGCCATTTTACACTGCACTTAAGTAACTTATAAGTCACCTATATCTCTAACCTTCACTTAGTGAAGGTTAGGTGCAAAGTTACTAAGTGTGAGGGCACCCTGACACTAGCCAAGGTGCCCCCACATAGTTCAGGGCAATTTCCCCAGACTTTGTGAGTGTGTAAACACCATTACACGTGAGCACTACATATAGGTCAATACCTATATGTAGCTTCACAATGGTAACTCCGAATATGGCCATGTAACATGTCTAAGATCATGGAATTGTCCCCCATGCCAAATCTGGTATTGGGGTGCTAATCCCATGCATCCACGGTGCTCCACTATGGACCCCGGGTACTGCCAAACCAGCTCTCTGGGTTTTTCTCTGCAGCTACCGCTGCTGCCAACCCACAGACAGGGTTCTGCCCTCCTGGGGTCTGGGCAACCCAGTCCCAAGAAGGCAGAACAAAGAATTTCCTCTGAGAGAGGGTGTTACACCCACTCCCTTTGGAAATAGGTGTTAAGGGCTGGGGAGGAGTAGCCTCCCCCAGCCTCTGGAAATGCTTTGAAGGGCACAGATGGTGCCCTCCTTGCATACGCTAGTCTACACCAGTTCAGGGAGCCCCCAGTCCCTGCTCTGGTGTGAAACTGGATAAAGGAAAGGGGAGTGAACACTCCCCTGTCCATCACCACCCCAGGGGTGGTGCCCAGAGCTCCTCCAGTGTGTCCCAGACCTCAGCCATTTTGAATCCAGAGGTGTGAGGGCACTCTGGAGGCCTCTGAGTGGCCAGTGCCGGCAGGTGACGTCAGAGACCCCTCCTGATAGGTGCTTTCCTGACTAGGAGGCTAATCCTTCTCTGAGGGCTATTTAGGGTCTCTCCAGTGGGCTTTTCCTCAGATAACGACTTGTAAGAATTCACCAGAGTTCCTCTGCACCTCTCTCTTCGACTTCTGCCAAGGATCGACCGCTGACTGCTCCAGGACGCCTGCAAAACTGCAACAAAGTAGCAAGAAGACTACCAGCAACAATGTGGTGCCTAATCCTGCTGACTGTCTTGACTGTTTCCTGGTGGTGCATGCTCTCAGGGCTGTCTGCCTTCACCCTGCACTGGAAGCCACGAAGAAATCTCCTGTGGGCTGACGGAATCTTCCCTCTGATCCAGCAGGCACCAAACTTCAGCATTACCGGTACTCTGGGGCCCCTCTCATTCTGATGAGTGTGGCCCCTGGAATACAGGTTGTGGACCCAAGTGGCCCAGACTGTCCAGTGTTCCACTTGTCCAAACTTAGAGGAGGTAAGTCCTTGTCTCCCCTCCCCAGTCAGTAATCCTGTGCACCGCATGAACTGCAGCTTCTAGGGCTTCTGTGCAAAGAATCCTTTGTGCTCAGCCAAGCCCAGTTTCCCAGCACTCCGTCCTGCATTACTCAACTCCCTGAGTTGACATCCGGCTTCGTGGGACCCTCTTTTGTAGTGTTGAGACGACTGCCATGTTCAGGCTTCTTGAACCTGTGTTCAAGGACTTCTGCGGGTGCTGTCTTCTTGTGCATGGGCTCTGTATTGTTGAGGGCCCCCTCTGTCTCCTCTCCCAAGTGGAGACATCCTGGTCCTTCGTGGGCCAGGGCAGCACCCTTCTTCTTCATCCGCAACCTTTGCAGCTAGCAAGGCTTGTTTGCGGTCTTTCTCCAAAGACACAATGCTGCATCCTCCATTACTCCATCGGATATCTGCTGCACAAAGGATGCCTTCCTAGCTCCTTTCGTTGTTGCAGAATCTTCAGCTTTTTCCACCCGGAGGCAGCCATTTTGCACCTTCATCCGGGGTTTAGTTGGATCCTGCCCCCCTGGACACTTTCACAACTCTTGGACTTGGTCCCCTTCCTTTGCAGGTCCTCAACTCCAGGAATCAGTCTTCAGTGCTTTGCAGTCTGTTGTGGTCTTTGCAGAATCCTCTATCACAAGTTTAGTGTGTTTCTGGGGAAGTAGTATCACTTTACTCTTACTTTTCAGGGTCTTGGGGTAGGGTATCTTGGACACCCTTAGGCCCATATTTATACTTTTTGACACAAAACTGCACCAGTTTTACGTCAAAAATATTACCGCCGGGTAACGCCATTTATTTGCACCGCTTGGGTGTCAAATTCATACTTTGACTCACGGCAGCGCAAACCACAGGTGTGAGTCTTTTTTTTTTACTCAAACCAATGCGTCACGTTGTAAAGAAAAACAACGTTAACGCAGCGAAAATTACTGTGAGCCAGTTTACGACACCGCAAACCAGATACGTACAGTTTTTTGACGCAATAGCATCAAAAAGCGACACAAACACTGCAAAATGTGCTAAGGAGAGCCAAAATGGATCCTAGATGCTTGGACAAACCCCAGGAAGATGACAACAGACCAGGAACCAGCTAGGAGGATCCACACAAGACCCAGAAGAGGTAGAAGAAGAAAATGAATTGTCAATTCAGTGCAGAGGAGCAGGAAATTCTGGTGAAAGAGGTGACAGAACACCAGCACCAAATTTTTGTCACCTCAAAGTTTCCAATCAGTAGGAGAGAGGCAATATGGAAACAAATTGTTGACAAGATAAACAGTGTGGCAGAAGTACGGAGAACAGTCATCTAGTGCAAGAAACGCTGGCATGACTGCAAGCGCAGGACAAAGGAAAAGATGGCCAGGAACAGGAAGGCAGCACTGCAGACTGGATGTGGGAGTCCTGCACCGCAGGAGGCCCTGGACCACATGGAGGAGATGGTGGCAGCTGTCATCCCTGAGTAGATCGTCACAGGGATTCAAGGACAGGACAGCGCAGACTACCAGGAGACAACACAGATGCAGGGTAAGTCACATGGGGAATTAAAAAACACAAATGTTAACTGCAAGCGGGGGGGACATACCTACTACACAATGCATGTAAGTCATGATATTCAGGGAGTGGAATGGGCAAAGGGGAACGGCACAGGGGCATGGCCCTTTCAGAGGAAACCTGGGGCACAGTACTACACTACGCCAACAACTTTTCCATGGAGGCATGCTGGTAAAGCCAGTCCAGGAGGGTAGGGTACAACGTAAAACTGGCCTGCTGTCACACAACAGCTGGTATTGTCCCTACATGAACTAGGGCTCAATTAACAGACTCAGCCCATATCTGCAAGAGGAATTTAACATTGACAACAGTTGCCACTACCACCTCTGCTGTGTGTGCAGGTCAAGTAGCTAATGGCAGTAACGTCCCCATGGATCAAACACACCCAAAGTAGAGGATTCTGGATTACAATGTTATCAATCCCATGTTATCAATAAAAATGTGCTAATCCTGTCAAATGTGATTGTCCATAGTTGCTACAAACATCAGCCATTGTCATAAACATTATGAGGTACACAGCACTAATGTCATACCCATGCTGCATATATCAGAGTCCACCCTGTGGATGGGTCACACTAGCTCCAATGACACCATGCAACATCCCAAATGTCATACTACTCAGACAACAGCATTGAGGGGGAGAACATATGTCACCGGCTGATTACACTATACAATGTATTTGAGTATTCATTGTAGACCTACTTGACACAATAACCCGGGAGGAGAGTGAGGGCATGGAAAGCAACTATGAGACAAATGTAGCCACAGGGAACCTTTATGGTAACGCAAAGACAGGAACGAGTCAGGCTAACAGGATGCAGGATCAATCAGGAACAAAAATGAACAAGGCAAATACACAGTGAGCAGACTGAGACTGGTCAAAGCTGGAACAACACTGTGGAAAATGTAAATAGTTTTTGTCCTGTGTGCTGCAACTTTACAGAATAACCCAAGGCCTGTGTTACACAAGTGACTTAAATGGCATTGCATAACAGTCATATGTATATAATGGCAGTTTCTATACCGTTCCAGGCAGCTGCAAGGGCAGTGCATGTTCAAATGGCTGGTCTGCATGGAGGTGCTCACAGGTGTGTGCAGCTTCAGTTTCTCACAAGTCCTGTAGGTGAGAATCAAGTTCAAAAGGCCAACAGTACCTTTCACGTGGGAAGTAATGGACAGGTGATTACAGGTCCTACAGACTACAAGGAAGTGCATTATCCGACCAGAAGTCCATGCAGACAGATGAACAATGACTGTGGCATACCATACTAAAGAGGGAAGCACACTGGAGTCAGAATATGAGTCTGGCTGTGTATAGATGAGGGATTATCTTGGCACTGGTTCTGCCACCCACATTAGTAGCCCTGTAATCATGTCTCAGACCTGTCACTGCAGTGTCTGTGTGTGCAGTTGTAACCTGCCAATTTGACTTGGCAAATGTAATGTGTTTTATATGTCCTAACAGTGAAATACTACCAAATTTGTTTTTCACTGTTGCAAGTCCTATCCCTCTCATAGGTTAACATGGGGGCTGCCTTTAAATATGATTAAAGCATAGATTCCCTTTGGGAGCGGATAGATGTGGAGTTTGGGGTCTCTGAGCTCACAATTTAAAAATATATCTTTTAGTAAAGTTGGTTTTTAAGATTGTGTGTTTGAAAATGCCACTTTTAGAAAGTGAGCATTTTCTTTCTTAAACTATTCTGTGACTGCCTCTTTGTGGATTCCCTGTCTGGGTCAGTTTGACAGTTGGGCTGTTTGCACCTATACAGTGACACAAAGGGAGCTGGGGTGTAGTCTGCATATCCTGATGAGTCATCTGTGCTAGGTAAGAAGTGAGGAGTGGTCACTCACACCTGAAAGGGCTGTGCCTGCCATCACACAATGCAGTCTCCAACCTCCTGGTGTGTGTCAGGGGCCTGGCCTGGGCAAGGCAGGATTTCACAAGCAAGCTGGACTTTCCTTTGAAGTAAACCTACTTCAAAGGCCAAAATGGGTAAAAGAAGGGCACCCAAAACCACAGACTTTAGATCACTTCTGGACATCAAGAGGAACCTCTGCCTGGAGAAGAGCGGAAGAGCAGAGGAGAAGTGCTGCCCTACCTGTGCTTTGTGGACCTATCCTGCAGTTGCTGCTTCTGCCTGGGGAAAGGGGACAAAGACTGGACTTTGTTATGCATTCTTGCTTTTGAAGAAATCTCCAAGGGCTTGTCCTGAGCTTGCCTCCTGTTGTTGAAGTCTCAGGACCATCAATGACTTCCCCTGCCAGCACCTGGACTCTCTGTTGAGACTCCTGCCCTGCCTCCTGCCCTGCCAACTATTGCCCTATCTAGTTCCTGGGACATTGACAGGTGAAGCTGGCAGACCAAGATTGAAAATCCACGCACAGACC
Organism: Pleurodeles waltl; assembly: GCF_031143425.1. Lineage (NCBI taxonomy): Eukaryota > Metazoa > Chordata > Amphibia > Caudata > Salamandridae > Pleurodeles > Pleurodeles waltl. The sequence goes on from NC_090439.1 coordinate 630,935,152, forward strand.
GCCGTGTGGGGAAATTTTAGATGCAACCTCCTGAGCGCGGCAGAGAAAAGACACGCCACCGGCTTTGCAGCTGAAATCGATGCTCCGCTTGCAGCGCGGCTGGAAGATCGACGCACGCAGCTGGAGAAACTATGCACAACACTGCTGACGGCAGCTGACAGGTCGCAACCCACACTGCGTTGTTTTTGGGATACTGTGCGGCCGGATTTTCAACGCAAACCTTGCTAGGCACGAAAAAATTACGTAACGCCTGCCTTGACCCAAATGCTTGCCTGGATCGATGCATCGCTCTCCTGCAGAGAGAAAAAACGATGCACACCGACCGAACCGGAGAAGGAGAAACGATGCACGGTCTCGCTTGTGGGTGAGAAATCGACGCACCACTTACCTTTTTTGACGCACACGCGCCTGTGTGTATTATTTTGATGCTACCCAGGTACTTTTTAACGCTAACAGTGCTTTACCTATCTACAAAAGGATTTAAGCCTCTTTTGCTTTTAAAATTAATAACTTGACTTGTGTATGTTGAATTCTTCTCGTTTTGGTCTTGTTTTGTTTAGATAAATATTTTCTATGTTTCTAAACCTGTGTTGTGTCATTTTATAGTATTTTCATTAAGTTACTGTGTGTGTTGGTACAAATCCTTTACACCTAGAATTCTGAAGCTAAGCCTGCCTGCTCATGCCAAGCCGCCAAGGGGGTGAGCGGGGGTTAGCTGAGGGTGATTCTCCTTTACCCTAGACTAGAGTTAGGGTCCTTGCTTGGACAGGGGGTAACCTGACTGCCAACCAAAGACCCCATTTCTAACTATGGTCATCAACACATTCGCAAATTACTTAACAAATACTGGCACCTATTTACTAAAAAAACCCAAATCTCACAGCTCATCCCACCAGTCCCTCAGTTGGGCTTCAAAAGAGCACCCAATCTCAAAGACAACATATGCTCCTCATTTTATCAAAAAAAGAAAACTACCACACAGTCTGCAACAAACCACTAGCTTCTATACCTGCACCAACTGTTCCATCTGCAAACTGCGACTTTCCAAATCCAAATCGATAGTAATTAATGATCAACACTTTTCAATAAGTTTCTTCATCAATTGTGAGAGCAGCAACATAGACTACCTCATCATTTGTCCCTAGAGCATTACATTTGAGAATACAAGAACATTACCGCAATATACAAAAAGATGACTTAAGATTCCCATTTGTTTAACATTTAGTCAAATGTCATCCCTTCACACGAACCTTCAAATTCTGTGGTCTTTAAAAATTAAAACAACACCCTCGGGGTGGAGACCTCCAACTTACACTGCAACAATGTGAAAGCACTTTTACTATTCGCTTCGACACAGTACGTAGAGGCCTCAACAAAGATGCAAAATGGCATTACTGGCTCCTCTAACGAATCAAAAAGATGCAGATATGTCACCACTGACTCCCTCGATGTACAACTTACTGTTATTGTTTGTCTAATCTTGTGAAAATACTGGTATCAGCACTATATTATGACTAGCACAAAGTCACTCTAATCCAACTTATATTCAGGATGTTTTGCACTATCACCCAGGTCCATGTATAAAACTGCCAATACCTAGATACAGTGATATCTAGCAATGAGATTTCTGAAGTAGGTAGACTACCCTCACATAATATCCTCTCAGTCATAATAACTGTTTCTACAAATTCACACTACACCAGTTATATTCATTGGTCTGAACCCAAACTAAGGCCCTCATTACATTCCTGGCGGTCTGTGATAAAGTGGTGGTAATACCACCAACAGGCAGGTGGTTAAAAAAAATGGAATTATGACCACGGCGGACACTGCCAAAATAGACAGCCACTTTAACACACAGACCACCACGGCAGTATCAACAAACACCACAGCGGTAACTGCCAACAGCCAGGCGGAAGACAATGTACCGCCCACAGTAATATGACACACCTCTCTGCCACCTTTTCCAGGGCGGTACCAATGACATCAAAGGCATGGCGGAAACAGAACACAGAAGTCAAAGGACTCACCTCTGCAGACCCAGGGAACAACTAAGATGCCATGGAACCCAATTTGCACATTTTTCCGATGTTCGTCTACCTTCTCCTGCACTATGACTACCAACGCCGGTGGAGACGACCACATGAGTAATGCCGCCTAGCACACAAAGGAGGGGGCGAGGAAAAAGAGAGTGACACCCACATGCATCACCCCCAACCCCAACACCATACACACAAGCAGTAACATTACATATGCATCCCGTACCCTTCAGCAATAAAGCAAGGGCAAATGATCAAAAGAAAGTGAGTGTAATACAAGAAAATAACAGGAATAAGTGCATCAAAATACAAAAGTATATACATATTTACAAATGTTGGGACACCGCCCGGTCCTCAATGTCCGTGGGCCACAGGGCCACATTACATAGGCCAAGGCCCAACCTCACTCCTTCAACAACACCGAGAGAACACTGCAGGGGTATCAGGTCGAAAATACACAGGAACCTCATGGAGACGGGAAAGAGGGGACACCTCAGCCAGAAGATGGTACAACACCACTGATCCTGTAGGGGGCAACATGCCCTGTGCGATGTCCTGGGGAGTGAAAAGCCACAGTCTCTCAAGTGGGTGGTTTGCCCACTGCTTGGTCCTGGAGAGTGCAAGGCCACAGTCTCTCAAGTGGATGGCTTATCCACTGGTTCTGGTGGGGGCTTTGTGCCCAGTGTGCTTCATCCTGGGAAGGATGGGGTGAGTGGATGGCTTCTTCCACTGGTTCTGGAGGGGGCCTTGTGCCCTGTGAAGCAGATCTTGGGGAGTGCAAGGTCACAGTTTCTCAACTGGGTGCCACACCTACAGGATTTGCAGGGGCCAGGGCGCACCACAGCACATGGAGGCAGGACTACACACTTGCCGCCGCCGGTGACGACTGCTCCATAGTGGCAGTGGCGGGGCTGGTGTTGGGGCTGGCATTGGTGGGGGGAGGCTCCAGCCCATCCCCTGCAGCCTCAGACAGCTGCTTACTGGGGCTGCTGCTGCTGGCAGTGTTGCTGGTGGCGGTGCTGGCAGTGGTGGGTGTAGGCTCCAGCTCATCCCCTGCAGCCTCGAACGGCTGCCAACTGCGGCTGCAGATGCTGGCAGTGATGCTGATGGTGGTGCTGGTGGCGGTGCTGGCAGTGGTGGGGGAAGGCTCCAGCCCTTTCCCTGCAGCCTTGGATGGCTGAATCACCATAGTTGGTGGTGGGGGCTCCGAATGAGTCCCAGCACCAGGCCTCCTGTCCTTCCTGCCTGCAGGTGCAGGCCCCTTACCCTTCGTGTCAGCAGCCGGGGATTGCTCCTTGCCCTTCCCTGTAGCAGCTGGGGGTGCCACGTTGACCTTCGGTTTCCCAGCTGGTGGTGCCTCCCTACCCTTTGCTTTCCCAGCTTGTGATGCCTCCTTGCTCTTTGCTTTCCCAGCTGGTGATGCCTCCTTGCCCTTCACTTTCCGAGCAGGTGGTGCCTCCTTGCCCTTCCTTGATGCACCTGGTGCTGGCACACATTCTGTGCTGCTGTCTGGTTCCCAGGATCCTCTCCCCCCTACAGTAGCTGTGGACACTACTGTGGCCATGGACTGTGTGGCTGAGGTGCTCACCTGGGTTCTGACCACCCTGGCCCAACATGAAGGACGGGGGGAGTGGTAGGGAGGAGGTCAACGGTGATGAGGAAAAGCTTCTTAGGGACATTGGGGTGGGAAAAGGGTGAAGATTTGAGAGTGGAGGAAGAGGAAGTGGTTGTAGGAGGTGTCAGTCTGCTGTGTTTGGTGCATGGGCTGTATGCTGTTGTGAGGTGGATGGCTGTTGGGTGTCTGAGTGCTTGCATTTGTGTACTTTGGGAGGAGAGGGCACAGACACAGTGGGAGAGGACACAGGGGACATGTGCATGGATGTAGGGGTGGTGACTGCCAGTGAAGGTTGTGTAGTGATAGGCGTGCTAGTGATGGAGTTAGTGGACGAGGATGTAGTGCATGCAGGTGTGAGTGGATACAGTACTGGGAGGGAGGTGGAGGAGGAAGGGGCCACAGTGGAGGCAGTGGATGTTGATATGGCTGATTCTGGATGGTGTTTCGGTGAGTGCCTGTGGGATGATGTGTGGTGCTTGTGTTTGCCTGAGCCACTCCTGTGTGTTGTCCTGGGAGCATGCTGGTCTGCCTGTGTGCTTGGGATAGGTTGGGGTTGAGGGGAATGGGACTGGGTAGAGAAAGTTGGAGGGGGGAGGCTAGAAACAGGGACAATGGCTGCCATCAGAGAGGAGTCCAGATCCTGGATTGATTTCTGTTGGGCCGCCATGCTAGAGTTAATGCCCTCCAGGAATGCATTTGTTTGTTGCAAATGGGCTGCCAGCCCCTGGATGGCATTCACAATGGTTGACTGCACAACAGAGATGGATCGCAGGAGGTCAATAGCCTCCTCACTCGGGCAGTAGGGCTAACTGGGGTAGGGCCTGAGATGCTTGGGGAGAAGGAGATGCCCACCCTCCTGTGTGAGCGGGCATGAGAAACTCACTGAGGGTCTGCTGGGTGGGCAGTGCTGGTAGAGTGGGTGGCAGCTGTACCTGTAGGTGGGGTGGCAACAGAGGTGTCTGTCACCACTAGGGAGCTTCCATCCGAGGAGGTATCACTGTCCAAACTGTCCCCTACTGTCTCCACAGTGGTTCTCTCCTCACCCTCTGTCCCACTGGTGCCCTCACTGTCAGTGGATTAGGCCTCCTGGGCCATGTGGGATGCAGCTCCCTCTATCGCTGGTGCCTCAGCTCCTCCACCAGATGATGCTAATGCACAGAAGGACAGGGTGACAAAACAAAAAGGGAGGTAGGTGACAAAGGATACACTTGGTCAATGGCGGTACAATCACCACGGTTGTATTACACGACAAAAAAACACAGGGAAAAGCCCTACACCTTAGGCAATGCACTAATAGTCACAATGCTAGACACCAGCCTAGGGATAGCGACACCTAACGACAACAGCAACATACCTGAGACCCATTGACCCCTGCCCAGTAGTGGATGCCTACTAGCTTGGTTGGAGGTTGTTCACATCATACGCTGCCCAACATGGGACCTCCCCTGCAATGTCTGACCTGGTCTAGGGGCACCCACAGGCCCACATCCCTCACCTGGAGCCCACCCCACCTCGCACAAGTAGTATATTGCGAAACTGTACTCACCCCTTGTGGCTGCTGTGATACCCTCAAGTGCCCATCCAGCTCTGGATAGGCCACCACCAGTATGCAGGCCATCAGGGGGGTCAGTGTTGGACGGGCACCCCATCCTCGTTGGGAGGCCATCCCAGCTGGGCCTCGCCGTCATCCTTGCCCAGCGTCTCAGGTCCTCCCACCGTTTGCGACAGTGGGTGCTCTATCTGCCGAAGACTCCGAGGGTCTGCACGTCCTTGGCGATGGTACGCCATATACCCTTTTTATGATAGGCACTGACCTGCAGAAAAATACACATGGACAAAGTTATCAGTCAGACCGTCCGGTATGTTACACTCATGTCCCACCATAGCCCTCACATCCCCTGATGCACAGACATTGACCAGGACCCTTCCACCAAGGCCCATTACACGAGGCCCATTACACGAGGCCCTCACACACAGCACTCCATGCATTCATGCCCCATGAATCGTACACACAGTGTACTCACCTGTTGGTCTGGAGGCCCATACAGCATTTGGTACTGGGGTAGGACCCCATCCACCAGTCTCTCCAACTCTGCAGCGGCGAAGGCAGGGGCCCTTTCCCCAGTGACTCGAGCCATGGTCGGTTCCAGACACAGGTCACAGCAGCACTTGTAGTACACATATGCACCATTTGGGCATATACAACAAGATACAGTTCAATCACAACATGCAAATGCAGTGTAGTGTTTGGAAATATGGTATATTGACCAGCTGGTCACCGTTTTGCTCCCTAGATTACAACCGCTGTGGATGAATAGGAGATGGAGACATCCACCTGTGTACAGACCCATGGTGGGCTTGGCAACAATGGAGGACAGGCATGTTATCCTCACCTATAGACTTGAGAGGGCCAAAATCCCAGAGCTGTGTGCCCAATTGGAGCCTGCCCTGATATCTGATATCTGCTATCCGTCACCCCACCGGGATCCCCCCTCTTTTGCAAGTCCTATCTGTGCTCCATTTCTTTGCAACTGGCTCCTTCCAAGTGACAGTAGGTTTGGAAGCAGGAATGTCACAGCAAATGGGGGTCATTACAACCCTGGCGGACGGTGTTAAAGGTGCAGTAATACCGCAAACAGGCCGGCGGACAAAAAAAGGGAATTACGACCCTGGTGGAAACCGCCAACAAAGACAGCCACTTTAACACACCGCCCGCCATGGCGGTACAGACAAGCAGCGCGGCGGTTAACGCCAACAAACAGGCGGGAGCCAATGTACCGCCCACACTATTACAACCCGCCAATCTGCCACCTTTTCTGGGGAGGATTCACCGTGGATAAAAACACGGTGGAAACAGTTTCTGCAATGGGAAAACGCTCACCTGAACACATCCCACGAGGAACGAGGACACCATGGAGCCGGAATTACAAATACTCCCTGCCCTTGTCTTTCTGCTCCTTTACGACCAACAGCTACGTAGGCGCAGAAGATACCGGTGAGTACTGCATCTACGACACGGGGGAGGCAAAAGTCAGGGGGACACCCACAAAACACCCCCACCCTCGCATTATACAACATACACACCAATGCAGTCACAAAAATCACATTAACAACCCACAATCCCCCCCGGAAGAATGCAAAGACAATGCGAATTTCAGGCAAACATTGTAATGTGCCAATATACATGTCATACAAAAATATACAGATATATATCTCTAAATCACTCTTATTTACACATACAATCCGAGAAGTAGTGCAGATATGTACACAACAATGTCCGTGCACCAACAGTCCAAAAATGCATGGGCGAGGCCCACAATAGATACCTGACCAAAATCGGAGAGAACACTGCCGGGGCATCAGATAGAAACACTACAGGCACCTCAGGGGGAAGGGAAGGGGGGGGGGCACCTCTGCCACATGAATGCAAAGCCAGATCAACGACGGGGCTCCAGCTCATTGATGTATCCTGGGGAGTGCAAAGCCACAGTCTCTCAAGTCTCTAAAGTGGGTGGGTTGCCCACTGTGCCATCCTGGGGAGTGCAAAGCCACAGTCTCTCAAGTCTCTACAGTGGGTGGTTTGCCCACTGTACCATCCTGGGGAGTGCAAAGCCACAGTCTCTCAAGTCTCTACAGTGGGTGGCTTGCCCACTGTTCAATCCTGGGGAGTGCAAAGCCACAGTCTCTCAAGTCTCTACAGTGGGTGGGTTGCCCACTGTGCCATCCTGGGGAGTGCAAAGCCACAGTCTCTCAAGTCTCTAAAGTGGGTGGTTTGCCCACTGTGCCATCCTGGGGAGTGCAAAGCCACAGTCTCTCAAGTCTCTACAGTGGGTGGTTTGCCCACTGTGCCATCCTGGGGAGTGCAAAGCCACAGTCTCTCAAGTAGATGCAGTTCTCTACTGGTACTGGGTGGGACTGGTGCCCAGACTGGATGAGTCTCCCCGTGAAAGTTCATGTCCTGTCACTGTCCCAGCTGCACATGGGATAAGGATGCCTGATGTGGCGACCTATTTATTCCTACACGGTGCTTGCCCTGTTCAGCAGTCTTCACCATGGCGGTCTTTGCCCTGTTCAGCAGTGCTTTACCATGGCGGTCTTTGCCCTGTTCAGCGGTGCTTTGCCATGGCGGTTCTGGACTGTTCAGCGGTGCTTTGACATGGCGGTCTTTGCCCTGTTCAGTGGTGCTTTGACATGGCGGTTCTGGACTGTTCAGCGGTGCTTTGACATGGCGGTCTTTGCCCTGTTCAGCAGTGCTTTGACATTGCGGTCTTTGCCCTGTTCAGCAGTGATTTGCCATGGCGGTCTTTGCCCTGTTCAGCGGTGCTTTGCCATGGCGGTCTTTGCCCTGTTCAGCGGTGCTTTGCCATGGCGGTTCTGGACTGTTCAGCGGTGCTTTGCCATGGCGGTCATTGCCCTGTTCAGCGGTGCTTTGCCATGGCGGTCTTTGCCCTGTTCAGCGGTGCTTTGCCATGGCGGTCTTTGCCCTGTTCAGTGGTGCTTTGCCATGGCAGTCTTTGCCCTGTTCAGCGGTGCTTTGCCATGGCGGTTCTGGACTGTTCAGCGGTGCTTTGCCATGACGGTTCTGGACTGTTCAGCGGTGCTTTGACATGGCGGTCTTTGCCCTGTTCAGTGGTGCTTTGACATGGCGGTTCTGGACTATTCAGCGGTGCTTTGACATGGCGGTCTTTGCCCTGTTCAGCAGTGCTTTGACATTGCGGTCTTTGCCCTGTTCAGCAGTGATTTGCCATGGCGGTCTTTGCCCTGTTCAGCGGTGCTTTGCCATGGCGGTCTTTGCCCTGTTCAGCGGTCCTTTGCCATGGCGGTTCTGGACTGTTCAGCGGTGCTTTGCCATGGCGGTCATTGCCCTGTTCAGCGGTGCTTTGCCATGGCGGTCTTTGCCCTGTTCAGCTGTGCTTTGCCATGGCGGTCTTTGCCTTGTTCAGCGGTGCTTTGCCATGGCAGTCTTTGCCCTGTTCAGCGGTGCTTTGCCATGGCGGTTCTGGACTGTTCAGCAGTGATTTGCCATGGCGGTCTTTGCCCTGTTCAGCAGTGCTTTGCCATGGCGGTCTTTGCCCTGTTCAGCGGTGCTTTGACATGGCGGTCTTTGCCCTTTGTGACGATACTTGTGCCCTCCTGGGCTGTGACTCCGGCAGTGGTTTCTGGACCAGTAACGATACTTGTGCCCTCCTGGGCTGTGACTCCGGCGGTGGTTTCTGGACCAGTAACGATACTTGTGCCCTCCTGGGCTGTGACTCCGGCAGTGGTCTCCTGACCAGTGACAATACTTGTGCCCTTCTGGGCTGTGACTCCGGCGGTGTTCTCCTGACCAGTGACGATACTTGGGCCCTCCTGGGCAGTGACTCCGGTGGTGGTTTCTGGACCAGTAACGATACTTGTGCCCTCCTGGGCTGTGACTCTGGCGGTGGTCTCTGGACCAGTAACAATACTTGTGCCCTCCTGGGCTGTGACTCCGGCGGTGGTCTCCTGACCAGTGACGATACTTGTGCCCTCCTGAGCTGTGACTCCGGCGGTGGTTTCTGGACCAGTGACAATACTTGTGCCCTCCTGGGCTGTGACTCCGGCGGTGGTCTCCTGACCAGTGACGATACTTGGGCCCTCCTGGGCAGTGACTCCGGTGGTGGTTTCTGGACCAGTAACGATACTTGTGCCCTCCTGGGCTGTGACTCTGGCGGTGGTCTCTGGACCAGTAACGATACTTGGGCCCTCCTGGGCTGTGACTCTGGCGGTGGTCTCTGGACCAGTAACGATACTTGGGCCCTCCTGGGCTGTGACTCTGGCGGTGGTCTCTGGACCAGTGACGACGGTGCTGGCGGTTGTGTCTGGACCGCCGGAAATTATGGCGCACTTCTCCGCTGTGACACTCACAACAGGCTGGGCAGACTTCCTCTGGACCTTCCCCACCTTTTTTGGAGTTACAGCTGACTCACCAATCGCCTTCGATCCCATGTCACTTGTTGTCCCACCAGGAGTCTTAACACAGTCCCGTCGTCCACTCTCCAATTTCAGAGCCTTTATAGGGGATGGGCTGCCAGTGCCTTGGCTCCGGGTCCTACTGCCTGCCCTGGTGGACGGCGCACTCCAAAAACCTGGAACACGCACCACTGGTACTGGAGGCTTTTTGGCTGAGGCGCTACGACAGGACTGATGAATTGGAGGGGGGGTGGGGGCAAAAAGGTCAATTTGACATAGGGACAGTTTCTGACGGACACTGGGATGGGTAGCTGGAGGGGGTCTGGGAGCGGAGGAAGAGGAGGTGGTTGTAGGAGGTGTCACTTTAGGTGTTTTGGGTGCAGGTGCAGGTAATGTAGGCTGTCGTGAGGTGAATGGATGTTGGGTGAGTGATTGCCGGCGTTTGTGTACTTTGGGAGGGGGCATCACAGACACACTGGGAGAGGACACAGGGGACGTGTAAATGGCAGTGGAGGTGGTGAGTGCAGGTGAGCGGCTTGTGGTGCTGGGTGTCCTGGTGCGAGTCCTAGTGCCTGTAGATGTGGTGCATGCAGGTGTGTGTGTAGACGAGACTGGGAGGGAGGAGGGAGAAGAGGAGGAGGAGGACACAGTGGAGACAGTGGATGTTGCTGTGTCTGTATGTGGGTGAGGCTTGCGTGAGTGCCTGTGGTGTGTGTGGTGCCTATGTTTGCTTGAGCTACTTGTGTGTGTTGACTTGTGTTCATGCTGGTCTGTAGGTGTGCTTGGGATGGGCTGGGGTACAGGGGATTGGGTCTGGGTGGAGGAAGTTGGAGGGGGGAGGCTGGACACAGGGACAATGGCTGCCATCAGTGCTGAGGCCAGGGATTGCAGGGTTCGCTGAAGAGCAGCCTGACCAGAATGAATGCCCTCCAGGAATGCATTACTGTGTTGCAACTCTCGTTCTACTCCCTGGATGGCATTCACAATGGTAGACTGCCCAACAGTGAGTGACATGAGGAGGTCAATGGCCTCCTCACTGAGGCAGCAGGGGTGACTGGGGCAGGGCCTGATGTGCCTGGGGCGAAGGTGATGCCCACCCTCCTGGGTGAGCGGGCATGGGGCGAAGGCTGAGGGGCTGCTGGGAGGGCAGTGCTGGTAGGGGAGGTGGCGGCTGTACCTGTAGAAGTGGGGCGCACAGATGGTGCCGCCACCACAGGGGAGCTCCCATCGGCGGACGAGTCCATGTAGCTGGTTGGTGATCCGGTGGCCAACCTGAAGCTCCCCTCCCCCTCCGTCCCACTGGTGCATTCAGAGTCTGTGGTGTGGCCCTCCATGGCCATGTGGGATGCAGCTCCCTGGTGCTCTGGTGCCACTGTACCTCCGCCTGATGATGCTGATGTACAAAAGGACAGGGAGAGCAGGAAAAGGGGGGGGGAGAGAAGAAAGAGAGTTTTAGTGCATGGCATACCGCTACAGTTGGCGGACAAGACAGACGCAGCAACCCCATGCATTACGCCGTGCTCTTGAGCTCTGCACATGCAATTTCTGGGATCTGGCCTACATGGCAATGGTGGAAATCTGCGCACATGGATGACACAGGGGCAACTATACCTCAACTTGGCACTCTGCTGAGGTGGGGTTGAGTGCCACATGGCCTACATAATGGAGGGGCCTTGCCTACCTAACTCGCCCTGGCCTAGGGACACCCACAGCCCACCACCTCCACCCAGACCCCTCCACTGCACGCAAAGTCCGCAGAATGAGGTTGTACTCACCCCCTTGTGTCTGCTGTGATGTCCTCAAGCGCCCATCCAACTCTGGGTAGGCCACTGCCAGCATACGGAACATCAGGAGGGTCATGGTGCCACGGGCACCCCTCCCACGTTGCGAGGCCATCCCCAGGTGAGCCTCCGCCGTCTTCTTGCTGCAGCGGCGAATGTCCTCCCATCTCTTCCGGCAGTGGGTGCCCCGTCTCTGGTGGGCCCCCATGGTCTGGACCTCCTTGACGATGGCACGCCAAATGTCCCTCTTCTGGTGGGCGCTGACCTACATGACATGCACAAGGGAAGAGGAACAGTCATTACCAACTGCACCGTCAATGTGAGTGGCCCCCTCCCTACTCTGACCATGTGGCCCATTCATTCCCATGCATTAATGTACTATGAACTCTGCCCCTTCCCTCTTCCACCCAGCCCTCTCCACCCAGGCCTAGCCCATACAACGTGCTCCCTCTGTACTAACCTGTTGGTCTGGAGGACCGTAGAGTAGCATGTACTGGGGGAGGACCCCATCCACAAGTTTCTCCAACTCCTGTGCAGTGAAGGCAGGGGCACTTTCCCCAGACGTAGCAGCCATCGTCGCTTCCAGACCGAGGTCACAGCAGCACTAGCAGTGTAGGTCCTCTCCTGTCGAAGGTCAGGTATCTAGTGATTGAACAGATAGAAAATGGCAGTGACGTCCGCGGCGGGGCGCATCATCACCGCCGGCGCACCTGTTCATTCGCTCCTGGGACCCATAGGGTCCAATGTTAACCAATGCAGCAGTGCGCCCCGGTCTACGACCGCCTACTGCTACGGTGTGCAACGCTAGCGCAGTTACCCCACAATCCCATTGTCTCACTTTAGAGGTCAGGCAGCCGCCATTTCAGGGGCCCACATGGCTTCAGTTACTACTGCGTCACACATAGCTAGGCCTATACTCAACACACATACAGGAAGGGTTTATTGTCTGGTGTAGTCTTGTGTGTAACTGTGGGTACATACCTGGAGGAATGGTGACTGGTTCTTCACTGTTGTCCTTCTTAGGCACCGTCAGCTGGGAGATATGAGAAGATGGCGGAATCCTCCGGTGTACCGACTGCTGGTGGACCTGTTGACAATGGAAGAAAGACATGTCTTCGTCACCTACAGGTTTGACCGTGCCACAATCCAGGAACTATGTACCCAGTTGGAGCCAGACCTGATGTCACCAATCCGCCATCCGACTGGAATCCCCCCTGACGTGCAGGTGCTGTCAGTGCTCCATTTCCTTGCAAGTGGGTCTTTTCAGACAACTGTGGCCATGGCATCAGGGATGTCCCAGCCTATGTTTTCCAACGTCTTGTCCAGAGTGTTGGCTGCCCTGCTGAAACACGTAAGGAGACACATCATATTCCCCCAGGTGGAGGATTTGCCTACAGTGAAAGGTGACTTCTATGCCCTTGGACATATCCCCAACGTCATAGGTGCCATTGATGGGACCCATGTAGCTCTGGTCCCCCCCCACAGGAGTGAACAGGTGTACAGGAACAGGAAGAGTTATCATTCGATGAATGTCCAGATGGTCTGTTTGGCAGACCAGTACATCTCGCAGGTTAATGCAATGTTCCCAGGCTCTGTGCATGACGCCTACATCTTGCGGAATAGCAGCATCCCTGATATGATGGGTGAACTCCAGAGGCACCGTGTATGGCTATTGGGGGACTCCAGTTACCCCAACCTTTCCTGGCTATTGACCCCAGTGAGGAATCCCAGGACTAGGGCAGAGGAACGGTACAATGAGGCCCATGGGCGGACTAGGAGGGTAATCGAACGCACCTTCGGCCTTCTTAAGGCCAGGTTCAGGTGCCTCCATATGACAGGTGGATCCCTATTCTACTCACTGAAGAAGGTGTGCGACATCATCGTCGCCTGCTCCATGCTCCATAGTTTGGCATTGCGACGCCAGGTGCCTTTTCTGCAGGAAGATGATCCAGATGACGGTGTTGTGGCAGCTGTGGAGCCTGTGGAGCCTGTGGACACTGATGAGGATGAAGCTGAGGAAGAAGAAAACGACAACAGGGATTCAGTCATACAGCAATATTTCCAGTGACACACAGGTGAGAACATTTTCTGGTTTAACATTACATTAACTTTCAAACGTCTACCTCTATCCTGTACCTCCATTTCACTCACTATTTGTTAATTGAGTTGTACCCTTCCATTTCAGTTTCACAAGTGTGGTAACCTACGTGTCAACTGCTTGCATCCTTGAAGGGCTTGTGATGTGTGACATTGGTATGTTGGCCTTTCAATGGGTAACCCATTATGACATTGTAATTGATAATACAAAGTTCCAAATCATAGACTGACTCCAGATTGTTTTGTGTTTCAAGGGTGTTTATTTAAGTGCTCAAAAAATGAAGGGGGGTTGTAAACTGGTGATGGGGGATGGTGGAGCAATGTCCATGGCAGAGTCCAGTCTATTAGTCTCACAGGTGCACTGGCCATCTGGGCACTGGAAGTGGAGCTGGGGCAGTTCAAGTATGGACAGGGTGACAAAGTGGGACAGTGGGAGGACAATCAGGGTGGTCTCATTTCCTGGCGGGGTTCTTGCCATCTTGCTCTGTCCTGTTCCTGGATCTCAGAGACCGCTTGCATGATGGTTGTCCGTCTGCAGGGGATGGGGTGCTGGTGTGGTGGTCCTGTGGTGGGGCGTCCTGTCCACTAGCGCCGGCAGAGGTGGTGGGCAGTTCATCATCGTGGCTAGTGTCAGGGGCCCCTTGGAGTGCCAAGGTGTCCGTCAAGGTCTTTTGAATGTCCGTCAGCACCCCTACGATGGTGCCCAGGGCAGAGCCGATGGTCCTGAGCTCCTCCCTGAACCCCAAATACTGCTCCTCCTGCAGACGCAGGGTCTCCTGCAACTTGTCCAGGACCGTTGCCATTGTCTCCTGGGAGTGGTGGTATGCTCCCATGATGGAGGATAGGGCCTCGTGGAGAGTGGGATCCCTTGGCCTGTCCTCCCTCTGTCGCACAACAGCCCTCCCAGTTCCCCTATGTTCCTGTGCCTCCGTCCCGTGGACCGTGTGCCCACTACCACTGCCCCCAGGTCCCTGTTGTTGTTGGGGTGGTGGGTTACCCTGGGTGCCCTGTAGTGGTGGACACACCGCTGATTGACCTGTCCTGAGTAGGGAGGTTTGGGGCCGCTGGGTCGGTGCTGTGCTGTTGTTACCAGAGGGTGGAAGCTCGGTGTTGGGCTGTGGCTGGCCAAGGGGAACCGACTGTCCTGAAGCCCACGATGGTCCGGGCTGGTCATCAAGATCCAGTGGGGCAGAGCTGCTGTCGTCACTGTGGGCCTCTTCTGGGGGTGGAGTGGTGTTGTCTGGACCCTCTGGTGTGGTGACGTTCCTTCAGGGTTCCTGCAGGGGTATGAGAACATGATTATTGCATGTGTGTGTTTGATGGTGTGCAATGGGTGAGTGTGCGTGAACCCCAGTGCAGGCATTCCTGTGTGGGGGCTTGTGTGATGATGGTTGGGGGGGTGTTCTGGGTATGTGTAGTGAGCATGCTTTGGTGAGGGTTGAGCATGCTTAGTTGTGTCATGCAGGGCTTGGTGTTGGGATGGGTGGTTGGTGTCATGGGTAGATTAGTGAGGATTTGGGGTGATAGGGGAGGGTGTGAGGGTGGGGGTGTGTGATAGCATGCAGGTAGGGTGGGGGATATGATAGTTAAGAATTGACTTACCAGTGTCCCATCCTCCACCGACTCCTCCGAGGCCCTCAGGATGCATGATGGTCAAGACTTGCTCGTCCCATGTTGTTAGTTGTGGGGGAGGAGGTGGGGGTCCGCTGCCAGTCCGCTGTACCGCGATGTTGTGCCTGGATACCGTGGAACGCACCTTCCCCCGTAGGTCGTTCCACCTCTTCCTGATGTCCTCCCTATTTCTTGGGTGCTGTCCCACGGCGTTCACCCTGTCCACTAGTCTTCGCCATAGCTCCATCTTCCTGGCTATTGATGTGTGCTGTACCTGTGAGCCAAATAGCTGTGGCTCGACGATTTCCTCCACCATGACCCTGAGCTCCTCCTCGGAGAAGCGGGGTTGTCTTTGTCATGACCTGGGGGGTGTGTGTGATGTGTGGGGTGGTGTATGTGTTGATGAGTGTGGTGAGTGTAGTGGTATGTGGTGTTTTGTGCGTGGATGTTGTGTGGGTGATGGTGTTGTGTGCCTCTGTGTGATGGGGTTGTCAATAGCTGTGCTCTATCTCTCGCCTTCTCTCAGAATGTTTGGTTGTAGGGGTTTGTGGGTGATGTGGGTGTGTATTTTATATTGTGTTGGGTGTGTGGGAGTGGTGTGTGTATGTGTCTCAGGTGTGTGTATTTGGAATTGTCCAATGTGGCGGTGTTTTGGAGCTGTGTGTGTATTTCGAGCGCGGCGGTGTGTACCGCCAATGGAATACCTCGGTTGAAAGACCGCCGCGTGGATTCGTGTGTCGTAATAGGATGGGCCTGTTTCTGTTGGCGTGGAGGTGGCGGATTTGTTTCCGCATGTTTATCGCTGACCTTTGGTGTGGCGGTGTTGTGTGGGTGTCGGAATTTCGCCGGATTCCGTGATGTTTGTCATAATAGCTGTGGCGGTCTACCGCGGCCGCGGCGGTGTATTGGCGGTCTTCTGCACGGCAGTAATGTTGTAATGATCCCCAATGTTCTCAATAGTGCTGACCAGAGTGCTGTCTGCCCCTGATTAAACACATGCGCAGCTACATCGTTTTCCCCCAGGTGGAGGGTTTGACCACAGTGAAAGCTGATGTCTATGCAATGGGGCATATCCCCAACATTATTGGGGCTATTGATGGTACACATATTGCATTTGTCCCCACCTCAAAGAAATGAACAGGTGTTGAGGAATAGAAAGAGCTTTCACTCGATGAATGTGCAGATAGTGTGCCTAGCGGACCAGTACATCTCCCATGTCAGTGCAAAGTATTCTGAGTCTGTGCATGATGCCTTTATCCTGAGGAATAGCAGCATCCCATACGAGATGGCTCTACTCCAGAGGCACAGGGTGTGGCTAATAGGTGAGCCCTGGTTCCTACCCAGTGGATGTTGGTGTATGGGTATAGTGTGTGCCCTAAGAGTTAGTGTGTGGCTAACAGTTGTCCCTCGATATTTGCAGGTGACTCTGGTTACCCCAACCTCTCATGGCTACTGACTCCTGTGAGGAATCCAAGGACAAGGGCAGAGGAACAGTACAAAAAGGCACATGGGCAGACAAGAAGGATTATCGAGAGGACCTTTGGCCTCCTGAAGGCCAGGTTTCTTTGCCTTTATCTGACAGGTGGATCCCTGTACTACTCACCCAAGAAGGTCTGGCAGATCATTGTAGCATGCTGCATGTTGCATAACCTTGCCTTGAGACGCCAGGTGCCTTTTCTGCAGGAGGATGAGGCTGGAGATGGCCGTTTGGCAGCAGTGGACCCTGTGGACAGTGAAGATGAGGAGGCTGAGGACAACAGAAATGCAATAATACGACAATACTTCCAGTGACACATAGGTAAGACACTGTAACTTCACTTTACATTGACAGTTTTGTGTTTGACATTGTTACTGGCAGGCTGATTTTCCCACTTCTATGGCCACTCTCTGTACCCTTTCACAGTTGCAGATATCTAAGCCCCACTCTGGCTCCTGGTGTGTTGACTGCAGCCAAATACAGGTCATTCATATGTATACATTACTGTACAGTTGAATTGCAATGTTTACAGCTTGTTAAACGAATACATAGTTCAATCATTTGACAGACTCCATACCTTTTTTCCAAGGGTGTTTATTTAAGTGCTAATAAGTGGAGGGGGTATTGCAATGGGCTGGGGTGATGGTGGGGGAAAGTCCAGGCTAGAGTCCAGTCTATTTCTATCACAGGTGCATTTTCCAAGGGGGCATAGAAAGGGGACCAATGGCAGTTCAAGGTGGACAGGGTGACAGAGTGCGACACAAGGGTGACATTCAGGAGAGTCTTCTTTCCTGAAGGGGGTCTTGGCAATAGTCTCTGGCTTC
Organism: Pleurodeles waltl; assembly: GCF_031143425.1. Lineage (NCBI taxonomy): Eukaryota > Metazoa > Chordata > Amphibia > Caudata > Salamandridae > Pleurodeles > Pleurodeles waltl. The sequence goes on from NC_090439.1 coordinate 630,952,527, forward strand.
TGCCTGGATCACAGGGACTGTTTGTGGGGTTGTTCTCCTTCTGCAGGGGGAGGGGTGCTGGTGGCCTGTTGGTACTGTGGCGGGGCCTACGGTCCACTAGCGGCAGTGGAGATGGAGAGCTGTTCATCAGTTTGGCTAGTGTCAGGGGCCCGTTGGTGTGACACTGCCTCCCTCATGGTGTTGGCCATGTCTGCCACCACCCCTGCAATGGTGACCAGGGTGGTGTGGATGTCCTTCAGGTCCTCCCTGATCCCCAGGTGCTGTTCCTTCTGCAGCTGCTGGGTCTCCTGCAACTTGTCCCGGCTCTGGCCCATCGTCTTCTGGGAATGGTGGTATGCTCCCAGGATCCTTGCAAGTGCTTCCTGGAGAGTCAGTTCCCTGGGCCTTTTCCTCCCCCTGTCGCACTGCAGTCCTCCCAGCTTCCCTGTTGTCCTGTGCCTCTGTCTCCAGAACTGTATGCCTACTTCCACTGACTCCAGGCCCCTGATTGTCCTGTATTTGTGGGGTGTCCTGGGGTCCCTGTAGTGGTGGACACACTGCTTATTGACGTTTCCTGGGGACAAAGGAATGGGCCCGCTGGGTGGGTGCTGTGGTGGTGTTTCCTGAGGGCAGAGGCTCTGTCGTGGTATGGGACTGTGCCTGGGTAACTGACTGTCCAGAGATCCCTGATGGGCCAGATTGGTCATCCAGATCCAGGCATCCAGAGCTGCTGTCATCACTGTGGGCCTCTTCTGGGGGGGACTGGATGTTGCTGGCACCTCCTCTCTGGTGACATTGGCTGGGGGACCTGTGGGGTTGTAAATGCAGTTTCTGCGTGTGACATCTTGTGCATGGGTGTGTTGCCCTCTATGGTTGTTATTGCCCTGGCAGCTTAGCCTTGTGTGAATAGTCATTTGGTGGGCTAGGTGATTGTCTCTAGTGTGCATGCTTTAGTGATGGGAGTCCATGCAGGTCTATGATGGGGTCCATGCATTGGTGTTACGTGCAGGGCTTGGTATTGGGATGGGTGTGTTGTGATGGTGGTGTGTATGTGAGGTGGTGGAGTGATGGGGTGAGGGTACAGGTGGGGGTATGTGATGGCATGCAGGTAGGGGCAGGGGGGTTGTAATAAAGATTTGACTTACCAGAGTCCAGTTCTCCTGCTACTCCTGCCAGGCCCTCAGGATGAATGATTGCCAAGACTTGATCCTCCCTTGTTGTTAGTTGTGGGGGAGGAGGTGAGGGTCCACCCCCAGTCCTCTGTACTGCTATTTGGTGTCTTGCTACCACGGAACGCACCTTCCCCCGTAGGTTGTTCCACCTCTTCCTGAGGTCATCCCTTGTTCTGGGGTTCTGTCCCACGGCTTTGACCTTGTCCACAATTCTCCGCCATAGCTCAATCTTCTTAGCGATGAATGTCTGCTGCACCTGTGATCCAAATAGCTGTGGCTCTACCCTGATGATTTCCTCCTCCATGACCCTTAGCTCCTCCTTTGAAAATCTAGGGTGTCTTTGTGGTATCATGGATGTAATGTGAGTGGTGTTTGTGAGGGTGTGTGGGGTGATGTGTTGGGGTGTGTGCTGTAAGGTGCGTGGATGGTGTATGGGTGATGGTGTTCTGTGGCTCTGGTTCTGTGGGTGCTCTTGGTCTAGCTCTCTCAGTTGGCAATTCTTTAAGTCGTAAGGGGTTGTGGGTAGTGTGGGTGCGTGTTTTATAGTGGTGTGGGTGTGTGGCTGTGGTGTGTGTATGTGTTTCAGGTGGATGTAGTTTGAATTGTCCAATGTGGTGTTGTTTTGTATGTGGGTGTGTATTTTGAGTGCGGCGGTATGTACCGCCAATGGTTTACCACGGTTGTATGTCCGCCGTGGTGATTCGTGGGTCATAATCCTGTGGGCGTAGTTCTGTTGGCGTAATGGTGTGGGTTTCGGTACCCCCAGTTTATCACTGACCTTTGGGGTGGCGGACTGAGGGCCTAAATGTCTGTAACTAAATAACAATTAGTCTGTTCACATAGGAATGTAATCATGAAAAGTCTGGGACCTGTACTAAATGGTTGTAACTCAATATCAATTATTCCATTCACATAGGAAAGGAATCATGAAAATGTTGGTAGATATCCATACACGATACTCGCACTTTCCAGTTCTAAGAATGTTCTTACCCTCCTCCCCACATCAAATCATACTATGCACTTGTGGCTCCTTCTTACATGCATATCACATGTTAGTCATTCTTCTGACATTTCTGTAAAATTAGGGACCTATAATGTCAGCCTAACATATTACGAACATACATTATGCATTTCTCTGATTTCAAAGCGGGGGCTTCATCTGCATTCTTGTGCAACCACTTGACTCTAACTGGGTGTTGATGGGTTTCAAATCATGGCTTTTTTGATGAAGGTTAAGGGAGATAAAACATTCCGCCTTCCTGTGATAATATCTCAATCATGATTCGAGCTCCCTCTACCCTGGGTGTTAATTTGTAATTAACCCTTTTTTCTTTAGTAATCACATTAAGATATATGCACTGTTTGCCCATGACTATGGGGGTCATTCTGACCCTGGCGGTCATCGACCGCCAGGGCCAACGACCGCAGAAGCACCAGCAACAGGCTGGCGGTGCTTCCATGGGCATTCTGACCGCGGCGGTACAGCCGCGGTCAGAAACGGGAAACCGACGGTGTCCCGCCGGCTTCCCGCTGCCCCAGGGAATCCTCCACGGCCATGGGGATTCTGACCCCCTTACCGCCATCCTGTCCCTGGCGGTTTTCACCGCCGGGAACAGGATGGCGGTAACGGGTGTCGTGGGCACTTCAGGGGCCCCCTAACAGGGCCCCACATTGATTTTCAGTGTCTGCCAAGCAGACACTGAAAATCGCGACGGGTGCCACTTCACCCGTCGCACGCCTTCAACTCCGCCGGCTCCATTCGGAGCCGGCTTCCTCGTTGAAGGCGCTTTCCCGCTGGGCCGGCAGGCGGCCTTCTGGCGGTCGCCCGCCAGCCCAGCGGGAAAACCAGAATGGCCGCGGCTCCCGCCGGGCGTGCGGTTACCGCCGCCGGCGGGAGTCAGAATGACCCCCTATATTTCTATATTGCTTTTAAAATTGCACTCTCTTACATACGACCTCCTCTCCATCATGGCCGCCATTTTAACATACCCATTATCCTGCTGTTCCATAGGCCATTACAACAGAAGATGGATAAATGAGTCGGACCACAATAAATATGGTGCTGGGCCAGAACGCCGTATTACTACGTGGGATTTAGCTCAGAAAACCACCCGTCTACATTAGATACCTCATACATTTACCGACTGGTAAGCAACCCGGTCTAATGGGCTGGCAGACTGCTGGTTCGTACTTTTGACATGTGGATCTCAAACCTTATCCACGGTTCATTTGCTCACCAAGCGCTAATCTTAAAACTCGGGTAAACCTAGAAGACTACATAATTTAGATACTATCTGCAACATAAGTTCCGATTTAGCTTGGACCATGTATATTTTCAAACAATGCCCCATACTTTTAAGGGGACAAGGGTCCTGTTACATGGACTCATTACTCATTAGCACTCTCTCTTGGGACTATAGATTCTACACTTAAGGCCTGTACATGTGTAAATTACGGTCAGTTGCTTGATTTCTTGTTAACCTGACATAAATACAAACATGATTGTTTTCCACCTTCATAATGGTTTCAATTACATTTTACGCTCACCTATAAGGTCTGTAATCTATCATGTTTATGATTAGATAGACACGCTACTGTCTATGATATATCCTTTTGTTATATGATGAATTTTGAGAACTAGTACATATGTTATACAAATAATTTTCTTACACAGATTGAATATATTGACCGGCTAATATGCATCTCACTACAATGCACTTTTTCTGATGACTATTTGTAAGATATGAGTTGTCTCTTTCTTCAGCTACTCAGTGATTTAATAATGATAATAATAATAATAATAATAATAATCATATACTACCTGTGTTAATGTACCTTAAGCAACGTGGAGTCACTAACTATACTCTGCCAGCACCGGTCCTCTCGATCAGAGACACACTTAAATGTGCATGATTCTAATATAGCATCTATAGACAATCACCTATGAAGTGCAACCCTCATGTGCATGACTCGCCTATAAAACTAGCTGGATATTCCATCACAATTAATACACTTTGGTTTCTTTTTCACATGGGGTACCATTTTTAACGTTTCCGTTCTACTCACTATGCACTGGACACATTGGGTACATCTTGGTATTGTTCCTCATTACACCATATAATATGCATGCTTGCTCTCAAATAGCCTCACCCAACACAGACCTGGGCTTTATACTTCAAAGCCTTGAAAAAGCCCCAGGCAGACCTGCCACAGGGGGCGAAACATGAGTGGGCTCTCTGCTCAAATGACTACTACATATTGTTCAAAAGAGCATCAATAAACTACTTTGAACTTAGCACCTCGGATCTACGTGATAATTCTATACTTTATACTACTATATACTATAAGTCTGGAATCTTACAATTGGATAGATTGTGGGTTTCGCAACTTTCTTTGAATTTCAAGACTTTAATTGGGGAAAAATGGCCATACCCCATTCGATAACCCACATTTGGTTCAGAACGGGTATTGTGAAGGATGAGAGAGTTGGGCCTTAGGAATCACCAGTAGTCAGATGCACCTCTGTGACACCTCCACCCTCCCTTTGTACAGGCTGTCTGAAAAGTATGCACAAAGCCCAACTGTCACTCTGCCCAGACATGGTTTGGAGTCAAGCTACATAATACCAGAGACATAAGCACAGAGAAATGCTCACTTTCTAGAAGTGGCTTTTCTGTAATAGTATGAAAAAAATCCACTTACAGCAGTAAGAAGCATTTCTCGCTACCATTACAACTATACCAAACATACCTACGCTACCCCTCATAAATCAGACAATACCCCCAGACATAAGGCAAGGCATTTCCAATGCAATCCTAGAAGAAGGCACCACTCACAGCAGTGAGAAACCAAATAAGCTGTTAGTCACTACCAGGACAAGCCACGCAACCAGGCACATGTCCTGCCTTCTACATACATAGCACCCATCCCATAGGGCTAGCTAGGGCTTACCTTAGGGGTGACTTACATGTAGTAAAAGGGGAGTTCTGGACTTGGTAAGTGAATTTAGACGCCAGGTCCCTGTGGCAGAATCAGGCCTGAGACAGGTTTGAAAGGCTACTTTAGTAGATGGCACAAGCAGTGCTGCAGGTCCACTAGTGCCATTTAATATACAGGTCCTGGGTATAAAGATACCACTGTACAAGGACTTACAGGTAAATGAAATATGCCACTTAAGTATAAGCCAATCATAGCAACTTTAGAAGGGAGAGCACCTGCACTTTAGCAATGATCAGCAGTGATAGAGTGCTCAGAGTCCTGGAGCCAACAGCGAGAGGTCAGAAAAAATAGAGGAAGGAGGCAAAAAGTCAGGGGATCCACCTGCCAAAAGGGCCAGGTCCAACAGGGCGGAGTAGGTCTTGGACATCCTGCAACCTTAGGACCTGACAGGAATACATGGGGGAGTGGAGTCTGGTAAGTCACTACACCAATAACCTCACCAATCAGTTTTGTCTTGCATGCTCACTGATCAACTTTCCCCAACACAATGACCAAACCACCCACCACCCATGTGTCCAAATGTCTAAATACCCATCTGTGGCATGCCACGTCAACTAAACTCACCTGGGGCCACAGTGCTTGTGTATGGCATGTGAAGTGCATGGACTGACAGCACCGCACCTCCCAGCAGGCACTGTTCCACCTGTGAGAAAACCAGAGTGTTCTAAAAAATATCACTTGTTGCATTACTTTTAGCATCTATGTGACCTACTTCTCCTACAGGTAACCTTGACAATCTCCTCCTGGAGAGGACACCAGAGTAAAGGGCCCCGTGAGGAGAGCACCTGGAGAACACCTCTGAATGTTTGGACAATGAGGATGAAGCTGGCCCATCAGTGACACCTGGTCAGTCAACAACTGTGTGCCTCAGCATTCTCACATTGACTCCTCCCAGCCCTGAGGCATCGACATCACAAGCAACCATTCACCCGAAACCTGTGTCCCAAAGCCATTGTCCTCCATTGTGTGCCCTCAGTACAGGTACCTGAGTCTCCTGTTGTGAATCCAGATAATGATGGGTCTGCCACCAGTGGGAGTGGGCAAAGTGTGCCAGGGTCAGAGGCACATTTGGGGTAAAGCACATGGGACGGATGGTGTGGGCCAGAGGATGGAGGCTCCAAGGGACACAACTGGCCAGGAAACCATCTCCCAAGTCTTGGGATCTTATCAACAACCCCAAGGCATGATGGGCCAGGTACTGACCATGATGCGGGAGATCAGACAGTTGCAAGGAAGTCATGCAGCAGTGGCAGGACCAAAATGCCCACCTGACTTCCCTTGCTGGGGTGCTGAGAGACATGAATACACCCTTGATTAGGTTTCATACCCAACAGCTGGCCTCTTCCACTAGCAATGAAACATTAGGCCCTTCTACACCTATGGCAGCTACTGGAATGGAGGCCCTGCCAGGGGAAGGATATGCCTCAGACACCCCACCCTCCGTAGCTAAAAAAATTAAAAAAAACACCACAAACGTGGATGTTCCCACCCTGGAGGAGCATATGACAAGACCAAAACCATTGGCAGGAAGTGAACCTTTACTAATTGGTTCCCCTTGTGTGGCACAGATAAACCCTGCTGACTTTCCTGACTCCTATCTCTATTTTCATATGTTTCTAGGACATTGGACTTCTGTTTCTAAATGCGTAGCAGCTATCCTGATGATTTCATCCACCATGACTGAACCATTCACTGTTTATCTTGTGTTGTTTGTGTTAAATTTCACTCCATTATATGTGCACTCCGCAATAAATACCACTTAACCACAGATCATGTGTTAGAGTTTTTTTTAATCAACCATAAACAACTGTCATGTAAGACAACTCTTGCACAAAATTGTTTCTCTCAAATGTAAAACCTTTGTCATGTTCATTACACATGCACTGTATAACAGGACTAGATATTGCATTGACTAATTACACAAGACATTACTCAAATCACTTGAATAGCACTTTCCCACATATAGCTTGGGAGAATGCCAATTATTACACAGAGAAGTACTGCTGCTAACTTCAGTGTTGCAGCATAGGTGTCATAGCCTCCTAACCCACTGACTACTGAAGTTAGGGACATGTATGTCTGTCACTATCCCAGGAGGCAAGCATATTGCTTCAATGTATCATCAGCTAAAGCCTTATCACATACCCATACCGTAACTATTAAATTAACAGACCCCATGACACAGGTCAGTACTAACGTCTCCAGGCATGGAACCTTCCACTTACCATGGTCAGGTACCTGCAGGCTAGCCACCCACCTATGGCAGTCTTCAGACACATGCATATTGGCCTGCAAAGAGGAAACAGACTGACAGCTACATACAACTTAGTTGTCATCCAACAAAAACCATCATGATATTAGAGGGTATGTGTTAGACCTGACAACCTTAGGGTGGTCACCCCTAACTTTTTGCCTGCCTCCCTCCACTTTTTGGACACTGTTTTTGCTGGTTTTTAGACTCTGCGCACTTCACCACTGTTAACCAGTGCTAAAGTGCACATGCTGTCTCCCTTTAAACATGGTAACATTGGATCATACCCAATCAGACTATTTAATTTACTTATAAGTCCCTAGTAGTGTGCACTATATGTGGCCAGGACCTGTAGATTAAATGCTACCAGTGGGCCTGCAGCAGTGATTGTGCCACCCACTTAAGTAGCCCCTTAACCTTGTCTCAGGCCTGCCATTGCAAGGCCTGTGTGTGCAGTTTCACTGCCAATTCGACTTGGCATTTAAAAGTACTTGCCAAGCCTAAAACTCCCCTTTTTCTACATATAAGACACCCCTAGGTATGCCCTAAGAAACCTATAGGTCAGGTTGCTGTGTAGGCAAAAGGCAGGACATGTACCTATGTAGTGTACATGTCCTGGTAGTGTAATACTCCCAAATTCTATTTTACACTGCTGTGAGGTCTGCTCCCTTCATAGGCTGCCCTCATACATTGATTGAGTGGTAGCTGCTGATCTGAAAGGAGTAGGAAGGTCATATTTAGTATGGCCAGAATGGTGATATAACCCCTACTGGGACCCTGGCAGACAGTACTGAGCTGAAAGGGGACCTGGTGCACTTCTAAGCCACTCTTTGAAGTCTCCCCCACTTCAAAGGCACATTTGGGTATATAAACAGGGCCTCTGCCCCTTCCAACTCAGACACTTCCTGGATAAGAAACTTGTAACTAGAACCTGCATCCTGCCAAGAAGAACTGCCTGGCTGCCCAAAGGACTCACCTGGCTGCTTTCTGTGGAGGACTGCTGCCTTGCTGTTGGCCTGCTGCCTTGCTGCTCTCTGGCTGTGGTGAAGAAGTGCTCTCCAAGGGCTTGGATAGAGCTTGCCTCCTGTTCCCTGAAGTTGCTTGCAACTGGACTCCTTGTGCGGTGAAAATCCGACACACAGCTTGCTAAAACTGACACACAGCCTGCCCTGCGGTGAGAAATTCACTGCACGCCTAACCGGAACGACGTAGTGTGACTTTGCAAGAAGAAGATCGACACAGCACCTGCGTTGCGACCAGAACTTCGACGCATGGCCCACCGGATCGACGCACAGCTGACCTGGGATGACGCAGCCCGGCTTCCAGAGGGGAAATCGACGCAGTGCCTACCATGCGGGAGAAAATTCCACTGAACGCCCACCGGATCGACGCAGCACTTGTGACTTTGTTCCGCAAGCCCAGGATTCCACGCACAGACCCCGTGGTTTCTGAAAACCCCGCAATCTGAAGAGGATCTACGACAGAGTGCCGGAAATTGACACACAGCCATCCCCGCGTGGAAACTAAATGATGCATTTGTTTCCACGCTTCTCCTCCTCTGCGGCCCTTTGCGGAGATTTTCTCACACAAACCAGACGCTTTGTGCTTGAAAGAGGCTTTGTTTCCTTTAAAAAGACTTAAGACACTTTATATCACTTTTCAATGATATCTCTACATTTACTTATTGCATCTTTGATTTGATCATTTTGACCTGCATTTAACCACATAAATATATATTTTTCTAAACACTGTGTGGTGTATTTTTGCGGTGCTGTATGGTGTTATTGTATGATTTATTGCACAAATACTTTACACATTGCCTTCTAAGTTAAGCCTGACTGCTCAGTGCCAAGCTACCAGAGGATGGGCACAGGATAATTTGGATTGTGTGTGACTTACCTTGACTATTGTGAAGGTTGTAACTGGTTGTACATTGCGTAAAACTTAGAATATGTTTATTACATGTTGGAATACAACTCCATGTAACAATCTGCATGCATATTTGAGTCATGGGCTTAAGACCCATTAATGGCCTCTTTAATGGTGATACAAAAAACCATATCAGGCATTCCTAAGCTCACCAATTCCCCACTGATTCACTTTAATTACATCAGTTACCTTAAGTCAGGTGAAGTACTGATTGATGAGATCCGCCCTGATGTCTCCAGCTTCATCCTCATCATGCTCTTCTTCACTTGGTAAATCTGCATTTCCACCCGCAGGAACTGCTGGCTCCTCCTCATCTGGGATGAATGGTATCTGACATCTCAGGGCGAGGTTGTGGAGCATGCAGTAGGCAACCGTAATATGATATACTTCATTTGGTGAGTAGAGGAGGGAGCCTCCTGACTTATTGATACAGCAAAATGTTCCCTTCAGGAGCCTAAAAGTCCGCTCCACAACATGCCTTGTTCTTCCTAGGCCTCATAGAAGCAGACTTCTCCAAGCGTGGCTGGGTGCCTCACTGGTGTCAACATCCAAGGACAGTTTGGGTAGCCAAGGGTCCCTTGTAAACAATAGTTACAAAAAGCCTAACATAAATCTTGGACATCCACATATCTGGTAGCAGAGAGAAGTTACAGAAACACATGACATATGTGACTTACTAACCATCCATGCCCTCTCTGTGTATAGTTGTGTCATCAGTAGTGGGATATTGCTGTTCCGCATGATGATGGAATTATGACCTGAGCCCGGATACTTTGCATAAACGTGAAATGTAGCAGTCCTCCAAACAGACCACTTGGACATTGATGGAGTGCAAGTTTATCCTGTTCCTATACACCTGTTCATTGGCATTTGGGGGCACCAAGGCTACAATGCTGCCATCTATGGGTCCCACCACATGTGGAATGTGTCCCAAAGCATAAAAATCTGCCTTTACATGGGCCAAATCTTCATGATGTGGAAATCTGGTGTAGCTGTCCAGGAGTTTCATTAATGCAGGCAGTACAGCCTTCAAGACCAGATTAAAAATAGTCTACGACATCCTTGCAGGATATTACAAGATTTAGCAGGGAGAAGGTTTATCCGTATATTAAAGATGATTTTGATGGGGATAACCAATCTCGATCATCTGATGAGTCTACCTCTTCTCAGAAAAAAATTCGCAAAATCAGCAGTGGCTCATCATCAGATGGGTGGAGCACCGATGAAAATCCACCCCAAACTTTTTACAATTATCCTCCTTACCCGGTACAACATCCTATGCCTTGGCTAACACCATTTCCCTTCTTTCAACCTCGCCCTATGATGCCGTATATGCCTTTTTTAGGCCGCGGCCGGGGCAGAGGCAGAGGCAGAAGGAGAGGAAGAGGCAGGCACCTTCAGTGGTCCAGAGAGGAACCACAGATGGTTACGAGGAGCCAAGTAAAAAACCCTCCAGTGCGAACCTAGTTGTTAATCTATCAACTAGATCCCTCACAGAAGCAGAAACAAATGTGCTCAACAAGGGCCTGGGATTTGTCCCTACCCCTGAGGAAGATTTCTTCCGCTTACATATTGAAATGTCCCAACTCTTTCGTAAAATTTGTTTCCATTTTTTCTTTAAAGACAAACCTGCTGAAACATCACTTATGGATTCAGGCCTAAGGAAACCATCTGGGTTCGTGCCTCCACTAGCCATGATGCCTAGTGAAGTAGTGACCTTTGAAAAGGCTGTGTTAACTGATTTGAAAAAACTATGCCCTAAACATCCATACAATAACACACCTACAAATGAGAAGAGAGCACTACTATCTTTAGCATCTGATGCTAACATCACCATTAAACAGGCTGACAAAGGTGGTGCCATAGTGATCATGAACTCCACTGATTACAGACAAGAATGTCTGCGCCTGCTAAGCGATTCTACTTATTATGCCCAGATAAGAAGTGATCCCACTACTAGATTAAAAACACAGATCAGGATTCTTATTGAAGAAGCTAAGAATAATTTATGGATATCATTAAAAGAGGCTGAATTTCTGGACACACCCCATCCACGGGTTCCATACTTTTACTGCCTACCCAAGATTCATAAGGGTATCACACCACCACCTGGACGCCCAATTGTTTCAGGAATTGGCTCCGTCTTAGAACCTCTCTCAACGTTCTGTGACCACTTCCTACAACCTTTAGTGAGGAACTCTTCCACCTATCTAAAAGACACTAAAGATGTCCTCAACTTAATTGAGACCATAAATGACTTAGGAACGGTACAAGGAATCATCACTTTGGATGTAGAAGCACTTTACACCAACATCCCTCAAGAAGCGACTTTAGAAGTCATTGAATCAGCCCTACTGGAAACATCCGATTCCTTGACCACTCCGGTTTCTTTCATCATGCACTGTGCTACACTGGCCTTGACAGAGAACTATTTTCAGTTCGAGGATCAGTTTTATCATCAGATCCCAGGGACATCAATGGGGAGTACTTTTGCCCCTAGTCTTGCTTGTTTATACATGTATGACTTCGAAAAGAAGTTCATCCTTTCCCCCTTGAACATTTACCAGGACCACATAAAGTTGTGGTGTCGCTATATCGACGATATCCTAATTATCTGGCAAGGACCTTTGTCCATGACTGATCACTTTACGACATGGATTAATACACTTGACCCTTTCTTAAAATTTACATCAACTGTATCTGCCACACAGTTACCCTTTTTAGACTTAATGATTTCATTTGATAATGGTAAACTGACCACCACAGTTTATCATAAACCTACTGATCGGAATTCACTTTTGTTGTACGCAAGTCATCACCCTAAAGCTCTACGAGATAATCTTCCGGTGGGTCAATTTTTACGACTCAAGCGGAACTGCAGTTCGTCCCTTGAATTTAACCATCAGTCTGACTCACTTCAGGAGAAACTCTTGGAACTACACTACCCTTCAAGAATAATAAATCAAGCACGGAAAAGGGCGAGGAATAATAATAGGGAAGCCCTATTAATGACCATCGACAAGATTCCCCAGACCAGGATAACGTGTGTTTCTACTTTTACACCCTTATCCAACTCTATTAAGAAATTGATTAACAAACGTTGGCCTATTTTGACGAGTATTGGAAGTGATATCCCTAAACCTCTTTTTGCTTTCAAACGCACGTCTAATATCAAGGATATGGTAATACATACCCGTCCACAGCCTAAGCTTGATACCCCGAAACAGAAAACATTATGGGACCTACCTCCTGTTACAGGCCACCACCCTTGTGGTAACTGCAACGTCTGTACCCTAACTAAACATCTTACATCTATAGTTTTAAATCCTATAGGGACCTGGAACCTCAATAAACATACCAATTGTAATACTAGGAACTGTATCTATATGATCACATGCCCCTGTGATTTACGTTACATTGGCATGACATCTAGACCAGTAAAAACCTGCATTAACGAACACAGGAGTAACATTCGTTGTAATAGAATCACTACCAAACTTAGTGAGCACTTTCTGGAGGCAAAACACACACCTGATGATATGTGGTGGGTGGTAATAGAGGCACCAAAAAAACACCTGTATGACACTGGTCACATTTTCAGAACAGAACAAAGATGGATTTTTAAACTAGGGACCTATACACATGGTCTGAACGATGACATACCTTGGACTTTACTGACCTGATTTGACTTTCAATTTAGTCACACTGTATGCACATTATTCAATCTCGACTTTGACTGTTAATAATATCCAGTTTCTGTTACATATGTGGTATTGTTTACCTTGAGAATACCTTCTAGATTATGAGTACTTGTACCTATGTCTAGGAACCTAATGATGGCTCTAGATTTGGCACTTATAGACTTACGTATACACTCATGATTTTAACTTTACATTTTTGACTCAGTCCCTGATGTCTCTTTCAACCCTGAGGACATGCACCTTCGTTTTAGGAGGAGACTCAGGGCCTCATTCTGACTTTGGCGGGCGGCGGAGGCCGCCCGCCAAAGTTTCGCCTTCAGAATACCGCTGCGCGGTCAAAAGACCGCCGCGGTAATTCTGAGTTTCCTGCTGGGCTGGCGGGCGACCGCCAGAAGGCCGCCCACCAGCCCAGTGGGAAACACCCTTCCATGAGGATGCCGGCTCCGAATGGAGCCGGCGGAGTGGAAGGGGTGCGACGGGTGCAGTTGCACCCGTCGCGATTTTCAGTGTCTGCATGGCAGACACTGAAAATCTTTGTAGGGCCCTGTTACGGGGGCCCCTGCAGTGCCCATGCCATTGGGCCCCCAGGGGCCCCACGACACCCCATACCGCCATTCTGTTCCTGGTGGCCAAAACCGCCAGGAACAGGATGGCGGTATGGGGGTCAGAATCCCCATGGCGGCGCAGCAAGCTGCGCCGCCATGGAGGATTCCCCAGGGCAGCGGGAAACCGGCAGTACACCGCCGGTTTTCCGTTTCCCCATGGGAGCACCGCCAGCCTGTTGGCGGTGCTCCCGCGGTCGCTGGCCCTGGCGGATTTTACCGCCAGGGTCAGAATGACCCCCTCAGTCCCCGATGTCTACCTTCGATTGAGGAGGAGAGGTGTGGGTTACCATTTAGCCAGGATTCGATAATGATCCACCGGTTATCTGGTTAACAACTGATATTGCTAGTCCTTCCTCAGTTTTGGCTCGTGGATTCGGGAGTCCTTTCTCCCTTTCCACGACCAGAGACGCGTGGGACCCATGGAAACAGAGTTGCTTCCGGGTCCGCGGCGTCTTTTTGAGCTCCGACGGCGCTCGCCTCGTACTTGTGCGAGACGCCGTTTTCGGAGGGTAGGTCCATAGCGATGGACCTGGAATATTAACGTGAGTACAGTGGCTGGTAGTTACGCGACCCCCAGGACTTTATAGCTCGTTTTTCGAGCTTAGTAACGCCTATTGTTGTATTAATTTGATACACCGCGCATCCAAGTATTCGGGCAATTCTTTTTAATTATTTGCAGTAACAGCCATTACGACACAGAGATTCTAATGTATATTCTTAGGACACACGAGTGTGGGCACAATTGTGGACATTTGTTTTTAATTGTGTGGCACTTATGGTGACTTGTACTAAATCTGACGGAGTACTCTTTTTAATGATTGGTACTAATACCTTTCACGCACATAATTACTTTGTTACTTTTGGCACCATCCTTGCGTCACAACGCAACGCACTTATCACAGAGTGCATGGTGCCACTCATATTATGTGTACAAATGGATTACATGGTTATCTAGTACTTGTTGATGACTTACATCTACCATTAGGCAACGTGTTTCCAAGTCCCTGAAACGTGCCTCTCAAGGAGCCCTTTCCTGATTAGGGGATGGTAAGCCCATTTTTTACTTCTAAGACTGCTTGATTTACCTCATGATAATAACACTATTACACCATGATATTCACAATAGGAGGTATTATTAGGTGTTTGATTTAATACTTCTCTGTCCCCTAGGGCGACCTGACAGTGACGTAGCCAGTTTTACTTAAAATGTAAGTGACCGGTGTATATTTATTTTCGTCACATTTTTCCCTTTTTAAATTGGAGAAGAATTACCTTAATAATTTCTTTTTTTGGTCCTGATGAAGCGTCACTGGATCCTTTAGGACCACACGACGCGAAACATGTCGACCCTAATCTGAGGGTACTGTTATAATTACAGACCCTGGTAGCTTGTTGCTCTTTGAAAGTAATTGAGCATCAACACTCAGTTTATTACTTTCATTTTTTATTTTAATCTTGGTCTTCATCCCAGTATATTGATTAAAGGAATATAACATTTTCGGGATGAATAACCAATTTTAGTCTTACATCTTATTCTCTCCGAGCGTTTGCTGGTGCCTGAATATAGGCATATCTGTCTGATTAGTTACCATCAGAACAGTACGGCTGAGTGCTTCCCTTTTTAGGGGAGCCCGTCAGGCGTTGCAGCGCCGGCCTGGCGAGGAGCAATTCCCAATGATGATGCCAGCCATCCATTGTGATGCTTGAGGGTTTTCGCTCCTGACACCTCAGGGTGCCCTAGGTTATTTGAGCACTTTTGGAACAGTGTACCTGTTGTATATTATGATGCAATGTGTGTCAATTGGTAAGTTGTATGATTGTGTAATTGTATGTGTTTGTTGCATGTTGGTTATACATTGTGTTGTATGGGTGATGTGTCTCTGGGTAGTATCTCTTGTGAGTGATTGACAATGTGATTCTCATTGTGCAGTTGTGGTGTTGTTGTGACATGTTGTTATATTGTATGGTATTGTGTGAGACTGGCCCTGTGCTGTGTTGCCATCGGTGTGTGTTTTTGACGTGTAGTGTGTACGTGTGTAGTGGCTGCAGTGTGTGTGCTGCGTACGTTGTATTTGGTGTTGTACGTGAGTGTGTGTGCTGCGTACGTTGTATTTGGTGTTGTATGTGAGTGTGCGTGTCAGTGTACTGTTACGTGTGAGTATAGCCCTCGCACCCCCTTCCCTATGGTATGTTATGTAAGTGTACAAAATGTAACAATATACAATAGTAACAGGTAAGTGTGTGCACTTAGGGTTGTTGTTTTCATTGTCGGCAAAGATTCCTTAGTCTTTCAGCAAGCAGGAGCGGTGGCATGACGTCTAGATATGGTTCCATGGCGGTTAGGGATGAGTATGGCTTCCTGAAGGTGAGTTTCTCCTTTTATACAGTTCGTTTCTGCCTGGGTTTCCGTGGTGGTGCGACTGCGGTGAAAATCTTGGCGGTGTGCAGCCTCGTAATAGGTTAGATGGACACATGGTCTCCACTGACCTGCTGGTGCCATCATTCATCCTTGGCGGTCCAAACGCATTGGCAGTGCCAGCGGTGCTTTGGCTGTATTCTGTGGGGAATACCTCCAAAGTCATATTTGTTGGTCTTCTCCTCCAGCCTGTTGGCAGTCTGACCGCCACCACCAACATGGCGATCTTCGGACCACCAAACCTGTCATGGAGCCCTTAATCACCCCATGCTGAAAGCCTAAAACGAATGAGTCCTTATGTAATGTGAATGAAGCTCATGTAAAGCACTCCAATACCTTCTGGCCAAGTCTGCGCTCTATAAAACTGCAATTCTGTCATTGGCCTATACTTCGGTTATATTTGTGTGATATTTGCACTATATTTGTGTTAAATTTGGGCTCTTTCTTCTTTGGTTGCATTCTTGAGAGATGTATTTGTTATGAAGCTCCCTAATCTCCTTATCTACTGCAGTATCCTCAGTAAAACATGTTTTCAGTTTTACCCTTTGATACAATCAAGATGATGGTCAGATGTGCCACACAATTGGCATAAATTGAGAATTTTAGCATTCTAGTTGCTCATTAGAACACTGTAGTAAACTGCTGATCACTAAAGAGTTAAGTGGCAGTTTGCTGCTGCTGTTGAAAGTGCATGTGTCAGTCTACATGTCAGAATAGACACAAACAACAGACTACCGTGACAAACTACAGTGTTTACAATTACAACAAATCACCCATCTTAAAATGTATTTTCATGTATGCTCCTAGCCACACCTTTTAAAATTGCAATGAGTATTCAAACCTACAAATCAATAGTTGAATTCACATTTTTAATGTTATCAAAAACTCTTTGTTGTATTTATGATTTTATTGTTATTATGCTATTATTTTATTATATTATTTTAAATGTATTTTATTGACATCATGCCCATGTGGGCTACCTACAAACCCTAATTCCATAATCTCCAAGTGACCTAACACAATCTAATACTAGATTGCAGACATCCACCCAAAATAGGCATACAGACTTCAACTTATAGCGTTAAATTGTTATTCTCTTATCATTGTTATAACCTACTGGTCAAGAGAGCTAAAAGATGACCTAATTTTATTACTGTCTCCTAATTTTAACACTCATTCCTGAAAACAGACTCAGTTACAAAAACAACCACCTATTTCATGCTTCCTCCAAAAGACATTTCTTGTTAAATGCCAAGTGGGCACATAATAAAAGATATAACAGCTCTTTTGCTCATCAAATCCATCGTCAGGAAAATGTTTATCCTCTATCACAAAGTCCAACAATGTAACAAGCTGGTAAGATTGTGCAACCCACCTGTAATTAAAAGCAACAGTTAAAATTCAATATATACCAAAATCAGCGAAAGCCACTTAAACATAAGCATAAAAAACTTAGGAATAAAAACAAAATGCAACCAGCGGTGTAAGTGTAAGATAAATATACTGCCAGTTCTTCTTACTTATTGTGTCCAACAAGATGTAGAGTCTTCAAACTGATGATAAGCCTTTACTCAAGTTTTCTAAGTTCCAAAGTTCTGTTACCTCCTCTTTCTCTCAATAGAATTCTGCCTAGAACTACAAATTTGAACATTTTCACATTCTTATCATGGCACATTTTAAAATGTCTTGCCACCGGATTGGTATTAACACCATGTATGATCACTCGTTTTTCTGCTGTATGAATTGTGCGACCTAGATAAAACATGTTACATGGACAATGTAAAGCATATATAGTGTAGTCAGAATTGCAGGATACATGTTTTTTATAACATATGGTTTAGATGTTCCTGAGGAATTTACCTGCTTACAATTACCACTGAATTTACAAGCTTTAAAATTCCCACGAATGAAGAACCCATTTGTGGTATTAAACATTGGCTCAATGAATCTTTCAAAGGCCTACCTCACCTAGAGGTGAATCTAGGATATTCATATAATATTATGACCAAAGTTTCATCCGTTTGCAACATTGGCGAAAATTTCCGAAAGATCTTTTTAACTGCCTTTCTTTGTTTTGGTAAGTTGTAATGCATCAAATGGGTTCACTTTTCTTCACATTCACCTCTTTAACCATCAACAGATCCTCTCTTTTGACTTGACTCACTTTAGTCAGTGCTTTTTTAATAGTGGACTCAGGGTACCCCCTTTCCCTAAATCTCCCTATCATGATTACAGTCTCTTTAGCTGCATCTGAACTGCAGTTTCTCCTGGCTCCCAGTAATTCCCTATAGGAGATACTATGTATCAAATTCTGGGTGGGTGACTGCTACTAGCATGGAACAAACTATTCCCTGCTGTTTTCATTCTAAATAAGGTGTTTTCCACCTTAAACTTTTCAATTAAAATTCTTACATCAAGACATTCAATAGCTTCAGACTGAATTTCACACCTTAACTTCAAATTGAGGGACTTATTATTGAGGATGGTAATAAATTGCAATGCAGACTCAATACTACCTTTTCAAATGCAGAAAATATTGACATACCTGTCCCAGGTATGTCCCCGAGGTTACCGACCACATGTTCCTCCCACCAGGTGAGGTACATACCAACACACACACATATATATATGTGTGGTCTCCTGCTCTGTTTTTAATGAAGTCCTTGGATGGGCCAGGTGCTGGGGACATGCATAATTTTAAAAAATGGAGGCTAGCATGGGCCCCCCTCTCCAAGGACTTTCTTAAGTCCCACGGACCACCACCACCCAAGGGCTAAATTTAAACAAAAAATAGAGGGGGGAAGGTGTGGACCCCCGGGCCCCAGTGACCACCACCTCCCTGGGGGTTTTTCAAAGAAAAGGAGGGAGGCTGTATGGACCAACTTACTAGGTCTTTCAGAAGCCCTGGGGATCACCACCTCCCTGGAGCAAAATGGAACATGGAACATTATGGAGGGGGTCCACGGCCCCAGAGACCAGAAACTCCCCAGGGCCAAATTCTAATTTTAAAACATAGAGGGGGCCACATTGCCCACCTTCTGGGTCATGTACATCCCCAGGGACCACCATCTCCCTGGGGCTAGCCCATGCAAAAGGACCCCCCCCCCTCCTGGAGCCTTTAATGGCCCTTAGGGACAGCCAACCTCCAAGACTGGCTCCTGCTACCTCTAGAGGTTCCCATTCTCAGGAGATAGATGTTTGCTTTTGCTTGGTGGGAGCTGTCACAGCTCCTGCCAAGCAGAAGCAAACACTAACTCTGTTTCCAGCAAGTTGGAGATATCAAAATAATCCTGCTTGCTGGAGGCAGTTTTTTCATCTCTTTCCCTACCCGCAGGCATGTAGGAAGAGAAAGGGATTAAAGTATTGCTCTCACACACAGGGAGTTGCATTTCCAGCAGCTTCCTTCATGAGGGAGCAATGCAGACTCCCACAGGTTGTGGGGAGCCGGCTGAGACCATGTGGGCCTTGAGCCTCCCCCCGCAGTCCCAGACATGTTGTGTACAGTTGGTGCCCAAATTTAAGCATAGCTTCCGGAAAATACTAATCATCCTATTGTATTGTGCATGGTCTAGGCAAAACAACAGTTTTTTCTTTTCATTTCCACCTTGGAAAGCTCTCTCCAAACCTTGATGGAGGTTTTTACATTCTTGCTTTTTTCAACCAAATATTTCATGTAGTGACTGTGACGAGTGGGTTCTTTCTTGTCATCTGCTGTTGAGACCAGAGATTGTGTTTTCCCTTTTGAAAACTACAAGTATGTAAATTGGCCTACTCCTTGACCGTTTAGTCCCCCCATATCCATTAGTGCTATGCAACATCTTTACGCCCTTCTCCAAGGAGGTTACCTGATGAAGACGCCTGAGGAACAATCACATTGGCAAAGTTTCAGGCACACAAGGAAACTGCGACATTCTTCAGTGTCCTTTACACAACTCTAGCGTAGGAGATGCACTGTACATTTACCTAACAAGGTAGCATTTACTAATTAGCCAGTAGAAAGAACTCCAGTGGGTAGACATTGTGCACAAAATGGTGGCCTCTTCTTGGATAAATACACAGGCTCTTACAGATATAAACAAAGCAGGTGCCCAAGTTGAAGCTCGACTTCTGTAAAGTACTAATCATCCCAATTTCTTGCACATGGCCAAGACAACTCAAATGTCTTTCCTTTGCATTTCCTCCTTAAAACGTTGTCTGTAAACTTTGATGGAGGTGTTTGAATCCTTGATTTTTTTAGTGCAGTATCTCATGTAGTGACTGTGACAAGTTGGTTTTTCTGGTCATCTGCTGCTCAGATCAGTGACTTTGTTCTCAATTTTGAAAACTACAAGTATGAACAATAGCCTAAAAGCCCTGCCCTTATGGCCCCACCCCATATACATTAACAGTATGTAAAACCTTCCAACCATCTTCCTAGGATGATAAACAGCTCACTAAAAAGTTTCCAGCCGATTTTGGAGATATGTTCTTGATGCACAGGATTATGGTCATATCTTCACTAAACAAAAAAGTACTTCATGAGTGGCGTGGGATTGGGTGGTTATAGGGGGCAGGGCCTGCGTTCAATCCTAACCACACATGGCCAAAGGTTATAAGGGGTAGGTAGCAGAACTCAGCCACAGGCCAGGCACTGTGACAAACTCCGAACGTGCACCACAAAAGGCTGTGTGTGGTGCAAAGTTGGGTGGTTATGGAGAATAAGCCCTGTGTTCAATCCCTGCCATGCATGTCAGAAAGGCAGTCCATGGCACGGAGTTGGTTATTTATAGGGTGTAGGCTGCAGCTAACTATAACTTTCACCCTCTCTATGCACTGCTAATTACCCCAGATATTACATCACTCATGACATCTTCAATTACATTATTGATAGTATCACTGTAACATTTGCAGTTAAAGCACTGGTGAGAAAAATGTGTATGGCGGGAGAGAGTTATAGTTGCCTGAGGGCATAAGTTATAGTTACTTGAAAATACCTCTCACTATTAAAATTGAATTTCTATAGTTTTGTACTATTTAAATGTGAGCCTAACTATAACGTCCCTGTAACCTTTGGTATTTTATGTGAATTTACATGATTTTTTCTCATTCTATTTCCTAGGTATAATATCCCTGTATTGTTCTTTTTTTCAGTGAAAAGAAAGATAGTTAGATAGATAGATAGATAGATAGATAGATAGATAGATAGAGTTTAATATAAAGAAATGTATATATAGTTTATTACATTAACATTTAATGATAACATTTAACTATTTAAATTAAATGTTTAAATTATTAAATTATTGTTAATCAAGTAAAATGGATAAATTCAAACTCTAGACTCTTATTGTAATACTTGCACAACCTTTACAAAGAAAACCACAGTACATGTTACATAGAAATCAGAATACTACTGTGGTGGGATTTTTTAAATAATTCTCTGTAAAATTTTGTTTATAAATCAAAGAGATATGTTTAAAAGAATTAATTATTTAATGCACATTTAATTTAATGTGTTAATCTGCTGTAACAGTTTATTTTGTTAGGTCATGATTTACAATGAATAGTTTAATTGAACTTACACTTTTAAGTTACATTATAATATTGTAATATATTTTCATAAAGAGTAATACACTTTAATATTTTTTCCAGTACTATCTCATCGTGCAGTCTCCCTCACAGTAAATTTAGTCTTATATGTCTTCAACCCCTGACTGAGTAGGTGGAGACATGTAAGTCTAAACTTAGAGGTAAACTACTCTTGAAAATGGTACATAGCAAAGATGTGTTAACCTAGGCCTGATTCACAAAGCTAACCTTACACTTCTGTGGAAGTTTACAATTGTTCACTATTCACAAAGGTATTTTACTAGTAGTATATTGACAACTGCGAAGTATGTGCACATAAAAAGATAGGCTAGTCCTATCTTTTTATGTGCAGAGACTCTGAGGTCGTAAATACACTACTAGTGAACTACCTTTGTGAATACCAAATAATCATAAACGTACGCAGAAGTGTAGATTTACTTTTGTGAATTATGCCCATATTGTATAAGTTACAATTTGCGGGCAAAAGGAAGGAATAAGCGATGGGGACATGCTGGAAGACTTACTGGTGAGTAGAGAGCTCATAGTTGTGAACCAAGAAAACTGCTCTAACAGTTCCTTGTTTTTTCTGGCAAATAGCTAACCAAGGGAATGTTGAAATTATTATGAATCATTTTTACTTACTTTACAGTTGAATTTTTCAGGAAGTTGATAAAATATTATCATTTTAGCGGTAATATGTGCTATTGTTTAAACGGAGAAGAGTGGCTGTTAGAGGTGAGTAGGCAATTGTGGCATAAGCGTAAATCATAAAACTGCTAACCAAGGCAGTGATTTACTAAAAAGTAACCTCACGCATTGTGGCAACTAAAGTAGTTGTGCTGTGTTGCAGGAAGGAAGAGAGCAGAAAAGTGACATTTCTACAAAGATGTGGCGCTGTTTTCCTCTCTGATTAGGATGCTGTACTTTTGGCTGCCATGAACCAATGCACTCACCCTTGTGCCATAGTGCAAGGAGTGCAAGGGTGTGTCTGTTCTGTAAGGAATATTTTTTTACTGAAAGGGGACTCTTCCAGTAACAAAAAATACCCTTTAACATTTTTCCTGTGTTGTATGTGTGCTATTCAATACAACACGCATGCAGAGCAACACATTGCTCAACTTTGCATTACTTTGGGAAACTGTCCACCGTAAATTCTCATTTGCATAGGATAGTAAATGCCAACATAACACTTTGTGTTGGGTTTGAGTTACAAAAGTAATGAAATCCAGCCCAAAGTGTTTGCATGTCTGGGCCCAATACTATACTGCTATGATAAAGGTGAGGGGCTTGATCAAAATATCTCTGTCCCCAGTGGACCAGGTGGCTTGCAGAACTGGCAGAATGGGACTGTAAATCTGATTGCTGTTGCACTATTTCAGCAGGAAGTCACTCAGAAGAAAACATCCCATTATTTTACATTTGCATATGGTTCCAAACAAATGAGGTTCTATTTTTACCCATGCCTATTTGTACAACCAAAGATCGCCTGACACCATTCTGTGACCCTAGACCTGTTGTGAGGTGCTGCATATCTTTCGAGGAGTGTTGGACCTGGCCCTTTCTGCAGGGTCATCCCCAAACATTTTGCCTTTCTCCTTCCCTTCCAAGCTGAATTCATTTTGTTAGCTTCAGGACTTTGGGCACATTACCACTGCTAACCAGTGCTAAAGTGCATGTTCTCTCTGCTTAAAACATGGTAACATTGGCTTATCCAAAATTAGCATATTTATTTTGCTTATAAGTTTCTAGTAACGTGCACCACATGTGTCCAGGACCTGTAAATTAAATGCTACTTGTGGGCCTGCAGAACTGGTTGTGCCACCCACTTCAGCAGCCCTGTAGCCATGACTCAGAATTGCTATTCTGAAAATGGCACTTTTAGAAAGTTGTTTTTTTCTTACCTTAACCATCTGGAGCCTTCTCCCTGTTTCTGAATACAGGTCTGGGTGGGTGACAGCTGGGCACTTCCCTCCAGACAGCCACACACAAAGAAAGCTTAGTTGTGACTGATAGGCCATAAACCTTCTGATGTCCCATCCTGGGCAGGATGTGTGGGAGGAGCCAACACTTTCACCTGAATAGGCAGTGTCCTGCTTCAACACAAAGGGTTCCATAAACCTCTGTAGTGAGCCTGGAGCCGGGGTGGGAAGAAGGAACCTGTGTGCACTTCAAAGGCCCTTCTTTGATGTCTCCGTCGCTTCAAAGACACCACTGTGTATAAGAATTGGACTTCCTACCCCACCAACTCAGTACAGTTCTGTACCTATGGATACTATGCCAGGAAGAATTAGTGCTTTGCTGCTGAAAGGATGTCACTTTGCTGGACTCATACTCTGCTGTGCTTACTTGCTGCTGTTGTTGCCTGCCAGTGAGAAGGACTGGGCCTGAATCTCTCCAGCTCAGAACCAAAGTGACTTCAAGGGCTTACTGGCTTGACAACTGTTCTTCTGAAGTCTCAGGGACACAAAAGACTTCCAACACATCAGCTACAGTTCCTGGATCCATCTTCAGCCAACTCCTCACGACCAATAGGCATCCCTCTATTTCAGGGCCTTTATAAACAGTTTTTTGGCACCTGAAATCAATATTTTGGGCTGTTCGCAATTGTCAACGGGCCCGCTAATATCGCAATTATGCCGCTTGCACGAAGAATCAGTGCAAGCTGCCACAAGTTCATCTCTTTGCACAGCATGCATCGCCGTTCATGACTGCAAGTCTCCAATCTGCCCATCAACAGTGCCTGACTGATTCATCATGCCCTGGACCACCAACAGCAATGCTCTCTTTGTTCCTGGAAAACTTCTTCCCCCCGAACGTAACTCTTGGCTCAATTCTGAGAAGATAAAACTTCAGCAGGACTTGTCTGGGAGTGTATCTGACTCACATTCCGTAATGGTTTGCCTGAACTTTTGGATTGAACCCGCTATAGTGCGACCTGCCTTATGCTTCTTAGCACTACAACTAAGTTTATTCTTTAAAAAAATCATACCTTTACTTCTACGTATTGAATTTTTGTTCTTTTGGCTTTTGGTATGTTTTGTTCATTAACAATATTGAAAAAAAATCTAATGAGGAATGGTGTCTTTTTTATGTGGTGTTTTCACTGTTTTACAGTTTGAAGTGTTGGACAAATACTTTACACATTGCCTCGTAAGTTAAGCCTGACTGCACTGTGTCAAGCTACCAGAGGGTGAGGACAGGTTAACTTTTAGTGTATGTCTGACTTGCCCCGACTAGGACTGTGGTTCTTACTTGGCCAGGCTGCATACCTCTGCCAAGAAGAAACCCAGTTTCTAACAAAGAGTATAGCCCAAGTAACCATGATGAACAAAATAAACTGGGTTTCTTCTTCTAAATGATCTAATTATAGACATAGAAGATAACCAGAAATCACTCTTTACCTTTCAATTTGTACTATGTTTATACCCAAATATCTACATTATCTTGTTGCACATTGTTGGACTTGGCCCTTTTTGCAGGGTCATCCTGAATCTTTTTGCCTCCTTCCTCCTATTTTTTCTGACTAGTGCTAAAGTGCATAAGCTTACTGTGTAAATTGTATTGTTGATTGGCTTTCCAGGATTGGCATATTTGATTTATTAGTAAGTCCCTAGTAAAGTGCACTAAAGGTACCTATGGCCTGTAAATCAAATGCTACTAGTGGGTCTGCAGCACTGGTTGTGCCACCCACATTAGTAGCCCTGTAAACATGGCTCAGACCTGCCACTGCAGTGTCTGTGTGTGCAGTTGTAAACTGTCAATTCAACTTGGCAAGTGTACCCACTTGCCAAGCCTAACCCTTCCCTTTTTTAACATGTAAGACACCCCTAAGTTAGGCCCTAGATAGCTCCATGGGCAGGGTGCAGTGTATGTTAAAGGTGGGACATGTACTTATGTGTTTTACATGTCCTGACAGTGAAATGATGCCAAATTCGGTTTTCACTGTTGCAAGTCCTATCTCTCTCACAGGTTAACATGGGGGCTGCCTTTAAAAATCATTAAAGTACAGATTCCGTTTGGGAGCAGATAGAAATGCAGAGTTTAGGGTCTCTGAACTCACAATATAAAAATACATCTTTTAGTGAACTTGTTTTTAACATTGTGTGTTTGAAAATGCCACTTTTAGAAAGTAGGCATGTGGGGCCAGATGTAGGAAAGGAATTGCAACTCGCAAACGGCAAAAACTGCCGTTTGCGAGTTGCAAATCACATTTTCCTATGCAGAAATGCATTCTGCGAGTCGGACCGACTCGCAAAATGCATTTCAGAATCGCAAATAGGAAGGGGTGTTCCCTTCCTCTTTGCGATTCCTAGTGGTATGCAATACCATTTGCGACCGCATATGCGGTCGCAAATGGTGTTGCAGTTACCATCCACTTCAAGTGGATGGTAACCCACTCGCAAATTGGAAGGGGTCCCCATGGGACCCCTTCCAGTTTGTGACTGGACCCAAAAACATTTTTTCAGGGCAGGGAGTGGTCCAAGGGACCACTCCCTGCCCTGAAAAAATACCGAAACTAAAGGTTTCAGTTTTTTTTTAAAGTGCAGCTCGTTTTCCTTTAAGGAAAACGGGCTACACTTAAAAAAAAAAAAACTGCTTTATTTAAAGCAGTCACGAACACGGAGGTCTGCTGACTACAGCAGGCCTCCATGTTTGCGAGTGCCCATAGTCGGTATGGGGCCGCAATTTGCGACCCACCTCATGAATATTCATGAGGTGGGTCATTGCGACCCCATACCGACTTGCAGACGGTGTCTGAGACACCGTTCTGCATAACATTTTGCGACTTGCAAACAGCGAGTCGCAATGACTCGCTATTTGCAAGTCGCAAAATGTTATTTTGCTACATCTGGCCCTTTCTTGCTTAAATTATGTGACTGCATGTTTGTGGATTCCCTATCTGAGTCAGTTTGACAGTTGGGATATTTACATCTCTCCTCTAGACAGTAAGTGACACAAAGGGAGCTGGGGTGTAGCCTGCATATCCTAATGGGCCATCTGGCCTGAGGGGAGGGGAGGAGTGGTCACTTACACCTGAAAGGGCTTTGCCTGCCCTCATACAGTGCAGTCTCCAATCCCCTGGTGTGTGTCTGGGGCCTGGCCTGAGAAAGACAGGATTTTGAAAACAACAGAGACTCATCTTTGCAGTAGGCCTTCTTCAAAGGCACAAAGGGGTATAAGAAGAGCACCCAAAATCCCTGAAAATCAGATTACTTCTGGAACCAAGGGGAGCCTGCCCAGGAGAAGAGCTGGAGAAGCTAGAGGAGGAGTACTGCCCCTTTTTCTGTGACTGTGCTTTTCTGGGTTGGCCTGCAATAGCTGCTTCTACCTGAGAGAGGACAAATACTGACTTCCCACAGGTGAAGAATTTCCAAGGGCTTGAAGTGAGCTGGCCTCCTGTTGTTGACGTCTCAGGGACAACAAAGACTTCTCTCTACCAGCACTTGGATATTCTGCTGAGAGTCCTGCCTGCCAAGTGGTGCCCTCACCTGTCTCTGGGCCCTTGAAAGGTGCAGCTGGTAGAAAAGGATAGAAATCCACCCAAAGACTGCTGTGCAGGAAAACTTTCAATGCACCCCTGTCTTGCGGATGCTAAATGACGCGCAGCCAGCCTCGTGGATAAAATTGATGCTCCACCAACATCGCAGCTGGGAGATCGAGTGAAAGCGCCCGGAAAAACTATGCCCAACACCCGCTGTGGCTGCTGTTACCGACACAAGCCCCCACGCAGCGCGGTTCCTTGACACCGTGTGACCGGATTTCTCTGCAACATCGCTGGGCGTAGAAAATCATTGCAAAGCCTGCCCAGACCTGAGATGCCAATCCAGGATCGACACATTGCTCTCTTGTGGGAGAGGAGAAACGCCGCACGCCTGTCGGCCGTGGGAGGAACGATGCATGGTCTCACCTTCAGAGTGAGAAATCAACACATTGCTGGCCTTTGTCGACGCACACTCCCCTACGCGGCTTAATTTTGATGCTACCCAGGTATTTTTTGGCAATGACAGCATTCTCACTGTTTTCTAAGGGTTAACACTCTTATTCTTTTTAAAATTCGTAACTTGACTTGTGCATATTGGATTTTTGTTGTTTTGTTCTTGTTTTGTTTAGAGAAATATAATCTATTTTTCTAAATGTGTGTTGTTTCATTTTGCAGTATTTTCACTGAGTTACTCTGTGTGTTGCTTCTGAAGTTAAGCCTGCCTGCTCGTGCCAAGCTACCAAGGGGGCAAGGCGGGGTTAACTGAGGATGAGTCTCCTTAACCCTGACTAGAGTGAGTGTCCTTGTTTGGACAGGGGGTAACCTGACTGCCAACCAAAGACCCCATTTCTAACACACGTTCTTGATTATCCCGGGGTAATTTCAATTTATTCGGACACTCACTACACAGTCTACCTACTAATGGCCATATTTACAAGAAAGTGGTGCACACTAGTGATGCACCACTTTTCTTGCTGTCCCTAACGCCACCATGCTAGCGCCGTATTTACAATATGGCTAACCATGGCACATGTTAGAGGCAATAGCGTCATTTTTTTTAGATTATTTTAACGCTATACTAGAATAGCACAAAACAAAATGATGCTAATTCAGTGTAGTGTTAAGAGGCCCATTAAAATCAATGGATGCCTCATTTTAAGCAGTAGATTCGATTGTGCCATTTTTAGCGAACCTCTAATGAGGGATCCCTACCTTTGCATAAATCATGTACATATTATGCATGATAGGGCGCAAAGGGTTTACAAGGTGACGCAAACCTAGTTTACGCCTCCTTGTAAATATGGCGTATGGTAGTGGCCCGTTAGTGTCACATTTTGCTGCAAATGTGACGCTAAGGGGTTCAAGGGCCTTGTAAGTCTAGCCCTAAGTTTCTCAGGTGGGTTAGAGATTCTAAAGGCTTGTACATTACAGTTTGAAGATTTCAAAACAATCTTGTTTGCTTTTTGATATTGAGAAAGCATTGTTCATTTACTGAAATCTAAGAGGCTTTAAGAAGCCTGGATAATACACCGGGCGATCCTACATTGTTGATCGTGTTATTTCTTTTCTCACATCTTACTGTATGATAGATATGAAGGCATTGTTGATGTCTGGACTGGCGTTTGAGCTGTGAATTAACATAATTCCAATGTAAAAGTTACAATTTTGTAACTTTCAATGATGTACTTGTGTTCTGCAGCAGTTCTAATTAGATGAATATGTCTCCTGCTTTCTTTCAGTTATGCCTGGGATCTACAACCTGGGATCTAGGACCTTTCGGCCCATAATTATGAAATGTTTGTGCTCCCTTAGCATCATTCGTTTTATGTTACAGCAGCGCAAAGTTAACTCCATATTTATATTTTGACGCTAGACCCATCTAGTGTCAAAATATTGGTGTTAGAGACATTTTTAAGAAGCGTCATTTCACCTTGTATATCATTGCAACAATGAGATGCAAGGTAGGCTTTCCCTTACTAAAACTTACATTAGCCCCCCTAGTGCCATGTTTAACTCCCTACGCTAATTCCACACACACCTAGAAAGGCGACCCAAAAAATTACGCTAAGGCCGATTAACGTCAAAATGTAATGCCTGGTCAGACCAGGCATTAAAGTGCAGTTAGGCACATGTCCTTAGAGAAACACCATGGTTTGCTCCATGGTGTCCCTATTTTGGGCACATAGATGCCCACCCCAACCCCCAGCATCACCTCCACCCACACCACAGGGACACTACATGTGGAGGGAGCCCATCCCAGGCAAGTTAAGGTAAGTATATATGTTTTAATATTATGTGCCACTGGGGGCCACTTACATGTGGCCCCCTGGCTGGCACTGGGTATGTTGGGGTTGTCCTCGGGACACTGGTTTCCATTGATGGGCATTGGGATTGTGGTAATGACTCCTGCCTAACTATACATTTTTGGGCTGCTTGTGCATGAAGAAATCACACTAGCTGACTGGTGGCTGATATTTTACCGCTAATCTGCCTAGCACCATTTTTACTACCGTGGTCCAGCCCCAGCTTGTGTCTTTTTTAGTGTTACCTTAGCGCCTTCCTGAGTCACTTTATAAGTATAGCTCACAAATGGCTCTAAGGAATGGCGTAAGCTAGCGCTAAAATTTTTGACACACTACTGCCCCATTTTTCAAAAATATGTTGCTTCATTCTTGTGCACTTTGCATAAGAACCGGTAGTTATTAGTAGCAGGCTCCATTCGCGGCCGCACTAAACCAATACAAATAATATGAAGTAAAAAAATCTACAACTATAGATGTGAACCGTACCTTATGGAGAACGTCAGTGTTTAAATTATTACTACGCAAACTGGAATGTGAATATTCGGTTAATACCTGCCTTGGGAACAAATAAAATGATATGAAGAAGTAACATGACAGAAAATCAACTAATCAGTGTATTTTCCGCCATGAATTAAGGCGAAATATTAAGGCAAAAGATTTGTGCAAGTAATTTTCGTATGTCAGAATATTAAATATGTATCTGTTACCAAATCAATTTAACACTTTTTCAGTTGTCTTGACAAACTGTCATAAAAAATGATGGCTGGTCACGTGAGGGACTCGTTCTAACATTCTACAATGTGTCCAGACATGGGTTGTGTGTGAAATTGTAACCGTTTTAGGAAAGTGGGCTCATGTTAATCTTTTGTCCTGATAAAGATCACATTCACTGCACTTACGATCAAAACATTGCTTCAAGATGCATCCATTTATTTATTTATTGACAATGATATGCCTTAATGCCTATCATTCTGATGACTATAATACAGAGATTGTTCTAGCCACAGTCACTGTTGTGCATACCAATCATATTCTAGATTTATTCCTTCTCTCAAACCGTTCTGTGGCCCTAAGTCTAAGGTGGGACAAAGTGGAATTTGTTGAGCTGGAATGATCTGGCACCCCTTCCTGTAAAACCACAGGACTGAGGCCTAAAGTCATTGACCCCAGGAGAACCATATTGCTTGCTGGAGAGAAATATTTTGGAAGTGTATTCCACATGTTATGTTTTGATTGCAAGAGTTCTATCCCCTATCGTAGACCTTAATTCACTTGATTTGATTTATTTAGTAATAACAGCAAAGACATCAAGGGCCATAACAAGAAAGTGGCGCATCAGTACTGATGCGCCACTTTACATGCTTCACCTTTGCCCCACCTAACGACACCATGTGTGCACTGTATGTATAATATGGCGCACCATGGCAGTCGTTAGAACAATAGCGCCAACAGTTTTGACACATGCGAGACCATAGTGCATTTCAAATGCTTGTTTCAGTTGCAACCACTTAACTTTTGAGCATTCTTGTGTGATCTATTATTCTACCTTGATGATATATGCTATACTAGAAAGAAATAGTTATTTTTATCTCTTGGAAAAATGGATGTTGAATATTGTGCAGTCATAATTATGTTTACAGAAAATATATAAGCTTTTCAAACTTTCCACAGGATGGTACATTTCAACAAGGATTTGCAACTCCAGTAAGCCGTGCCTTTGATTTTACTAATTGGATTTGACGATGCTTTTTAACAGTACTGCACAGCAGGGTCAGGAAAAAAGGGCTCTTGCTGAAGCTTTGCACCATTGGCAAAAATGCACAGTGAAATAAACGTGCATAAGTACATAATGATGCCGCTGGATGCCTCATCATTCCAGAGGCACGAGCGTGCGTGATGAAGTAGTTGCATATGCTTTACCACGAAAAACCAACTTAAAGTAAATGGTTCTGTAGTAATATTTTCATTGAACCACACTTGATTGATTGTTCTACATGGGTGACTTTCAACAGGTTGACGAAAACAACCTAGTGAAAGCCTTTCTTGAAGAAAAAATATTTTCTTTAAGCAGCACCCTTACCTTCTTTTCACACCATCTTTTCCTAACGTATTTCTCTATTGTTTTCGTTCCTTCAGTCCTTCAACTGACTGATCACAGTAGATATAAAAGAATAATTACGACAACCCTTTTTACTTTATTTAAAAAAAAAAAAAACTTTAAAAAACGTACTATTCCTATAGTCCTAGGAATTAAAAAATGTGTTTCTTTCCTGGATCCAGTATTCATTTTTCATGCTTTTTTAAGGTATATAATCAATGTGACATTTCTTCAAAAGGAAGTTTTATTACATTAATTTCATCAAGCTGATTTGCTTCCTTTTGGAGATTCATCACAATGGCGGAATTCCGTTGTGACCTATGTGCGTGCATGTGCTACAGTACATTTGCATGCCTATGGACTGATGGGAGCACCTTTTTTATTTACCATTCTAAGATAGTAGACAGCACGAGGAGTTGTAAAAATAAATAAATAATTAAGAAAGTGCAAGAAAACACTTTAAAAAATGGAGCAGCCCAACAGCCAAGACAGACTGAAAATAAATGTGTGAAGAGTAAGAAGTGGGTTGCCGGGAGCAACACAGACTATGGGGGTCATTACAACATTGGCAGTAAATGCCGTTTACCGCCGTGAAGAAGACCGCCAACACGCTGCTGCGGCTGTGGAATTCCGCCACAGCTATTATGACCCACAGCTCGGAATGCGCCAAAATTTAGACACCCACACAAGTCCGCCACACCAAAGGTCAGTGATAAACTAGAGATAATAAAACCTCCACCGTCACGCCAACAGGAATTCGCCCACACTATCACGACCCACGAATCCATGCGGCGGTCTCTCAACCGCGGTATTCCATTGGCGGTACACACCGCCGCGCTCAAAATACACACACACTCTTACAAAACACATCCACATTGGACAAATCAAAATACACACACCTGATACACATACACATACCACTCCCACACACTAAGTACAATATAAAACACACACCCACATTACCCACAAACCCCTACGACAAAAATTGAGAAAGAAGGCCAGAGAGAGACACCACCAGAAACAACACTAGCATCCACAGGCACTCAACACCATCACTCACACAACATCCATGCAGCTCACACAACACACCCCTAAAGATCACCCCACACATCACAACACACACCACCCCACACATCACCCTCACCACCCCATGGCACCGCAAAGACACCTCAGGTTTTCTGAGGAGGAGCTCAGGGTCATGGTGGAGGAAATCATGTGGGTAGAGCCACAGCTATTCGGATCACAGGTGCAGCACACCACCATAACTAGGAAGACGGAGCTATGGCGCAAAATCGTGGACAGGGTCAACGCAGTGGGACAGCACCCAAGGACACAGGATGACATCAGGAAGAGGTGGAATGACCTACGGGGAAGATGCGTTCCGTGGTCTCAAGACACCAGATTGCAGTTCAGAGGACTGGCGGCAGACCCCCACCTTCTCCCCTAGAACTAACAACATGGGAGGAGCAAGTCTTGGCTATACTGCATCCTGAGGGCCTCACAGGAGTAGCTGGAGGAATGGACTCTGGTAAGTCAAATCTTAACTACTTCATCCCCCACCCTACCTGCATGCTATAACATACCCCCACCCTCGCCCTCACCCCCATCACTCCAACTCCTCACACATGCCCCACTATCACAAACCACACATCCCAAACCCAAGCCCTGCGAGCAACACCAAAGCATGGACACCCATCACCAAGGCATGGCCACTGCACATACCCATACACGCCACTAAACCATTATCACACAAGGTCCCACACAAGAATGCGAGCACTGTGGTACAGGGTCACCCACCCATTGAACACCATGGCACATACAGATGCAATAATCATGCCTTTACACCCCTGCAGGATCCCTACCCAATGTCACTGGACAGGATGGTCCATACATGTCCACTCCACCCACAGAAGAGGCCCACAGTGATGACAGCAGCTCTGTCCAACTGGATCTAGATGACAAGCCCGGCCCATCTGGGACCTCAGGACAGTTGGTTCCCCTCACACTGGCACAGGCCACTACAGAGCTTCCCCCCTCTGGAAACACCAGCACAGCACCCACCCAGCGGGCCCATACCTCTGTCCCCAGGACACATCAAGCAGCAGTGTGTCCACCACTACAGGGAACCCAGGCTAACCCACCACCCCAACAACACCAGGGACCTGGGGGCAGTGGTAGTGGGCACACGGTTCAGTGGACAGAGGCCCAGGAACACAGGGGAACTGGGAGGGCTGCTGTGCGACGGGGGAGAACAGGCCCAGGGAACCCACTCTCCACGAGGCCCTCTCCAACATCATGGGAGCCTACCACCATTCCCAGGAGACGATGGCAATGGTACTGGCCAAGTTTCAGGAGACCCAGCGGCTGCAGGAGGAACAGTATTTGGGGTTCAGGGAGGAACTCAAATCCATCAACACCACCCCGGGCACCATTGTAGGGGTGCTGATGGAACTCGTCAACACCAGGAGGGACACTGTGGCACAACAAGGGGCCCATGACACTAGCCTGGACGATGAACTGCCCACCACCTCTGCCGGCGCTAGCGGAGAAGAGGCACCGCCACAGGACCACGACACCAGCACCCCACCCCCTGCAGATGGAGAACCACCCCACAAACGGTCCCTTAGATCCAGGACAAAGACAGAGAACAATGCCAAGACCCCCGCCAAGAAATGAGACCACCCTGAATGTCATCCTTCTGTCCCACTTTGTCACCCTGTCCATACTCAAACTACCCTAGCTCCACTTCCTATGCCCCTTTGGACAATGCACCTGTGGGACTAATAGACTGGACTCTGCCATGGACATTCCTCCACCATCACCCCTGACCAATTTACAATCCCCTCCACTATTTTGCACTTAAATAAACACGCTTAAATCACAAAACAATCTGGAGTAAGTCTGTGCTTTCGAAAATGTGCATTTGCAATAACTGTGGAAAAATGCCACATCCAATGTATTGTCAACATACTTATGTCTCACAGCTCTAGTCCATGCGGAAACAAAGCAGATGTCACACAGTGGGACCCACATCTGTGAAATTTAAAGGGAAAGTGACAAATCAGGGTCCATACACTGGGTGAAATTGACAGACAGATGAGAGGTAGAAGAATTAAATCAGATGTAGCAGGCAGTGTTGTCTTCTTACCTGTGTCTCACTGGAAGTATTGATGAATCACTGTGTTCCTGTTGTCTATGTCCTCTTCTTCTTCTTCCTCGTCATCACTGTCTACAGGTTCCACAGCTGCCACAAAACCTCCATCTGGACCAACCTCCTGCAGAAAAGGCACCTGTCGTCGCAAAGCCAAGTTGTGAACCAGACAGCAGGCCACTAAGATCTGGCACACCTTCTTTAGTGAGTAGAATAGAGAACCACCTGTCATATGGAGGCACCTGAATCTGGCCTTCAGGAGGCCGAAGGTCCTTTCTATAATCCTCCATGTTCGCCCATGGGCCTCATTGTATTGTTCCCCTGCCCTTGTCCTGGGACTCCTCACTGGGGTCAGTAGCCATAACAGGTTGGGGTATCCAGAGTCACCTGCAAATGTTGAGGACAACTGTTAGACACACACTAACACTTAGGGACATACCCAGACCCAGACACTTAGTCACACTGTATTGGGTCCATGTCCTCACCTAATAGCCACACACGGTGCCTCAGGAGTTGCCCCATCACAAAAGGGATGCTGCTATTCCGCAGAATGTAAGCGTCATGCACTGAGCCAGGAAACTTGCCGTTCACATGGGAGATGTACTGGTCGGCCAAACACACCATCTGCACATTCATAGAATGGTAACTCTTCCGGTTTCTGTACACTTGTTCACTCCTGCGGGGGGGACCAATGCCACATGTGTCCCATCAATGGCACCTATGATGTTGGAGATATGTCCCAGGGCATAGAAGTCACCCTTCACTGTAGGCAAATCCTCCATCTGAGGGAACACGATGTAGCTGCGCATGTGTTTCAGGAGGGCAGACAACACTCCGGACAACACGTTGGAGAACATAGACTGGGACATCCCTGATGCAATGGCCACTGTTGTTTGAAAAGACCCACTTGCCAGGAAATGGAGTACTGACAGGACCTGCACTAGAGGGGGGATTCCTGTGGGATGGCGGATAGCTGACATCAGGTCTGGCTCCAACTGGGCACACAGTTCCAGGATTGTGGTACGATCAAGTCTGTATGTGACAATTACATGTTGCTCCTCCATTGTCGACAGGTCCACCAGCGGTCTGTACACCGGAGGATACTGCCATCTCCTCATTTGCCCCAGCGGATGTGCTCTATGGAGGAGAACAGCAAGCAGAGAGTCAACCAACACTGAGGTACGTAAACACAACTTTATTCCATAATTTTTGTAAATCGATATATGCTTGTATTAGTGTTTATGCAAGGCCTAGATATGTGTGATGCAGTCAAAATGTATGCCATGTGGCCCCCTGAAATGGCGGTTGCCTGACCTGTAAGGTGGGTCAAGGGGATATGATGTAACCGCACTGGTGTTGTACACCGTCGCGGTAGGCGGTCGAAGACCGCAGCGCAATCCTGCACTGGTTAACATTGGACCCTATGTGTTTCAGGAGCCAATGACGATGTACGCCGGTGGTGACGGTACGCACCGCCGTGGACATCACCACCATTTTCTGTCTGTTCACTCACTAGATACCTGATCTTTGACAGGAGAGGACCTACACTGCAAGTGCTGCTGTGACCTCAGTCTGGAAGAGACAATGGCTCATGTGTCTGGGGAAAGGGCCCCTGCCTTCAGCACGGAGGAGTTGGACAAACTAGTAGATGGGGTCCTCCCCCAGTACACGCTACTCTACAGTCCTCCAGACAAACAGGTAAGTCCACTGTGAGCATGCCGAATGGGCAATGCCTGTGTGGAGTGGTGTGGATGAAAGATAGGGGGGGAAGAATGAGGTGTGCATGAAACAACGGTGAGTGGATGTGCGTCATGGGCAGGGTAGGGATGCGGGCCAATGACTGTGACGGTGCGGACGGTTATATCTTCTCCTTTTCCCCTGTACTATTCGTGTAGGTCAGCGCCCACCAGAAGAAGGATATTTGGCGTGCCATCGCCAAGGAGGTCCAGACCCTGGGGGTCCACCACAGACGGAGCACCCACTGCCGTAAAAGATGGGAGGACATTCGCCGCTGGAGCAAGAAGATGGCGGAGCCCCAGATGGGGATGGCCTCCCAACGTGGGAGGGGTGCCCGTCGCACCATGGCCCCCCTGATGTTCCGGATCCTGGCGGTGGCGTATCCGGAGTTGGATGGGCATTTGAGGGCATCACAGCAGCCACAAGGGGATGAGTACACTCTCATTCTGCTGACTCAGCGTGCATTGTAGATATCTGGGTGGGGGAAGTGGGCTGTGGGTTCCCCTATGCCAGGGCGAGTTTAGTAGGCAAGGTCCCTTCTTAAGGCAGGCCATGTGGCACCCCACCCCACCTGTGTTCAGAGGCAACTACACCTAGTCAGGCTCCTGTGACTTCCATGTGTGCAGCAATCAGGCATAGGCCTTGTACCCCATGTCCCTGTGATTAATTAGGGAACTCAAAGTGCACAGCGTAGTGCAGGGGGCTTCTGTGTCTGTAGTGTCTGCCAAAGGTAGCAGTATTGCATGCACTGAACATGTCTTTCTTCTGTCTCCCCCCCCCTTTTTGTGGTCTCCCTGTTCTTGTGTGCATTAGCATCATCAGGCAGAGGAGCAGTGGCACCGGAGCAGGAGGGAGCTGCATCCCACATGGCCCTGGAGGGTGACACAATGAAGTCAGAAGCCACCAGTGGGACGGAGGGTGAGGGAAGCTCCACGGCGGGGCAGGAGCTGAAACCAGCGACACAGACTCCTCCTCTGATGGGAGCTCCTTTGCGGTGGCGGGCCCCTCTGTGTCCCCTGCATCTACAGGTACAGCCGCCACCCCCCTACCAGCACCGCCCTCCCAGCAGCCCCGGAGCATGTGCCCCGTGGCCGTTCACCCAGGAGGGTGGGCATCTCCTTCGCCCCAGGCACCTCCGCCCCAGCCCCTGTCAGCCCTGCTGTCCTCAGTGAGGAGGCCATTGACCTCCTCAGGTCCCTCACTGTTGGCCAGTCTACCATTTTGAATGCCATCTTGGGTGTAGAGAGGCAGTTGCAACAGACAAATGCATACCTGGAGGGCCTTCATTCTGGTTAGGCAGCCAAACATCGAGCTTTTCAGACTCTGGCTTCAGCACTGATGGCAGCCATTGTCCCTGTGTCCAGCCTCCCCCTCCAACTTCCTCCATCCAGACACAAACACCTGTACCTCAGCCTATCCCAAGCACACCATCAGGCCAGCATGCACACACCTCAACACACAAGGGAAGCTCAGGCAAACATAAGCACCACAAATCCCACAGTCACTCACGCAAGCATCATACCCATTCAGACATACCAACATCCACTGCCTCCACTGTGTCCCCCACCTCCTTGTCTCCCTCCTCCCTCCCAGTCTCGTCTGCACTCACACCTGTATGCATTACGTCTTCAGCCACTACCTCTATCACCAGAACACCCACTACCACACACCGCTCACGTCCACTCACCACCCCCACTACCATTCACACATCCCCTGTGTCATCTCCCAGTGTGTCTGTGAGCCCACCTCCCAAGGTACACAAACGCAGCCACACACCCACCCAACAGCCATCCACCTCACACCAGCCTCCAGCCCATGCACCTTCACCCAAAGTCACCAAACGCACACCTCCTACAACCACTACCTCTTCCTCCACTCCGAAACCCCCTCCATCTACCCGTCCCAGAGTGTCCAAAAAACGTTTCATTTCCAACCTTGACCTCTTCCCCTCACCTACCCCACCCCTTCAGTCCCCTAGGGCCCGCCTTTCCAGGTCCCAACCCAACACCTCAGCAACAACATCTGTGGGAACAGTGGAGCCAGTAGTAACCTGCTTCTGGAGAGCGCCAGGCAGCAGGGCAGGCAGTGTGCCAAGGAGCCAGACCACGGACAGTCCCCCACCTCAAAAGCACAAAAAATTGGCCACTGCCCGGCGGGAGAGAGGCAAAATATCTACCACCAAAGCCTCTCCCAGGAGTACAGTTGGGAAGGGGAAGACAGCTGCGCCACCATCCAAGGTGAGGAAGGGGCACAGAAAAACAGGCAAGTTGCCAAAAACCTGCACAGCGGACAAGACCGCCACCAGCCCTGCTGAACAGGACACCGCTGCCACAAGCATCGCTGCCAAGGACACGGCTGCCACCAGCACCGCTCCCAAGGACACCGCCGCCAACAGCACCACTGAACACGACACCACCGCCAGCACCGCTGAACAGGACACCGCCACCCCCAGCACCACCGAACAGGACACCACCGCTACCAGCACCGCTGCCAAGGACACCGCCGCCACCAGCACCGCTGAACAGGACACCGCTACCACAAGCACCGCTGCCAAGGACACCGCTGGCACAAGCAACGCTGCCAAGGACACCGCTGCCACCAGCACTGCTGCCAAGGACACCGCCGCCACCAGCCCCGCTGAACAGGACACTGCCGCCACAAGCACCGCTGCCAAGGACACCACCGCCACCAGCACTGCTTAACAGGACACCGCCACCAGAAGCACCGCAGCCAAGGACACCGCCGCCACCAGCACCGCTGAACAGGACACCGCCGCCACCAGCACTGCTGAACAGGACACCACCAACAACGCAGGCCAATGAGCGCCAGAAGCTCCGACGCTACTGATGCCGCCACAAGCAGGATGAAGCACTCTGGGCATCAAACCCCCTCCAGAACCAGTCGAGATTGACATCCACTACCTCAGTCCTTGGCAGGATGAAGCACTCTGGGTACCAAGCCCCCTCCAGAACCAGTGGAGATTCACATCCACTACCTCAGTCCTTGGCAGGATGAAGCACTCTGGGCACTAAGCCCCCTCCTGAACCAGTGGAGAAAGGCATCCACTTCCTCAGTTCTTGGCAGGATGAAGCACTCTGAGCACCAAACCCCCTCCAGAACCAGTGGAGAAAGGCATCCACTATCTCAATCCTTGGCAGAATGGAGCACTCTGGGGACCAGGCCCCCTCCAGAACCAGTGGAGACTGTTATCCACTTGTGAGACTGTGGCTTTGCACTCCCCAGGATGCAGCAGTTGGCAAACCACCCAATGTAAAGACTTGTGAGACTGTGGCTTTGCACTCTCCAGGATGCAGCAGTGGGCAAACCACCCACTGTAAAGACTTGTGAGACTGTGGCTTTGCACTCCCCAGGATGCAGCAGTGGGCAAACCACTCACTGTAAAGACTTGTGAGACTGTGGCTTTGCACTCCCCAGGATGCAGGAGTGGGCAACCCACTCACTGGAGAGACTTGTGAGACTGTGGCTTTGCACTCCCCAGGATAAATCAATGGGCATTAAGCCCCCTCGTGGATCTGGCGTTGTGCACTCATCCGGCTGAGGTGCCCCTCCTTCCTTTCCCCCTGAGGTGCCTTTTGTATTTCTATCTGATGCCCCTGCAGTGTTCTCTACGTTTTGATTGGGTATTGAGTGTGGCCCCTCGCCCATGCATTTTGGGCCCAGTGGTCCACGGACTTTAATGGTTGAATATCTTGGACTTGTATTCTTGGTGTATATATTTATTTATAGTATAAATATATATATATATATATATATATATATATATATATACATATATATAAATATATATATATATATATATATATGTCTGATTACTGTATTTTAATAGATTACAAACGTTCAACTCATTTCCTTATGTCCTTGCATTCTTCCGGGGGGGGGGGGTTGGGGGTTGTAAATGTGATGTATCAACATGTACTTGTGTGTGTGTTGTAGTAGGTGAGGGTGGCGGTGGGATTGTTGCGTTTTGCGTGTGTGTTTCACTCTTTTTTCCCTCCCCGCTCCCCTGTGTTGTAGGTGCAGTACTCACAGTGGTCTTCGCTGCCGTCTTTGATGTTCCTGGTAGAGGAGCAGGAAGACAAAGGCTGGAAGTATCTGTATCTCGGGTTCCATGGTGTTCTGATTCCTCGTGGGGTGTGTAGAGGTGAGCGTTTTCCCTTCCAAGTCCTGTTTCTGCCGTGTTTTTGTTCGCGGTGAATCCACCCCGGAAAAGGTGGCAGATTATACTGTTGTAATACAGTGGGCGGAACCTTGTCTTCCGCCTGTCTGTTGGCGGTTACCGCCGCTGTGTTTGTTTGTACCGCCATGGTGGTCGGAGTATTAAAGTGGCTGTCTATGTTGGCGGTTTCCGTCACAGTCGTAATTAAAAAAAATTTACCGCCGGCCTGTTGCCAGTTTTACCGCTGCTTTAACACCGACCACCAGGGTTGTAATGACCACCTACGTGTGGGGTGGGTAGATAGCACAAAAACGTGTTTTCTGTAGTCTCTGCATGTGAGGAGTGAAATTATATAGGTCGTCCAATCAACAGAATGGTAACAAAGCTATGCTCCAGGGAAAGACAAACACACGAACACACGAAGCAAGAAACAAGCAATCAAGAGTGGAAAGAAAGACAACCGAAGGCAAACAATGGCCTGACTATAAGCAGAATGCAACTTTTTGACATGGTCCAAACTATGGGGGTCATTCCGACCCTGGCGGTCATGGACCGCCAGGGCCGGGGACGGGGGAAGCACCGCCAACAGGCTGGCAGTGCTTCAGGGGCAATTCTGACCGCGGCGGTAAAGCCGCGGTCAGAAAAGGGGAACCGGCGGTTTTCCCCTGCCCCAGGGAATCCTCCACGGCGGCGCTGCAAGCAGCGCCGCTATGGGGATTCCGACCCCCTTCCCGCCAGCCTGTTCCTGGCGGTTTACACCGCCAGGAAGAGGCTGGCGGGAACGGGTGTCGTGGGGCCCCTGGGGGCCCATGCAGTGCCCATGCCACTGCCATGGGCACTGCAGGGGCCCCCTAACAGGGACCCATTCAGATTTTCAGTGTCCATTCGGAGCCGGTTTCATTGTTGCTGGGGCTTTCCCGCTGGGCGGGCGGGCGGCCTTTTGGCGGTCGCCCGCCCGCCCAGCGGGAAAGTCAGAATGACCGCCGCGGTCATTTGACCGCGGTGCGGTCTTCTGGCGGTCTCCGCCCGGCGGGCGGCGCCCGCCGCCCGCCGGGGTCGGAATGACCCCCAATGTCCTTTGGCAGCAGATGGTAGGTGATACCAAAAAAATGGCACTGTCAAAAAACGACTGGTCCGGCTTTCATATATTAACACACGCAAACATAACAAACCTAATTTCTCCATGTCTTTATGGGCATTTGTTGGCAGAATAAAACAAGACCGATTGGCTTG
Organism: Pleurodeles waltl; assembly: GCF_031143425.1. Taxonomy (NCBI): domain Eukaryota; kingdom Metazoa; phylum Chordata; class Amphibia; order Caudata; family Salamandridae; genus Pleurodeles; species Pleurodeles waltl. The sequence goes on from NC_090439.1 coordinate 630,994,325, forward strand.
TCAATGCTTGTTTTTATTGTCAAACTCTGGCGTTGCCCTGGTTTGCATTTAACACTCCTGGATCTGATTTGGCGAATACATAACTTTAATAAAACACTACCTGAACTTGTGGAATCATTACTAAGTTGGATAGATTGAAAAGTGTAACAGAGAGGTCAATTCAGAACTCAATTTGCTGCTAAGCTGGCAACAATTGCAAGTCCATCAAATAAAGGGGCATATGCTCATAATAAATACTCTATCTAAAGGAAAAGCAGTTGAAAGCGAAGCACTATTACATAAAAAGCACGATTAGTCAATGAAATTACTTCTCAGTCAGAAGTAATGAATTGCACTCCGCTATACTTGCTGTGGGCCTAAATGCATTACATTAACCAAGGCTAGTAAATGAGCAGCACTGCTCTTGGGCACTATTTATATAATTCCCTTGAAATGCATTTCTCTTGTTATTTATCAAATGTGGTATTTTGTTGTATATTTTCCAAGCACTTTAGCAGCAGGGTGGAAGACAGGCAAATTATTTCTTAAATCTGTTTTCATGAACGCATAATTAATGTTTTCTTTTTGCTACTCTTACCATAATCAGTGATGTGCTACAAATGTGAATTAAAAGGATGACCAAAATTAGATAATTTACAAAGAACGTTTCTAAGTTTTGTTGAGTACAGCACACTTCAGTTCTCGCCCTAAAACATATTTCAAGGCAATCTCATTTCCATTCTTGCAAAAGCATCCTAATTATTCTCTTGTTTACCCATGTATACGTTTATGTAATGTGGAGCCTCCAAAATTATCTGCCCCTTCAGCTGCTACACTGGGGCAGAGGAGAAATGGAGAAGTCATTCATAGCATATTTCCCCCTCCCTGTAACAAATGTCAAACAAACCTGGCTTCCAGCCTCCTACTCCCCACCCTCTGTGCTTCCTAGCCTCTCCCCTCCTGAAGCCATAATCTCTGCTCTTCATCACGAGTGACCTGTCAGAGCAACCCGAAATTCCTTTATGACACAGCAACAGTGGGAAATAACTTTTTTTTTGTGCACAGTAATTGATCATTTTTAGAATCTGTTATTCGCACTAGTGGATCACTGAGAGCCATACATAAAGTATAATGTAATATATAGGTAAATGACAGAGGTTCTTAATGACATCAAATTGACAGCAAGAGCAATGATTTAATTGTTTACTTCACTAGGTATATGGAGGTGAAAGCATACTCTTTATTCAGAGTTAGCTATGTATTTTGTGTTATATATGGACACCCCATATATTCTCACTCTGCTGTAATCATCTGTGCATCTGTAGTGGAGACATGGAAAAGTATATACTGCTTCAAATGCAAACACACTGGCTTCTTAGTAAACATTTTGGGCTAGATTTATGAAAAGTGGTGCAGCACCTGGTGCACTGCCACTTTTCTTGTGCCCCTTAGCGGCCCCCCTAAAACCACCATGTGTGTGCCTTATTTAAGATACTGCGCACCATGGCAGTAGTTAGGGAACTAGTGTTATAACTTTTTACGCTAGTGCATCACTTTGAAGGATTAGCGTAAAAAGTGTTGACGGTAATCCTACAAAGCACCCAGAGGCCCATTGAAACCAATGGGAGCCTCCTTACAATGCCTGCTCTGAGTTAAAAAATGGTACAAGGAAATCTGTTAGATTTCTTTACACCTATTTTTCACCACCCCTAATGGGGGAACGCCCCCTTTGCATACATTATGCCTGGAGCATGCATTACACCACTTTGTAAATATAGCTCAGTGAGTTTGGCCTTCTAACCCCACAAAAAAGTATTCTAATGTGGCATTGGAATGGTGCTAGGCCCTTTTAAATCTGGGCCTTTGTCCTGCCAGGTCTGTCAATCTCTCCTGTACACAATACAAATAAATACAATAAAAACAGTACCTGACACCCAACTAAGCTCTCATGCTACCCTCAATATTACTCAGCCTTTCTCTCAGAAATATTTAAAAAAGTATCTGGCCTCTTACCATCCATCACCTTCTGCATTTAGCCTGCCCCTCATACTCAAAGTGAAAAAAAAAAACACCTGGGACATCATATATCATTGTTTCACACCGTGGAGTGCATCAAGTCATCTTGCTGCACTGCGTGAAAGGGAAATGGCAGAAACGTGCCACATTTAACATAAGACAGCACATTCCTGTCCCTCCCTTGTGTCTTATCGCTGCCTAGCACCAGCACAGGAACCCTTCAGCTGTTGTGTAATAATGCCTGTGTTTTAGATAAGATAGTTTTTGTGCAGGAAGGGCACATTCCTGCACAAAACCAATTATCAGAGTAATTTCCAATTACTAAGAGCTTGAGAGAATGCAGCACACTTAGAAAGAGGAAACAATTAGGAGAAAATAGAGATATTTCTCCTCATTGTGCCTCCCATAGGGAGTCATAGCATTTTGACAGATTCCCAGGTTTATCAGTGTTGGTAAATCTGGGAATGCACCAGAATGCGTGGGTGGATGCATGGGAACACCCACAATTCACCCATGGAGTACATCCTTGGGGCAAAGAAACGGAATGCAGCGATTTGTGTTGTGTTACTCCAAATTTGCGAAGCACTCAGAGCCACATAATGTGGCTATGCATGACTTTATAAATCTTACTTTAGTATTGTGTCACCCTGGCACCCCTTTTGGATGGTGCAAGAGCAACACAACACATTGATAAATATGCCACTTGGGGGCATATTTATACTCCGTCTGCGCCGATTGTGCGTCAAAAATTTTGACGCACAATCAGCGCAAACGTTGCCCCGTATTTAAACTTTGACGCCCGAGCCCGCGGACGACAAAATTCCGCCGTGTGCATAATTTTTTGGATGCGGCAACCCACCTTGCGTTAATTATATGCAAGCTAGGCGTTCCCGTCCAAAAAATGGCTGAAAGGGCCGTGCAGCGTATTTATGCTTTCGGGCAAAAATGACGCCCAGCCGGGAGGCGGAGCCAGAAAATGACGCACAGCCTGATTTGCGTAAAAAATTAACGCCTGGGTCAGGGCAGGCGTTAAAATGGGGCAAACACACCTGTATTTAATCAGAACACAGAACAAACAGCAGAGCAGCAACAGGGAGCCATGGAGGTGATTCTAATCCAGCATGCACGCAGACGCAGAGCCCAGCAGCAACAACAGCAGCTACAACAACACCAGTAGGGACCCCAGAAGGCAGGAGAGGATATTCCGCCCAAGAACAACCCTTCAGGGCCTCAGGGAACACAACATCATACAGACGTACCGGTTGAACTGGCAGGCCATTCAGCAGCTGCTGCGAAACATTGAACAGCAGTTGGCCCCCACTTTGGTGACACCCCGCACCATCCCAACAGAAACAAAGCTGCTTGCCGTACTTCACATGCTGGCAAGTGGCTCTTTTCAAACAACTGGTGCCCTGGTTGGCGGAATATCACAACCATCATTCTCCGCCTTTTTGCCCAAAGTACTGGACACTATCATTCAACTGACAACCCGCCACATCTGCTTCCCTAACTCACTGCAGAAGCAGAAGGAAACTAAACAGGGGTTCTACACAACCAGTGGCTTCCCACATGTCCTTGGTGCAATCGACTGCACACATGTACGCCTTGTGCCACCTGCTGCAACTGAACACCTCTACCGCAACAGGAAGCACACACATTCCATCAGCGTGCAGGCCATAGTCGATCACCAAGGATTGATCACCAACATCATGGCTAAATATCCTGGGAGTGTACATGACTCATACATCTTCCGTCACTGCACCATCAATGACACTTCCAGGTTGGACGGTATGGCAATGGACTACTTGTTGGTAAGTACAAAAACCTACTTATTTACACACTGCACAGCAACCCTCTAGGACACACAACACATACACCACAACAGCAACATGTCGACAGGAACACACTGAGGTCGTGACATCGCTAGCCATGTTTCTTAAGTCACCATTGAACCTGTCACACATCGGAATTTACTGTACAGCCTAATGTGAAGACGTCAATGAGTGTGGTGGCCTAAATGTCACCTTGCAAATTGTAAGTGTCCCAATGACCTTTACATTAATACATCGCATAAGTCTAAAGGTATGGGATGTCCAGGGTACTTTCATATGAACGTGTTAACAACACTTTCAATTTTAATTGTGCATGGAACTATCATCTCACCCCCAGTGAAGACACACGGGCACCTATATCACAAGTCACAATGCTAGGGAGGGCACACTGTACTGAAAATCCCAAAACATACTGCTGACAAACGGTTAGCAGAAAAACACTCGTTCAGCCAAGGAAACAACACAATGCAGATGGTACAGCCTACAAGCATAGGATGTCACATTAGTACACAAAAGAGTCACAGACAACACAAGACAACTACTGCCATTAAAGGTCTTTTCAATAGTGCCAGCTACATCAACATGATCCCATTCATTTTCTCTTGCAGCTGATCAGGGATATGGCATCCAGCCATGGATTATGACACCATTTGGCAACCCGAGTACAGCTGCAGAGCCTGCATACAACCAGGCCCATAGGAGGACACGAGGCATTGTCGAGCAGACCTTCGTCATCCTTAAGTCAAGGTTCCGCTGCCTCGACATCACTGGTGGTAGCCTCCTATATTCCCCTGAGATGGTCTGTAGGATCATCCTCACATGTGCAATATTGCACAACATTTGTATCAGAAGAAACATTCCCCTCCTGGAACCAGAGCCACACATGCCTGAAGAGGAGGAAGAGGAGGATGCTGGCCTGCAACAGGAGGGGGAACTACAGAACACAGCTGCTGGTATACGCAGGGGGCAACAGATTGTAAATAATTTCTTCTGAATAGGATCACCTTCACCACTTTAGTTAACTAATGTAAATAAACACCTATTATAATCACCATATCATGGTCTGGCTATTCCTTTTTACACACCTTCATCTCTACTTATCAGACTAAGAGTGTTGCCTCATGGAGCATTGCTGAGATACTGAGTAGGACACAGAACATCCCAGAGCAAATGTGAAGCCTAACATACAATGGTCATATACACACACACTCTTAATGACATATATCATGTACATATCTCCTTTGAAGGCCTATAGCAGAGGACCCAACTAATTCACACATACATGTTGAAATCAAGGTCCAACACAGCATATGGCACACAACTATGACACCATCACTCAATAAGGGGAAAACAAGTCTCATACATGAGGATGTCAATGTGCTTTGGCATCACTAACAGGATGTCTGACAAGACCCTTGACAGCAGTTAGTTCAACTGCATCCAATATTTGCAAGGAATATCTGTGACTAGAGTTCCATAGCAGCAGAACATAGACAGCACAAGTGCCACACATATGACATGCATTGCGCACATGACATTCCATGTACATGTCAGCCCATTTCCTAACTCCTGATACACCCATGCACCTGGTCACAACCCACCTGTCGGAAGAGGTCCCTGGAATACTAAGATGTGTACCCTGATAATACCTCCTCTACAAACATAGACCAACATTAGCAAACCAGTGTGCTACACCCTTTCCTAAGGTATGCCATTGTCAAAGAACATCTGACTGCATGGACGTCAGGTCAATTTATACACTGTCTTCTAGTTTCAAAGCCCTATTAGCACATGTAGATTGCTTCCCCTTGTGAAAATGTCTGTTGGCCCTTAGAATGCAAGTCTCACCTACAGGACTGGTG